>NC_053041.3:29661017-29973218 GCF_002575655.3 Aegilops tauschii subsp. strangulata | reverse complement strand
ACACGCTCCAAATGCCTTGCATGTTTTCATCATAGTCGTGTTTATTATTTGTTTATTGCATTCATCATCGCACCATTCGCATTGCATCGGCACTCCGTTCTTGTCATTTTTTCTTTCAAAACCTGCGTCTGTTCGTAGTTGCCGATTCTCCCCGTTCTCGTTGTTGACTGTTTCAAGATCAACCACACTTGCATGCATCCGTGGCATCGTTAAATAATTATTTCCCAAGTGAGAATAAAGCATTCCTCGAAATGGGTTGAAAGTTGGCATGCTGTCTTGTTATATTCTAGGTAGACCACCTGTCAAAATTTCATCGCATTTGGAAGTCGTTTGATACCCCATCCGTTATACTATAGCGGCACTATAGTTGGTTTAATCGTCAGATGTTTTGGCAAATAAACTTGTTGTCAGGCCTCTCATTTCCCTCTCACCTCAGCCCATGGCCTCTCTACACAGCCACAGTCTGCCCTCCTAAGACGAGCTAACCCTCTCTCTCGCTAATCCTAAGGCCCATCCAAACATCTCTAATTTTCAGCTCACCTAAATCTCTAATTAGAATAGTGTGACTAGGCGAGCGCCCGCGAGTGGAACAACGCCGCTCGGAGGAGGATGGGCGAGGCTGGGTGCAGAGCTGCAGATCATAAACGAGCTGCATCTTGCTATGTCCAACAAAACCGCCTGAAAAACCACTCTAATCGGTGTTAGGGGTGATTTTCACCTGGTTTAGGAAAGATCAGGGGATTAAATAGCTGGTTTTAGACCTTAGGAGGTAAACTGGGCAGTCTATGAAACCCCGGGGGGTTATGTGGACTTCTTTCGCTTCCAAACTGTACTAATTGCGAGGCTCATCAGGAAGTCAAAAATAAATTATGCCGGTGAATTGTGTCGAGGTGAACAGAGGTGGTTGTGTTTAATCAGAAGGCTACCTATACTTCAAGCCTTGATCGACGGCTAGAATTAATTGGGGTGACGTGGCTTAAGGAGAAGCTAAAGAATTACGTGTAGTGGGGAGCTCCTATTTAGATAGTATAGTAGATAAAACACGAGACAAGATACACGCCGAACAATACAAGGTACCAAGGAATCCTTCAAAGTAGATCTACCCGGAGAAAAAAAATCATAAACGACTACGCTAGCGAGAAAAAGCATAGAAAGGCCGAAAGACAACGCCACACCCGTTTTTTTTTTAATAGTCGAGATGACGAGGAAACATAAAATATAGTGTAATGAATATTTATTTGCAGTTGAAATGAAAAAACATACATTTATGTGGCTTTAGGGTCCTTTTTGTTATCTTGCCCCAGGCCCCTCAAATGGGACCAGGCCTATTTGATGGTTTCAAGCACTTGAAGACAGTGTGCCCCTCTGCCTGTTGGAGCTCCTCATGAAGGAGATGCCGCGACATAAGCCTAGTTTCGCGGAACTAGTGGACGTGACGATCAACGCCACCGCTGACCATCTACTCCTGCTCGTGAATGACATGGACTCCGACGTGTTCAAAGCACTCCTCCAGTTCATCTAGACCGAGTCACCACCGCCGCAGCTCGAGACGGCACTGCCAGAGAATGTGGAGCGGCTGCTCACAACAGTGGACAGGTTTGAGCTGGAGAAGCTGAAGCTCCTCTGCGAGAACGCGTTGTGCAGGCAAATTGACGCCAGCTCCGTGGCGGCGTGCACGCAGTTCCTCATGAAGAACACACCGACACATGGGCAACCAATTAGTACCAATGTATTATGAATTTACCAGCTAGCTAGTATGTTACTCCAATCATAAAATTTTATGAATTTATTATACTCAACTAAGAGATTTATCTCCTTCGAAGATCAGATGACAGGGCTTTGCTTTTTAAGCTAAACAATTGAACAATAGCACACTGTTTGTAGTTCTGTTGACTGAACTGAAGGACCATCACCGAAGTCTTTCTTCGTGGACCATCTTTTTTTACTTCCGTATGACACACCATTGAGAACAATGGACAAGGAACTATACAAAACTAGGTTCAAGCCTTCTAAGAAGGCATTATCGTATACACAACCTCTGATTCTAGCTTGTCCAACTTTTGTACTCAAGAACAAGAGAATGAAGAGCAAAGAAACGACAAACTTTGGATTTTATTTGGTTTCATTGATCAAGTAATAATAGTATTGTGGTACGTGCTTATAATTTGTGTAGCTCTGTCAATAGATTAATCAAACAAACAATCGATGGGAAAAAAGTTAGCAAAATTTGCTAGCTCATGGTGATTTCTATTGATGTCAATTTCTCTTTCGCGAGTGAAACATAAAGTCTCAGGCGACCCACCAGATAAAAGGTGCTGAGAAGAACATCTTACTTAGACCACAATTAGTTACAAACAAACATCAAGTAAAGAAACACACACACACACACACACACACACACACCCCTTGAGAATATCAAAATCTTCAAACACAAGAGCGCGCCTTGACCAAGGTTGAAGCGAATACAATACCTAGATTTGGGAATGGCAAACGACTTGAAAAATATGCCTTCTTCTCTTCAAAGCAAGATGGACCTCGTCATGGTGCCATCCGTCTATCACTGTAGAGACCCCCTTGCCCTGGCTCGAAGTGTACCTAACCAATAGACGATAGAGAACTCACCTTAGAGCATGAGCGTCAACTCGAAACCAGACCACGAAGCAGATGTGCATGTCGTGATTTCTTATCATCATGTATGTATTGCTTAGTTAATGCATGGCAATGGCAAGCAAGCAGTACATTTTCTGTTGAAATGAAGGTTTTGTAGTCCCTAGCTCATCACGGATAACTCATCCACTTTAGTTCCTCTGCATAATCATATTTATCGATTATTTCATTTACTCTTAGAAAGAACCATATGCTAATGATTAGTTGAGGTACACCGTCGGTTTAGGGAGTCTTACTGAATTTCTGGAGTTGTTTACGCTTTTGTGAGGGAATTTTCTCGACCGCTAATCTATATTATTCCAGTTCTGGTATCCTCTCGGTGCTCACATCAGCCGTGTGATACAACATATCACAACTCCCTTCATGCCCTTCTTGCATAATGATAAATTTTCTAGACAACATAATGATCGACCCACTGGTCATGCTTGCATTGTTGTTCCTCATGAGGCATGAGTTACACCATTCAGTGGCATCACGCTTACCCTGTGCTTTACTTAGAAGTTCTGGTGGCCATTGCTCACCACTATATATACAATGTTCTATCTAAACCATTTGATATCAGTCCTTCCTATGTTGGTTATCAGGCCATGAGGTGCTACATTTTCCACGATGAGCTTTTGTTGTGCCTCACTGACAAGCTGAGATTTTAGAAGAAACTGAAAGGAGGTGTGGACCATCCTGTCTCCCGCTGTCCTCGTGTTGCAGATTTCACAAGATTTCGACTGTCAACCACGCAGCTGCAAACCAGAGCAGCAAGACTAGATTGGCCAATTTTACATGAGTTCAATGGCCACCGCCCTGGCGCAATTCAAGCGGCGCCGGTGCTCGATGCCGAGAGAAGCATGCATGTAATTCGTCTCATCACCGGGTAGCCTGAACGTGGTCGAGGCCTCGTCTGATGGTTTAATAAAGCAGATGAAGACAATATGCCCCTCTGCCCTGTCATGTAAATCCCCCCGTGTACTTGTCGACTATTGCTCAAAAAGGAAGAAAGAGCCATCACTTAGTTATACTTTGTGCTACTCTCCAATATGTTTAAAATCTTATATTCCACCCTGTGTAACATACGAACAATAAACCACCATTAATCAAATTCATACTATATGTAGTCAATAGTCCGCGCGTTTCTGAACAATTTGTCACGAGAGCTAGAGAGCAAAATGGAACAGGGGAGGGCAGCCACAGCAGCGATCCTGGTGAAAAATAACAAAACACAGGACCGATGAGGATCATTGGTTAAAGGAACGGCAAGACCCTGTACACATTTCATTGCATACACATTCAACGGCATTTTTCAAACTCTTTGATCTTCAAGACATAATGGATTGCCAAAAATGATTAAAAGTGTGCCCATAGTGCAAACTAGAGAAGCTACCACCTGAAAAGAAGAAATAACAGCAGAAACTGTGGTCGGAGGACAAGGAAATTAACAGCTGGGTGATAATGCAGCACACAAGAGCAGATTATATGGAGCAACACGCATTAACCAGCAAAACCGTTTGTACAATACAATTCCACACGATTCAGACATAGCTTGAGGTCTTTCAAACATTTTTTCAAGCACAGAATTATTTTGTTCTTTTTGGCGTTTAAAAAAATAATGTCTCGCCCAAATATTCTGTTGAGATTTCTAGGAAACAATAACTTCTAATGGATTGCAGCGCAAGTCAGGACTCTATGCAATTTTTTTTGTACACGATCTGGTCTGTTGTACGACCTGCAAAGCTGTAGGCGATCGTCTCCTAACTCAACCGCGGCTGGCCCTCCGTCCTGCTCGAGCTCCTTGATCGTGAAGAACACCGAAAAATGAGCAGCCAATTAGTACCAGGCTACCAGCAGCCAGCAATTTACAGTAGTTACTCCTATCATAAAAAGTGAGCAGAGAGATTATGATCTCATTTATAACACTCAATTAAGAGATTATTTTTTAAAGCTACGCAGCTGAACATTAGCACATTGTTTGCAGTTCGGTTTTAATTGTGACGTTGAATCTTTAGCTATCTCCATGTACTTCAGATTCCTCTCCGTGATCATCTGCGGAGACTATTTCAAGACTATCGTTTTATGAAACTTCAGTTAATCCTTGGTCAACCGCTTATCTTTAGAGACCATATTCCATTCTCAGTTACAAACAAAGACTATTTCAAGACTATTGCAATAGCTGAGATGCTCCTTACTGATTTGAAAGAGGTGATCTATATTACGGCAACTCACTCTGTTCGCCTCAATGCGCATGGTATAATCATGCGATTCTTGCATTATTTTCTTGGACAACGTTATGGTTGACTGGTCATGCTTGTATCGTTACTCGTCATGACTTGCACAATTTGGCCGCATCACACTTATCACGTGGTTTACTTATATGGACATTGCTCACCACTGTATATATGCCTTGCTATAAATCTTGACCATTTGATGTGCTTTTGTTTGCTCTATGTTGTTGGTTGTCATGTCATGAGGTGCTACACTCTAGGCTATATTTTTGGTGTGTTCTTGCAGATCAGCTGAGATTTTAGAAGAAACTGTGCCGACTCATGGACCATTTGCAAGGTCTATGCTCCTGTTTTTATGTTAAACTAGAAGATGCCCCGCGCGTTGCAGCGGAAATTTGTGGTATGCATATGCAAAGTTCAGAGGACAAAGATTTACCATGTAACTAAAATATAAGCACACAATCTCTGATGTGCATATATAGGATAATTATGTTCAGGAGGATGCACATAAGCTAAGCAACGCGTCTGATAAAAAGGATGTTTCATGCAGGAAAAATCATGTCAACATTCTCTTACAATGCTTAAATGTTAGCCTCACAACATACATGCATTATCAGGAATGGTTAATTAATCTCAGGTTAATTAACAAGTCACTAACGGAAGTGTCACTGTACGAGACGTTGGACCATGAGCTTTTCGTGGACTTGATCGTGGCCTAAGCCCAGGCCCACGACTCCCTACCAGACGGCATATATATTCGACGTGTTGGCCAGTGCAGCCAACACACTTACTCCCTCCTAGCACAACCCTAGGCGCCATCCACTGGTCGTCTCGTTGTGCTATCTCCAGCGATCCCGTCCCGCCAGCCACGTGCAAGGCCGGACGGGAGAGCGGGCCTCCGGAATCCCATCCTTCGAGATCATTGTAACAGCCAGAGACTGACACGCTCCAAATGCCTTGCATGTTTTCATCATAGTCGTGTTTATTATTTGTTTATTGCATTCATCATCGCACCATTCGCATTGCATCGGCACTCCGTTCTTGTCATTTTTTCTTTCAAAACCTGCGTCTGTTCGTAGTTGCCGATTCTCCCCGTTCTCGTTGTTGACTGTTTCAAGATCAACCACACTTGCATGCATCCGTGGCATCGTTAAATAATTATTTCCCAAGTGAGAATAAAGCATTCCTCGAAATGGGTTGAAAGTTGGCATGCTGTCTTGTTATATTCTAGGTAGACCACCTGTCAAAATTTCATCGCATTTGGAAGTCGTTTGATACCCCATCCGTTATACTATAGCGGCACTATAGTTGGTTTAATCGTCAGATGTTTTGGCAAATAAACTTGTTGTCAGGCCTCTCATTTCCCTCTCACCTCAGCCCATGGCCTCTCTACACAGCCACAGTCTGCCCTCCTAAGACGAGCTAACCCTCTCTCTCGCTAATCCTAAGGCCCATCCAAACATCTCTAATTTTCAGCTCACCTAAATCTCTAATTAGAATAGTGTGACTAGGCGAGCGCCCGCGAGTGGAACAACGCCGCTCGGAGGAGGATGGGCGAGGCTGGGTGCAGAGCTGCAGATCATAAACGAGCTGCATCTTGCTATGTCCAACAAAACCGCCTGAAAAACCACTCTAATCGGTGTTAGGGGTGATTTTCACCTGGTTTAGGAAAGATCAGGGGATTAAATAGCTGGTTTTAGACCTTAGGAGGTAAACTGGGCAGTCTATGAAACCCCGGGGGGTTATGTGGACTTCTTTCGCTTCCAAACTGTACTAATTGCGAGGCTCATCAGGAAGTCAAAAATAAATTATGCCGGTGAATTGTGTCGAGGTGAACAGAGGTGGTTGTGTTTAATCAGAAGGCTACCTATACTTCAAGCCTTGATCGACGGCTAGAATTAATTGGGGTGACGTGGCTTAAGGAGAAGCTAAAGAATTACGTGTAGTGGGGAGCTCCTATTTAGATAGTATAGTAGATAAAACACGAGACAAGATACACGCCGAACAATACAAGGTACCAAGGAATCCTTCAAAGTAGATCTACCCGGAGAAAAAAAATCATAAACGACTACGCTAGCGAGAAAAAGCATAGAAAGGCCGAAAGACAACGCCACACCCGTTTTTTTTTTAATAGTCGAGATGACGAGGAAACATAAAATATAGTGTAATGAATATTTATTTGCAGTTGAAATGAAAAAACATACATTTATGTGGCTTTAGGGTCCTTTTTGTTATCTTGCCCCAGGCCCCTCAAATGGGACCAGGCCTATTTGATGGTTTCAAGCACTTGAAGACAGTGTGCCCCTCTGCCTGTTGGAGCTCCTCATGAAGGAGATGCCGCGACATAAGCCTAGTTTCGCGGAACTAGTGGACGTGACGATCAACGCCACCGCTGACCATCTACTCCTGCTCGTGAATGACATGGACTCCGACGTGTTCAAAGCACTCCTCCAGTTCATCTAGACCGAGTCACCACCGCCGCAGCTCGAGACGGCACTGCCAGAGAATGTGGAGCGGCTGCTCACAACAGTGGACAGGTTTGAGCTGGAGAAGCTGAAGCTCCTCTGCGAGAACGCGTTGTGCAGGCAAATTGACGCCAGCTCCGTGGCGGCGTGCACGCAGTTCCTCATGAAGAACACACCGACACATGGGCAACCAATTAGTACCAATGTATTATGAATTTACCAGCTAGCTAGTATGTTACTCCAATCATAAAATTTTATGAATTTATTATACTCAACTAAGAGATTTATCTCCTTCGAAGATCAGATGACAGGGCTTTGCTTTTTAAGCTAAACAATTGAACAATAGCACACTGTTTGTAGTTCTGTTGACTGAACTGAAGGACCATCACCGAAGTCTTTCTTCGTGGACCATCTTTTTTTACTTCCGTATGACACACCATTGAGAACAATGGACAAGGAACTATACAAAACTAGGTTCAAGCCTTCTAAGAAGGCATTATCGTATACACAACCTCTGATTCTAGCTTGTCCAACTTTTGTACTCAAGAACAAGAGAATGAAGAGCAAAGAAACGACAAACTTTGGATTTTATTTGGTTTCATTGATCAAGTAATAATAGTATTGTGGTACGTGCTTATAATTTGTGTAGCTCTGTCAATAGATTAATCAAACAAACAATCGATGGGAAAAAAGTTAGCAAAATTTGCTAGCTCATGGTGATTTCTATTGATGTCAATTTCTCTTTCGCGAGTGAAACATAAAGTCTCAGGCGACCCACCAGATAAAAGGTGCTGAGAAGAACATCTTACTTAGACCACAATTAGTTACAAACAAACATCAAGTAAAGAAACACACACACACACACACACACACACACACACACACACACCCCTTGAGAATATCAAAATCTTCAAACACAAGAGCGCGCCTTGACCAAGGTTGAAGCGAATACAATACCTAGATTTGGGAATGGCAAACGACTTGAAAAATATGCCTTCTTCTCTTCAAAGCAAGATGGACCTCGTCATGGTGCCATCCGTCTATCACTGTAGAGACCCCCTTGCCCTGGCTCGAAGTGTACCTAACCAATAGACGATAGAGAACTCACCTTAGAGCATGAGCGTCAACTCGAAACCAGACCACGAAGCAGATGTGCATGTCGTGATTTCTTATCATCATGTATGTATTGCTTAGTTAATGCATGGCAATGGCAAGCAAGCAGTACATTTTCTGTTGAAATGAAGGTTTTGTAGTCCCTAGCTCATCACGGATAACTCATCCACTTTAGTTCCTCTGCATAATCATATTTATCGATTATTTCATTTACTCTTAGAAAGAACCATATGCTAATGATTAGTTGAGGTACACCGTCGGTTTAGGGAGTCTTACTGAATTTCTGGAGTTGTTTACGCTTTTGTGAGGGAATTTTCTCGACCGCTAATCTATATTATTCCAGTTCTGGTATCCTCTCGGTGCTCACATCAGCCGTGTGATACAACATATCACAACTCCCTTCATGCCCTTCTTGCATAATGATAAATTTTCTAGACAACATAATGATCGACCCACTGGTCATGCTTGCATTGTTGTTCCTCATGAGGCATGAGTTACACCATTCAGTGGCATCACGCTTACCCTGTGCTTTACTTAGAAGTTCTGGTGGCCATTGCTCACCACTATATATACAATGTTCTATCTAAACCATTTGATATCAGTCCTTCCTATGTTGGTTATCAGGCCATGAGGTGCTACATTTTCCACGATGAGCTTTTGTTGTGCCTCACTGACAAGCTGAGATTTTAGAAGAAACTGAAAGGAGGTGTGGACCATCCTGTCTCCCGCTGTCCTCGTGTTGCAGATTTCACAAGATTTCGACTGTCAACCACGCAGCTGCAAACCAGAGCAGCAAGACTAGATTGGCCAATTTTACATGAGTTCAATGGCCACCGCCCTGGCGCAATTCAAGCGGCGCCGGTGCTCGATGCCGAGAGAAGCATGCATGTAATTCGTCTCATCACCGGGTAGCCTGAACGTGGTCGAGGCCTCGTCTAATGGTTTAATAAAGCAGATGAAGACAATATGCCCCTCTGCCCTGTCATGTAAATCCCCCCGTGTACTTGTCGACTATTGCTCAAAAAGGAAGAAAGAGCCATCACTTAGTTATACTTTGTGCTACTCTCCAATATGTTTAAAATCTTATATTCCACCCTGTGTAACATACGAACAATAAACCACCATTAATCAAATTCATACTATATGTAGTCAATAGTCCGCGCGTTTCTGAACAATTTGTCACGAGAGCTCGAGAGCAAAATGGAACAGGGGAGGGCAGCCACAGCAGCGATCCTGGTGAAAAATAACAAAACACAGGACCGATGAGGATCATTGGTTAAAGGAACGGCAAGACCCTGTACACATTTCATTGCATACACATTCAACGGCATTTTTCAAACTCTTTGATCTTCAAGACATAATGGATTGCCAAAAATGATTAAAAGTGTGCCCATAGTGCAAACTAGAGAAGCTACCACCTGAAAAGAAGAAATAACAGCAGAAACTGTGGTCGGAGGACAAGGAAATTAACAGCTGGGTGATAATGCAGCACACAAGAGCAGATTATATGGAGCAACACGCATTAACCAGCAAAACCGTTTGTACAATACAATTCCACACGATTCAGACATAGCTTGAGGTCTTTCAAACATTTTTTCAAGCACAGAATTATTTTGTTCTTTTTGGCGTTTAAAAAAATAATGTCTCGCCCAAATATTCTGTTGAGATTTCTAGGAAACAATAACTTCTAATGGATTGCAGCGCAAGTCAGGACTCTATGCAATTTTTTTTTGTACACGATCTGGTCTGTTGTACGACCTGCAAAGCTGTAGGCGATCGTCTCCTAACTCAACCGCGGCTGGCCCTCCGTCCTGCTCGAGCTCCTTGATCGTGAAGAACACCGAAAAATGAGCAGCCAATTAGTACCAGGCTACCAGCAGCCAGCAATTTACAGTAGTTACTCCTATCATAAAAAGTGAGCAGAGAGATTATGATCTCATTTATAACACTCAATTAAGAGATTATTTTTTAAAGCTACGCAGCTGAACATTAGCACATTGTTTGCAGTTCGGTTTTAATTGTGACGTTGAATCTTTAGCTATCTCCATGTACTTCAGATTCCTCTCCGTGATCATCTGCGGAGACTATTTCAAGACTATCGTTTTATGAAACTTCAGTTAATCCTTGGTCAACCGCTTATCTTTAGAGACCATATTCCATTCTCAGTTACAAACAAAGACTATTTCAAGACTATTGCAATAGCTGAGATGCTCCTTACTGATTTGAAAGAGGTGATCTATATTACGGCAACTCACTCTGTTCGCCTCAATGCGCATGGTATAATCATGCGATTCTTGCATTATTTTCTTGGACAACGTTATGGTTGACTGGTCATGCTTGTATCGTTACTCGTCATGACTTGCACAATTTGGCCGCATCACACTTATCACGTGGTTTACTTATATGGACATTGCTCACCACTGTATATATGCCTTGCTATAAATCTTGACCATTTGATGTGCTTTTGTTTGCTCTATGTTGTTGGTTGTCATGTCATGAGGTGCTACACTCTAGGCTATATTTTTGGTGTGTTCTTGCAGATCAGCTGAGATTTTAGAAGAAACTGTGCCGACTCATGGACCATTTGCAAGGTCTATGCTCCTGTTTTTATGTTAAACTAGAAGATGCCCCGCGCGTTGCAGCGGAAATTTGTGGTATGCATATGCAAAGTTCAGAGGACAAAGATTTACCATGTAACTAAAATATAAGCACACAATCTCTGATGTGCATATATAGGATAATTATGTTCAGGAGGATGCACATAAGCTAAGCAACGCGTCTGATAAAAAGGATGTTTCATGCAGGAAAAATCATGTCAACATTCTCTTACAATGCTTAAATGTTAGCCTCACAACATACATGCATTATCAGGAATGGTTAATTAATTTCAGATTAATTAACAAGTCACTAACGGAAGTGTCACTGTACGAGACGTTGGACCATGAGCTTTTCGTGGACTTGATCGTGGCCTAAGCCCAGGCCCACGACTCCCTACCAGACGGCATATATATTCGACGTGTTGGCCAGTGCAGCCAACACACTTACTCCCTCCTAGCACAACCCTAGGCGACATCCACTGGTCGTCTCGTTGTGCTATCTCCAGCGATCCCGTCCCGCCAGCCACATGCAAGGCCGGACGGGAGAGCGGGCCTCCGGAATCCCATCCTTCGAGATCATTGTAACAGCCAGAGACTGACACGCTCCAAATGCCTTGCATGTTTTCATCATAGTCATGTTTATTATTTGTTTATTGCATTCATCATCGCACCATTCGCATTGCATCGGCACTCCGTTCTTGTCATTTTTTCTTTCAAAACCTGCGTCTGTTCGTAGTTGCCGATTCTCCCCGTTCTCGTTGTTGACTGTTTCAAGATCAACCACACTTGCATGCATCCGTGGCATCGTTAAATAATTATTTCCCAAGTGAGAATAAAGTATTCCTCGAAATGGGTTGAAAGTTGGCATGCGGTCTTATTATATTCTAGGTAGACCACCTGTCAAAATTTCATCGCATTTGGAAGTCGTTTGATACCCCATCCGTTATACTATAGCAGCACTATAGTTGGTTTAATCGTCAGATGTTTTGGCAAATAAACTTGTTGTCAGGCCTCTCATTTCCCTCTCACCTCAGCCCATGGCCTCTCTACACAGCCACAGTCTGCCCTCCTAAGACGAGCTAACCCTCTCTCTCGCTAATCCTAAGGCCCATCCAAACATCTCTAATTTTCAGCTCACCTAAATCTCTAATTAGAATAGTGTGACTAGGCGAGCGCCCGCGAGTGGAACAACGCCGCTCGGAGGAGGATGGGCGAGGCTGGGTGCAGAGCTGCAGATCATAAACGAGCTGCATCTTGCTATGTCCAACAAAACCGCCTGAAAAACCACTCTAATCGGTGTTAGGGGTGATTTTCACCTGGTTTAGGAAAGATCAGGGGATTAAATAGCTGGTTTTAGACCTTAGGAGGTAAACTGGGCAGTCTATGAAACCCCGGGGGGTTATGTGGACTTCTTTCGCTTCCAAACTGTACTAATTGCGAGGCTCATCAGGAAGTCAAAAATAAATTATGCCGGTGAATTGTGTCGAGGTGAACAGAGGTGGTTGTGTTTAATCAGAAGGCTACCTATACTTCAAGCCTTGATCGACGGCTAGAATTAATTGGGGTGACGTGGCTTAAGGAGAAGCTAAAGAATTACGTGTAGTGGGGAGCTCCTATTTAGATAGTATAGTAGATAAAACACGAGACAAGATACACGCCGAACAATACAAGGTACCAAGGAATCCTTCAAAGTAGATCTACCCGGAGAAAAAAAATCATAAACGACTACGCTAGCGAGAAAAAGCATAGAAAGGCCGAAAGACAACGCCACACCCGTTTTTTTTTTAATAGTCGAGATGACGAGGAAACATAAAATATAGTGTAATGAATATTTATTTGCAGTTGAAATGAAAAAACATACATTTATGTGGCTTTAGGGTCCTTTTTGTTATCTTGCCCCAGGCCCCTCAAATGGGACCAGGCCTATTTGATGGTTTCAAGCACTTGAAGACAGTGTGCCCCTCTGCCTGTTGGAGCTCCTCATGAAGGAGATGCCGCGACATAAGCCTAGTTTCGCGGAACTAGTGGACGTGACGATCAACGCCACCGCTGACCATCTACTCCTGCTCGTGAATGACATGGACTCCGACGTGTTCAAAGCACTCCTCCAGTTCATCTAGACCGAGTCACCACCGCCGCAGCTCGAGACGGCACTGCCAGAGAATGTGGAGCGGCTGCTCACAACAGTGGACAGGTTTGAGCTGGAGAAGCTGAAGCTCCTCTGCGAGAACGCGTTGTGCAGGCAAATTGACGCCAGCTCCGTGGCGGCGTGCACGCAGTTCCTCATGAAGAACACACCGACACATGGGCAACCAATTAGTACCAATGTATTATGAATTTACCAGCTAGCTAGTATGTTACTCCAATCATAAAATTTTATGAATTTATTATACTCAACTAAGAGATTTATCTCCTTCGAAGATCAGATGACAGGGCTTTGCTTTTTAAGCTAAACAATTGAACAATAGCACACTGTTTGTAGTTCTGTTGACTGAACTGAAGGACCATCACCGAAGTCTTTCTTCGTGGACCATCTTTTTTTACTTCCGTATGACACACCATTGAGAACAATGGACAAGGAACTATACAAAACTAGGTTCAAGCCTTCTAAGAAGGCATTATCGTATACACAACCTCTGATTCTAGCTTGTCCAACTTTTGTACTCAAGAACAAGAGAATGAAGAGCAAAGAAATGACAAACTTTGGATTTTATTTGGTTTCATTGATCAAGTAATAATAGTATTGTGGTACGTGCTTATAATTTGTGTAGCTCTGTCAATAGATTAATCAAACAAACAATCGATGGGAAAAAAGTTAGCAAACTTTGCTAGCTCATGGTGATTTCTATTGATGTCAATTTCTCTTTCGCGAGTGAAACATAAAGTCTCAGGCGACCCACCAGATAAAAGGTGCTGAGAAGAACATCTTACTTAGACCACAATTAGTTACAAACAAACATCAAGTAAAGAAACACACACACACACACACACACACACACACCCCCCTTGAGAATATCAAAATCTTCAAACACAAGAGCGCGCCTTGACCAAGGTTGAAGCGAATACAATACCTAGATTTGGGAATGGCAAACGACTTGAAAAATATGCCTTCTTCTCTTCAAAGCAAGATGGACCTCGTCATGGTGCCATCCGTCTATCACTGTAGAGACCCCCTTGCCCTGGCTCGAAGTGTACCTAACCAATAGACGATAGAGAACTCACCTTAGAGCATGAGCGTCAACTCGAAACCAGACCACGAAGCAGATGTGCATGTCGTGATTTCTTATCATCATGTATGTATTGCTTAGTTAATGCATGGCAATGGCAAGCAAGCAGTACATTTTCTGTTGAAATGAAGGTTTTGTAGTCCCTAGCTCATCACGGATAACTCATCCACTTTAGTTCCTCTGCATAATCATATTTATCGATTATTTCATTTACTCTTAGAAAGAACCATATGCTAATGATTAGTTGAGGTACACCGTCGGTTTAGGGAGTCTTACTGAATTTCTGGAGTTGTTTACGCTTTTGTGAGGGAATTTTCTCGACCGCTAATCTATATTATTCCAGTTCTGGTATCCTCTCGGTGCTCACATCAGCCGTGTGATACAACATATCACAACTCCCTTCATGCCCTTCTTGCATAATGATAAATTTTCTAGACAACATAATGATCGACCCACTGGTCATGCTTGCATTGTTGTTCCTCATGAGGCATGAGTTACACCATTCAGTGGCATCACGCTTACCCTGTGCTTTACTTAGAAGTTCTGGTGGCCATTGCTCACCACTATATATACAATGTTCTATCTAAACCATTTGATATCAGTCCTTCCAATGTTGGTTATCAGGCCATGAGGTGCTACATTTTCCACGATGAGCTTTTGTTGTGCCTCACTGACAAGCTGAGATTTTAGAAGAAACTGAAAGGAGGTGTGGACCATCCTGTCTCCCGCTGTCCTCGTGTTGCAGATTTCACAAGATTTCGACTGTCAACCACGCAGCTGCAAACCAGAGCAGCAAGACTAGATTGGCCAATTTTACATGAGTTCAATGGCCACCGCCCTGGCGCAATTCAAGCGGCGCCGGTGCTCGATGCCGAGAGAAGCATGCATGTAATTCGTCTCATCACCGGGTAGCCTGAACGTGGTCGAGGCCTCGTCTGATGGTTTAATAAAGCAGATGAAGACAATATGCCCCTCTGCCCTGTCATGTAAATCCCCCCGTGTACTTGTCGACTATTGCTCAAAAAGGAAGAAAGAGCCATCACTTAGTTATACTTTGTGCTACTCTCCAATATGTTTAAAATCTTATATTCCACCCTGTGTAACATACGAACAATAAACCACCATTAATCAAATTCATACTATATGTAGTCAATAGTCCGCGCGTTTCTGAACAATTTGTCACGAGAGCTCGAGAGCAAAATGGAACAGGGGAGGGCAGCCACAGCAGCGATCCTGGTGAAAAATAACAGAACACAGGACCGATGAGGATCATTGGTTAAAGGAACGGCAAGACCCTGTACACATTTCATTTCATCTCATTGCATACACATTCAACGCCATTTTTCAAACTCTTTGATCTTCAAGACATAATGGATTGCCAAAAATGATTAAAAGTGTGCCCATAGTGCAAACTAGAGAAGCTACCACCTGAAAAGAAGAAATAACAGCAGAAACTGTGGTCGGAGGACAAGGAAATTAACAGCTGGGTGATAATGCAGCACACAAGAGCAGATTATATGAAGCAACACGCATTAACCAGCAAAACCGTTTGTACAATACAATTCCACACGATTCAGACATAGCCTTGAGGTTGCCGCGGTCGTTTTCCCCTTCAACATTTAAACAGTTCGTTTCGTCCAGGAAATCACCTTGCGAGACGAAGATAGTAATGACTTCAGAACGGTAGAGGGAGCAAAAGCTATCAATACTAGTACTATGGGGAGAAATAAATATATATCTAGAACAACAACCAAAATATCATTGTCGCACTTCCACACGTTATCGGGCCTACGAGGTGATCGAGAAATAAATTAGCTGGCGCTGTCACCCCGCCAAGAGCTTGTGGTCAAGCGAATTCAGCAAACATCGCGGTCGAGACGATTGAATCATCGACCCAACAACTTAACGCCTAATACCACCGCCGCCACCACCACCACCACCAGGTCCTCCTGCTTGCCCCCTTGGACCCTTAAAACGAGCAAACTGCAGCCTCAGCTGAGGTGAACTGCGGTCATGTTCATCAAACTTATAGCCTGCAAAATCAACAAAACAGATTAGCCTCATATTTGCGGTATTTTATTATTCGCAAAGTGACAATGCTGCATGCAAGAGCTAAGCAGCTAGACAGCAAAACAACCAAACAGATTAACAAACGTTTCATCTAACAAATGCGTAATACTCCATTCATGATATGCCTAACTAATTCGAAGCACGTGCCTAGCAGACAACACCTTGCCTCAGAATGACCACTAGATCATGCAGAATAGCATACCCTAAATTAGTTTGCTGTTCATTGGAAATGCTTTCTGAACCACGATGCTGTTCGCTTCTGCAAGCTGTCAGCAAACTCCTTGCATGAGTATGTTACATACATTGCCCTTGACTAGCTTGATTCTATCTAGCCGCAGAAATTAACAATGAGTGACTGATCACCAACCATCTCTCTGGAATAAGGCAGTAGAATAGCGCAGCAAGCATCACTAACGAGTAGTGCTCATATCAGGGCTTAATATATCTTGCTAAAAAGGGTGGCAAAATGACAGACAGGATGCAGTCCAGGAGTATGAGCAAGGCACAATCTTGTTTTAACGATAGATGGTAAATAATAAATATCAATAGCATTTTCTACTGTAGATTGTTCAGGCACGAGCCTAGTCTCAAGTCCACGTTATAAAATCTAGGGGAGCCTTATCACCTGAACATCATCTACCACCAAATAGCGTAATCAGCAATGAACAGTAGGCTGATATATGAAGCAAAGTGCGATGACTAAAAAATATGTTGGTCAATTCCTTCACACCAAAATAAAGGATAGTGACTTAAGTTGAATGAGTTTGATTCTGCTAACACAAACTGACAGCTTTGGCATTTGGCTAAAGGCTTCAAACGACCAATATTCCTCACAATGTTACAAACACCTATGCAGACTTGACATGAATTATTCGAATTTATGCATGTGGTAGAACTATGAGATAACTGGCACTCTCCAAGGAAAAAAGAAAGAAACCATACTAGTTGAGAACAAATTATTTAGTTTCAACAGAATATAGATTGGAGAGTATGTATTCATGCCAAGTTCATCGGTTTCACCTTGCAAAGCTTCCATGGCAATAGCTGCTTGAGCAGCATTAGTGAAATCAACAAAACAGAGGACGATTGGGTCACCACCAGGCTGTCAGAAGCGAAGAGTTAGAAGAATAAATGAAAATCAAATGTGAGGCAAGACCTGACAAACGCCCAACAGCTCACTTACATGTCTTGGTTCTTTGTTTACAAGTCTCACCTCCTGAAAGCCAACAAATGGTCGAAAGATATCTGGGTGGAAAAGTGAAGGACCAACAGCTAAAACATGAAGGCAATGTTATGAAGGACAACAAGTGCAGAGAGTTACAGAAAAGGTGTAGGTTTTAAGGATACGAGAAACTTCTCGGCGTTCACAGTCAGGAGGGATGCCTTCAATGAACAAGGTGTTTGAGGCATCTGGGGGAAGGGGAGGCTCTGGCATTCCACCACCAAAACCAACATTCCTGCCATTCATACCCCCAGCAGCCATCCCCGGACGATCATCAGCTTGGTAGCCACCAGCACTGGCTCCCGCGGTAGGCCTGATAGATCCACCAGCAGGTCCAGCGCCATAGGACTGGATTTGCTGAAGATAAGAAAAATGTTAGCTGAGAGTGTTGTTTAGAAAATGAGTAATCAGGAAAAAGGATGATGTATACCCCAGTACGCAGAAAACGCTCGTAGGAAGCATTGAGAGCCTGTGTATCTCTCACGACAGCATATCCTGGCCTTTCTTCATCACGAGGGTAATAGCCCGCCATCTCAGGAGCACCAGGTCCATCTACAAAGGGGAGGAAAGCTAGCAGTAAATACAGGTCACAAGACATACTTTTGCAGGGCTTTTCCCAGAACATTTATAGTTTTATAGCAACGATAGAATTAGAGACGGTGCTCTCTGCCTCTCTCAAGCCGTCTGTTTAATGTGCTGGATTCGGATATTGGTTGAGAAGATAGGCCAAAATCACTATTTTGACCTTGTCGGGATGCTTTTCCCAGAACATTTATAGGTTTATAGCAACCATAGAATTAGAGACAGTGCTGACTGCCTCTCTCAAACCGTCCGTTTAATGTACTGGATTAGGATATTGGTTGAGAAGATAGGCCAAAATCACTATTTTGACCTTGTCAGGATTTTTTAGCATGATCTGAACCCTTCCAGATTTTCTAGAACGATCTGACCCTTTTGGTAATGCCAAGCCTTGTGGCGTTTCTGCCCCACCTAGACACACCAAACCGGGCAGCGTTTCTTCCCTAAATAGATAAGTGGCCACGGGCACACATTGCTGGAAACGCCACAAGCAATGGTGTTTCTTCTTGGGGCAGCAACCCCACAGGCCATGGCGTTTCCAGTAACGCACTGTGGTTTGGCGTTTCTGCCCTGCCACATAGGAGGTGAAATGCTACTGGCGCCAGGTCGTGACCAGGCCAGAAACGCCCAGCGGTTTGCCGTTTCTATATGTGGGCCAGAAACGCTGGAAGCCGTGGCGTTTTGTGTTAAAGTTTTCCGGCAAGGTCAAAACAGTGATTTCGGCTGAGAAGATATACTGAAACCAGTGTGGCATGGATAACTATAATCAACGAAAGTGTTGGCTCACAGAACAGCTTGCTGTCCCAACTCATAAACGACGGCTAGAACCAAGCAATCAAATCAAAAGTTCATAACAAAATCTTCACTTTTCATCCTAAATCGAAACCCAAGCATGCAAAATCCCAGTCTGCACTCGCACAGCAGCGCCTTCAAAAGTCGATGAGGCTTAGCGCGTGAATCCACCTGGACGGTACCAATTTCAGCACCATTACACCGAGAGATTGTGCAAATTTACCATGGGAGGCACCGCATTCAGGGGTCGAAGGCCTGAAATCTACGCCCCTGGATGCAAATTCCCCACAAAATACGCTTGATTTCGCATCGGGGACAGCCAGCACAGAGCTCAGGCAACCGAGCGCGGATCGAACAGGGCAGCGAGCGCCGCGTCTACACCGGGGCGGCGTCGGCCCGGGCGCAGGCCAGGGCGAAGCGGATCGATTCGACCAGGCGCGGCGGCGCTAAAACCCTAGACGTCCGAATCCGGAGGGGCGAGAGAAGGAACGGATCAGGCCGGGGGGAGGGTGCGGGAGAGAGGGGAAGGAAGAGGGAGGGGGGCGAACCGGCGGAGTAGTCGCCGGGGCGGGGGCGCTTGAGGGGCTGCTGCCTGGCGGCGGCCAGCGACGACTGCGGGGCCCCGGCGGAGGGGGGCGGCATATGCTGCTGCTGCTGCTGCTGCTGCTGCTGCTGGCGCTGGAGGTCGGCGTACCTCCAGTACGCGTCGGCCATGGCTGCCGCGCCGGCCGGCCGAAGGTTCTGGATGCGCCGGAGATGGAGAGAGTGGGGGAGGGACGGGAGAGGGGAGCCCGGGCGAGCGTGCCGAGCTCTGTTTTTTTCGGACGAGTAGGCGGCTGGATCACACCGTCGGCTCCTCTGACACGCACAAAGCGTGAACGGTCCGGATCGGCTCCACGAGCGCAGTAGTAAGTGGGCCGAGCTAGCCTAAAACATAAGCCCAGTATCTCAGAACTGGTAAAATTTTGGGTACTGTTCGACATGAGTGATGAGCTATCACAAAAATTTGCCTAAAAAAAAGCTATCACAACAATGATGAACAATAAAAATACAATGAAAAAAAAAACAAATGAGCATCGCGCCAAGGCTCCTCGAAGGCAAAGAAGCCCATCGGGAAGTGGTCACCGTGGGATCCATCGGTCGTGGCTGCGGCTTGCGCGAGAAAGAAGACGCCGGTTGCGCTGACGGCGTTCCCTCCCTCGCGCCGCTGGCTCCTCCAGCACCGCCTATGGCTTATTCTGATACCCTACCATTGTCGTCCAAGGTCGAGCCAGTGTCTCCCGTTGCCGCGACCACCATCGCCCCCAACTTGTTCGATCAAATGACCAGAGGTAAAAAAAATCTTTTTCAGTTTTCACTAAATTTCATGTGCTCTTTTTTGTATGAAATTGTGGTGTGGTATGTGTGTATTTTGTTCACACTTGATGTATGTCGTGTGATGATGAAACTTTTATGCAATACATCCGTGTTGAGCCGGTATTTCTATCACAAGATTTTCCATCCCAAGAATGTGCATCATAAGAAGATCACATTCTCATGGAAGATGAGAGCTTTGTTGTTCCAACTCAATATGGGGGAGTACCAAAGAAGACAAGATGTTGTGTGACCACTAGTAGAAAACAGGGCTTTGGTTGGGGCCTGGTCAGCCCATTAGTCCCGGTTCTGTCACCAACTGGGACCCATGGGGGCATACGTTCTGGTTTGTGCGCCCAGGGGGCCGGCCGGGCCTCGGGAGGGATTTGGCCCGGTTCTTGTGGACCCATTTGTCCCGGTTCTAAGCACGAACCGGGACCAATGGTCCTCGCTCCTGGCCCACAGCCATTGGTCGCGGTTCGTGCCTAGAACCGGGACAGAAGGGTAGCCTTTAGTCCCGGTTCCAGCCACGAACCGGGACCAATGAGGTGGCTATATATACCCCCTCGCCGGCGAGCAGAGCACTCCACATTGCTCTGTTTTTTCTGGCCGGCGAGGGGAGAGCTTTGTGGTGCTCTAGCTCACCTCCTATGCACATGAGGTGTTCGATGAAATGCCCGAGCCACACTAGTTAAGCTTTCTCCTCTCGAAACTCGACCTTCGAGCTCCATTTTCCCCGAGATTTGTCTAGGTTTAGCGGTCCGTCACGTCCCGTCCCCGTCTTCACCGTCGTCGATCGCCCGCGCCGATCTTGTCGCCGGCACCACCGTGGTGAGCCTCTTGTTCTTATCTTCTTTCTGAAAGAAAAAAAATTCTTACTTCAGATAGATACTTGTCTAATTTCCTTACTTTTATTATTCCTTGTTATTATATAGTGCGATGGTTTTGGTATCCGCCCCCGTCAGCCCTCGTCCTGTCTATGATTCGGATGTGGTATTTATTATCTTTTTATAACTATTTGGTTCATTTATTATTTATGACAATTATGCTGACCAACGTGACATAGATTTTATTTATCTAGGAGGTAGTTGAACCGGAAATTCCAACCGACCCTATTGTCGAGAGGTTAAATTTACTTGAAGAATAAAACAATTACTTGAAGGAAAAAATAAAAAAATTGAGGAGGAGAAGATGATATTGGAGTTGCATGTTGCGGATGTCGTCGATGATCACAAGATCAAGATGGATGCAATGCGGTTGAAGATTAGAAAGATTAGAAAATATGCCATTCATACCGAGGCTTGGTATCATTATGTCGTTGGATCAATTGTTACCTTGGTTGTAATTATGATCGCATTTGTTGTTGCATTGAAAGATTTTACATAGTTTCAATGTATGGTTTAACTAGATGCATGCTCTGGAGAGCTACATGTTGTTCAATTTGAACTATGTATGTACTTTGCTTTTAATGTGATGATGAACTTCTATTAATTTGGTCACTTATCTATCCATGTGAATTTGTAATGGTTTTTGACACATATAATTATATATAATGCACGCAGATGAACCGGCAATTGATGTACGGTGACAGACACACCTCCGAGTACATTAAGGGCCTGCATAATTTTTCTCGAAGTGGCTGAGGCAAACAAGCAGAATGGTTTATTGTGTTGTCCATGCCCTAACCCTCTCAACTTTTTAGCACATGCTATGTGGGTGAAATGATGATACCATGCCAACTTTCAACCTTTTCAGAGTTCATTTGAAATGCTTTTGAATTTCAGGGTCCTATAGCTCAAAAAATCAGTAAATGCATGAAAAATAACAAATGAAGTCAGAAGGGTTGAAACTTGATGATGTGGCTTTAAATGGTGCATTTTGAACACACAAAAAGTCTGGAGTTCAAATAAGTTCAAAAAAATGAAATCCCTTTTGTAACAGATGAGTTTCCGTATGAAACCCTGATACTTCAAAAGAGATTGTCCGTTTTGTACACGAAGTGCATCTAGTTTTTGCCGTAACCCTCTCAACTTTTTTGCACATGCTATGTGGGTGAAATGATGATACCATGACAACTTTCAACCTTTTCAGAGTTCATTCGAAATGCTTTTGAATTTCAGGGTCTTATAGCTCAAAAAAACAGTAAATGCATGAAAAATAACAAATGAAGTCAGAAAGGGTTGAAAATTGATGATGTGGCTTTGAATGGTGCATTTTGAACACACAAAAAGTCTGAAGTTCAAATAAGTTCAAAAAAATGAAATCCCTTTGTAACAGATGAGTTTCCGTATGAAACCCTGATACTTCGAAATAGATTGTCCGTTTTGTACACGAAGTGCATCTAGTTTTTGCCGTAACCCTCTCAACTTTTTTGCACATGCTATGTGGGTGAAATGATGATACCATGCCAACTTTCAACCTTTTCAGAGTTCATTTGAAATGCTTTTGAATTTCAGGGTCTTATAGCTCAAAAAATCAGTAAATGCATGAAAAATAATAAATGAAGTCAGAAATGGTTGAAAATTGATAATGTGGCTTTGAATGGTGCATTTTGAACACACAAAAAGTCTGAAGTTCAAATAAGTTCAAAAAAATGTAATCCCTTTGTAACAGATGAGTTTCCATATGAAACCATGATACTTCAAAAGAGATTGTCCGTTTTGTACACGAAGTGCATCTAGTTTTTGCCGTAACCCTCTCAACTTTTTTGCACATGCTATGTGGGTGAAATGATGATACCATGCCAACTTTTAACCTTTTAAGAGTTCATTTGAAATGCTTTTTAATTTTAGGGTCTTATAGCTCAAAAAAATCAGTAAATGCATGAAAAATAACAAATGAAGTCAGAAAGGGTTGCAAACTGATAACGTGGCTTTGAATGGTGCATTTTGAACACACAAAAAGTTTGGAGTTCAAATAAGTTCAAAAAAATTAAATCCCTTTGTAACAGATGAGTTTCCGTATGAAACCCTGATACTTCGAAAGAGATTGTCCGTTTTGTACACGAAGTGCATCTAGTTTTTGCCGTAAACCTCTCAACTTATTGCACATGCTATGTGGGTGAAATGATGATACCATGCCAACTTCCTCAAGGCCTGAAGCTAAGCAAAAGGAATCAACTAAAATTATCAAAGTATTTTCTGTTCAAAACATTATAAGCAAAAATGAAATAAAATAAATAAGTAGAAACAAAATAAAATTAATAAGTAGAAACAAAATAAAATAAATAAGTAGAAACAAATAAAATAAGTAGAAACAAAATAAAATAAATAAGTAGAAACAAAATAAACTTTAATAAATAAGTAGAAACAAAATAAGTAGAAACAAAATAAACTTTAATAAAGTATTTTCTATTCCTTTCTTTCTTCTCCTCTTTTTTTCTTCTTCTTCCTTTTCTTATTTTTTATCGGGTATGTCGTTATCGATATACCCCCTCCCCAATAACTTCGACATGAGGGGGGGGGGGAGGGGTCGCCGAGGGTTCGAGGGGCGAGGGTCGGGAACTAGCTAGGGTAGGGGGTCGAGGGTCACCGAGGGGTCGAGGGTCGCCGAGGGTTCGAGGGTCGTCGAGGGACCGAGGGTTACTTCGTTGCCATGTTCGTACCATCATGCGCCCGTTACTTTCGCCTAATGATGAAGACATGGTTTTGTTGAATCCTTTGACACTAGACAAACGTGACATGAGGGGGTCGAGGGTTTGGAAATAGGGTAGAGGGTCGTGGATCGCCCGAGCGGTCGAGGGTCGAGGATCGCCGAGGGGTCGAGAGGTTGCCTAGCTAGTGTCAGAGTATTGAATAAATCCATGGCTTTTGCATATGAACCCTTGAAGCGTTGCCGAGGCCACCCAAATTTACCAAGTTAAAAAAGTGTTGTCGTCGAGGCTACCCTGAACCCTTGAAGCGTTGCCAAGGCCACCCCAAACCCTAGAGAAGCGTCGAGGCCAATAATATGATTCCTTGTTGTGATTAGGTAGCTAGGTCTACGTTTGCCACTAATATATCACCTTCTGTCATGTTTGTATAATAATTGCCATGTTGTAATATTTGCAGAAACAATGGAGCACGGACGAGACGAGGCAGCAGAAGAGGTGTTGGGGGACATAATCTTAGCCGGAGCTGATGTCTTGTCGTATCTTAATGACAATGATGGTCTGGAAGGACAGGGTGAAGAAGAAGGCTACGGTGATCGAACAATGGAGGAGGAAAGACATGATTATGATGGCTCCGGTGACCGAATGCCGGTGCAAGAAGGAGACCGTGATGACGGCTCCGGTGACCGAATAGAGTCCGGCCAGGTATATATATTAATTAAGCCTGTGCTGACTAGCTAATTGATGCATTCATTGTTTTGGTATGTACACATATTAACTCTCGTCTTTCTTCTTTTTTCTAGCCCTCCGGATCGAGCACAAATTCGGTAAAGAAACGAGGCTCGAAGAAAAAGTTGCGCTCGGATGAAAGGTTCACGATCACAGCAATCGCGCGCGATGGCCAACCGATTGAACCCATCCGGACCAAGGAAGCATTTTCTGCTCAGTGCGGGGTTCTTGTTAGGGACAAGATCCTGATCAGCATCCACCAATGGTTTAAGCCTAAGAAGGAAGACCCTGAGGTGTCTTATGTCAACGATATGCAGAAAGATGATCTTTGGACCGTGCTGAAGGCAAATTTCACCCTACCGCCAGAGGAGGATCCGGAGAAGCCAGTTAAAGAGCAATTGATCAAGTCTCATGCTCTTAAGAAGATGGCAGATCTATTCAGGACGTGGAAGAATGAGCTGAAAACATCGTTTGTCGATCAAGAAAAGACACCAGAATTCACCGGCCGGTATGAGAAGATCAGAGATCACTGGGACGCATTTGTGGCCCACAAGACATCGGACAAGAGTAAGAAGATGTCAGCGACAAAAAAGATAAATGCTGCGAAGAAGGAGCATCATCATCGCACGGGGTCAGGTGGCTACCTCAAAGCCCGACCGTTGTGGGCCAAGGCTGAGAATGACCTGCTTGATAAAGGGGTCGAACTAGAGACATTGAACTGGCCAGACCGTTGCCGGACTTGGTTCTTCGGGGTTGGCGGAACCTTGGACCCTGTATCATGGAAGTGCGTTTGGACGAACGAGTAAATGCGAATACCCGTCATGAAGCTTCAGGACTATATCGCCGCAACTCAGCAAGGGACGTTCGTTCCAGATAGAGAGAACGACGAGCTCACAATGGCCCTCGGGAATCCTGAGCACCCTGGACGGACACGAGGCACGTCAGGCTCCGTTCCATGGAGGGCTGGGTTTCCAGACGCAGGCGGTTACAAATGCCAGGAGAGGAGGAGGAAAGTGGAACATACCCAACTACAGAAGCGGCACGCAAGGGTACAAGCGCTAGAGGAACGAGAAGCAGTTCACAGCAAGCGACCTGCCGAAGCTACCCCCGAAGCTACCCCGCCATCTCAGCGGAGAAGCAGCGTGGCTTCCACCAAGCTGCTTCAGCTGGAGCCTGTCTTCATGGCTCCTGCTAGCTACCCCGTGGATGCTATCACGGAGTCTCAACATTGCCACCTTATGACGCAATGGCAGAACTTCAAAGTCAAGGCGGCTGTCGGCTCTGTTTGACCTCCTGAACCCGACGCAACTTTTCACTGCCGTCCAATTCCAGAAGGATATGCTAGGGTGACGGTGGATGAAATAACGGAGGGATTTGAGGACCTCGAGCTTGACCACCCTACCGGTGAAGGGGAGACTCGGCTGGGTTCTGCTCTGAAGACTCCATGCCTGTTGGAAATATGCCCTAGAGGCAATAATAAATGGTTATTATTATATTTCTTTGTTCATGATAATAGTCTATTGTTCATGCTATAATTGTATTGTCCGGAAATCGTAATACATGTGTGAATGCATAGACCACAACGTGTCCCTAGTAAGCCTCTAGTTGACTAGCTCGTTGATCAACAGATAGTCATGGTTTCCTGACTATGGACATTGGATGTCATTGATAACGGGATCACATCATTGGGAGAATGATGTGATGGACAAGACCCAATCCTAAGCATAGCATAAAAGATCGTGTAGTTTCGTTTGCTAGAGCTTTTCCAATGTCAAGTATCTTTTCCTTAGACCATGAGATCGTGCAACTCCCGGATACCGTCGGAGTGCTTTGGGTGTGCCAAACGTCACAACGTAACTGGGTGACTATAAAGGTGCACTACGGGTATCTCCGAAAGTGTCTGTTGGGTTGGCACGGATCGAGACTGGGATTTGTCACTCCGTGTGACGGAGAGGTATCTCTGGGCCCACTCGGTAATGCATCATCATAATGAGCTCAATGTGACTAAGGCGTTAGTCACGGGATCATGCATTGCGGTACGAGTAAAGAGACTTGCCGGTAACGAGATTGAACAAGGTATTGGGATACCGACGATCGAATCTCGGGCAAGTAACATACCGATTGACAAAGGGAATTGCATACGGGATTGATTGAATCCTCGACACCGTGGTTCATCCGATGAGATCATCGTGGAACATGTGGGAGCCAACATGGGTATCCAGATCCCGCTGTTGGTTATTGACCGGAGAGGCATCTCGGTCATGTCTGCATGTCTCCCGAACCCGTAGGGTCTACACACTTAAGGTTCGGTGACGCTAGGGTTGTAGAGATATATGTATGCGGAAACCCGAAAGTTGTTCGGAGTCCCGGATGAGATCCCGGACGTCACGAGAGGTTCCGGAATGGTCCGGAGGTGAAGAATTATATATAGGAAGTCCAGTTTCGGCCACCGAGAAAGTTTCGGGGGTTACCGGTATTGTACCGGGACCACCGGAAGGGTCCCGGGGGTCCACCGGGTGGGGCCACCTATCCCGGAGGGCCCCATGGGCTGAAAGTGGAAGGGAACCAGCCCCTAGTGGGCTGGGCGCCCCCCCATGGGCCTCCCCCCATGCGCCTAGGGTTGGGAACCCTAGGGTGGGGGGGGGGGCTTCCCCCTTGCCTTGGGGGGCAAGGCAACCCCTTCCCCCCTTTTGGCCGCCGCCCCCCCTTGGAGATCCCATCTCCCAGGGCCGGCGCCCCCCCAGGGGGCCTGTATAAATGGGGGGGAGGGAGGGCAGCTACCTACAGCCTTGGGCGCCTCCCTCCTCCCCTGCAACACCTCTCTCTCTCTCGCAGAAGCTCGGCGAAGCCCTGCCGGAGACCCGCTACATCCACCACCACGCCGTCGTGCTGCTGGATCTCCATCAACCTCTCCTTCCCCCTTGCTGGATCAAGAAGGAGGAGACGTCGCTGCACCGTACGTGTGTTGAACGCGGAGGTGCCGTGCGTTCGGCACTCGGTCATCGGTGATTTGGATCACGGCGAGTACGACTCCGTCATCCACGTTCATTGGAACGCTTCCGCTCGCGATCTACAAGGGTATGTAGATGCACTCCCTTCCCCTCGTTGCTAGTATACTCCATAGATGCATCTTGGTGAGCGTAGGAAAATTTTAAATTATGCTACGATTACCAACAGTGGCATCATGAGCCAGGCCTATGCGTAGTTACTATGCACGAGTAGAACACAAAGCAGTTGTGGGCGTTGAGTTTGCCAATTCTTCTTGCCGCTACTAGTCTGTTCTTGTTTCGGCGGCATTGTAGGATGAAGCGGCCCGGACCGACCTTACACGTACGCTTACGTGAGACAGGTTCCACCGACTGACATGCACTAGTTGCATAAGGTGGCTAGCGGGTGTCTGTCTCTCCTACTTTAGTCGGAACGGATTCGATGAAAAGGGTCCTTATGAAGGGTAAATAGAAATTGGCAAATTACGTTGTGGTCATACGTAGGTAAGAAAACGTTCTTGCTAGAAACCTACAAACCACGTAAAAACTTGCAACAACAATTAGAGGACGTCTAACTTGTTTTTGCAGCAAGTTCTATGTGATGTGATATGGCCAGAAGATGTGATGAATGATATATGTGATGTATGAGATTGATCATATTCTTGTAATAGGAATCACGACTTGCATGTCCATGAGTATGACAACCGGCAGGAGCCATAGTAGTTGTCTTTATTATTTTGTATGACCTGCGTGTCATTGAATAACGCCATGTAAATTACTTTACTTTGTTGCTAAACGCGTTAGCCATAGAAGTAGAAGTAATTCGTTGGCGTGACGACTTCATGAAGACACAATGATGGAGATCATGATGATGGAGATCATGGTGTCATGCCGGTGACGAAGATGATCATGGTGCCCCGAAGATGGAGATCAAAGGAGCATAATGATATTGGCCATATCATGTCACTATTTGATTGCATGTGATGTTTATCATGTTTTTCCATCTTATTTGCTTAGAACGACGGTAGTAAGTAAGATGATCCCTTATAATAATTTCAAGAAAGTGTTCACCCTAACTGTGCACCGTTGCGAAGGTTCGTTGTTTCGAAGCACCACGTGATGATCGGGTGTGATAGATTCTAACATTCGAATACAACGGGTGTTGACGAGCCTAGCATGTACAGACATGGCCTCGGAACACACGCAATACACTTAGGTTGACTTGACGAGCCTAGCATGTACAGACATGGCCTCGGAACACGGAGGACCGAAAGGTCGAGCATGAGTCGTATAGAAGATACGATCAACATGGAGATGTTCACCGATCTTGACTAGTCCGTCTCACGTGATGATCGGACACGGCCTAGTTAAACTCAGATCATGTTTCACTTAGATGACTAGAGGGATGTCTATCTGAGTGGGAGTTCATTAAATAATTTGATTAGATGAACTTAATTATCATGAACTTAGTCTAAAATCTTTACACTATGTATTGTAGATCAAATGGCCAACGTTGTCCTCAATTTCAACGCGTTCCTAGAGAAAACCAAGCTGAAAGATGATGGCAGCAACTATACGGACTGGGTCCGGAACCTGAGGCTCATCCTCATAGTAGCCAAGAAAGATTATGTCTTAGAAGCACCGCTAGGTGATGCACCAATCCCACAGAACCAAGACGTTATGAACGCTTGGCAGCAGCGTGCTGATGATTACTCCCTCGTTCAGTGCGGCATGCTTTACAGCTTAGAACCGGGTCTCCAAAAGCGTTTTGAGAAACATGGAGCATATGAGATGTTCGAGGAGCTGAAACTGGTTTTTCAAGCTCATGCCCGGGTCGAGAGATATGATGTCTCTGACAAGTTCTTCAGCTGTAAAATGGAGGAGAACAGTTCTGTTAGTGAGCACATACTCAGAATGTCTGGGTTGCATAACCGCTTGTCTCAGCTGGGAGTTAATCTCCCGGATGACGCGGTCATTGACAGAATCCTCCAGTCGCTTCCACCAAGCTACAAGAGCTTTGTGATGAACTACAATATGCAGGGGATGGAAAAGACCATTCCTGAGGTATATTCAATGCTGAAATCAGCGGAAGGGGAGATCAGAAAAGAACATCAAGTGTTGATGGTGAATAAAACCACTAAGTTCAAGAAGGGCAAGGGTAAGAAGAACTTCAAGAAGGACGGCAAGGGAGTTGCCGCGCCCGGTAAACCAGTTACTGGGAAGAAGTCAAAGAATGGACCCAAGCCCGAGACTGAGTGCTTTTATTGCAAGGGAAGTGGTCACTGGAAGCGGAACTGCACCAAATACTTAGCGGACAAGAAGAAGGCCGGCAACACCAAAGGTATATGTGATATACATGTAATTGATGTGTACCTTACCAATACTCGTAGTAGCTCCTGGGTATTTGATACCGGTGCGGTTGCTCATATTTGTAACTCAAAACAGGAGCTACGGAATAAACGGAGACTGGCGAAGGACGAGGTGACGATGCGCGTCGGGAATGGTTCCAAGGTCGATGTGATCGCCGTCGGCACGCTACCTCTGCATCTACCCACAGGATTAGTTTTAAACCTCAATAATTGTTATTTAGTGCCAACTTTGAGCATGAACATTGTATCTGGATCTCGTTTAATTCGAGATGGCTACTCATTTAAATCCGAGAATAATGGTTGTTCTATTTATTTGAGAGATATGTTTTATGGTCATGCCCCGCTGGTCAATGGTTTATTCTTGATGAATCTCGAACGTGATGTTACACATGTTCATAGTGTGAATACCAAAAGATGTAAAGTTGATAGCGATAGTCCCACATATCTGTGGCACTGCCGCCTTGGTCACATTGGTGTGAAGCGCATGAAGAAGCTCCATGCAGATGGACTTTTGGAGTCTCTTGATTACGAATCATTTGACACGTGCGAACCATGCCTCATGGGTAAGATGACCAAGACTCCGTTCTCCGGAACAATGGAGCGAGCAACCAACTTATTGGAAATCATACATATCGATGTGTGCGGTCCAATGAGTGTTGAGGCTCGCGGAGGATATCGTTATGTTCTCACTCTCACTAATGACTTAAGTAGATATGGGTATGTCTACCTAATGAAACACAAGTCTGAAACCTTTGAAAAGTTCAAGGAATTTCAGAGTGAAGTTGAGAATCAACGTGACAGGAAAATAAAATTCTTACGATCAGATCGTGGTGGAGAATATTTAAGTCACGAGTTTGGTGCCCACTTAAGGAAATGTGGAATAGTTTCACAACTCACGCCGCCTGGAACACCTCAGAGAAACGGTGTGTCCGAACGTCGTAATCGCACTCTATTAGATATGGTGCGATCTATGATGTCTCTTACCGATTTACCGCTCTCATTTTGGGGCTATGCTTTAGAGACTGCCGCATTCACTTTAAATAGGGCTCTGTCGAAATCCGTTGAGACGACACCGTATGAATTATGGTTTGGGAAGAAACCTAAGCTGTCGTTTCTAAAAGTTTGGGGATGCGATGCTTATGTCAAGAAACTTCAACCTGAAAAGCTCGAACCCAAGTCGGAAAAATGCGTCTTCATAGGATACCCTAAGGAAACTATTGGGTATACCTTCTACCTCAGATCGAAGGCAAGATCTTCGTTGCCAAGAACGGGTCCTTTCTGGAGAAGGAGTTTCTCTCGAAAGAATTGAGTGGGAGGAAAGTGGAACTTGATGAGGTGATAGTCACCCCTTCCGAACCGGAGAGTAGCGCAGCGCGGGAAAATGTTCCTGTGGTGCCTACACCGACTGGGGAGGAAGTTAATGATGATGATCATGAAGCTTCAGATCAAGTTACTGAACTTCGTAGGTCCACAAGGACACGTTCCGCACCAGAGTGGTACGGCAACCCTGTCCTGGAAATCATGTTGTTAGACAACGGTGAACCTTCGAACTATGAAGAAGCGATGGCGGGCCTGGATTCCGACAAATGGCTAGAAGCCATGAAATCTGAGATAGAATCCATGTATGAAAACAAAGTATGGACTTTGACTGACTTGCCCGATGAGCGGCGAGCCATAGAAAACAAATGGATCTTTAAGAAGAAGACGGACGCAGATGGTAATGTGACCATCTACAAAGCTCGACTTGTCGCTAAAGGTTATCGACAAGTTCAAGGGGTTGACTACGATGAGACTTTCTCACCCGTAGCGAAGCTGAAATCCGTCCGAATCATGTTAGCAATTGCCGCATACTATGGTTATGAGATATGGCAGATGGACGTCAAAACGGCATTCCTTAACGGCTTCCTTAAGGAAGAGCTGTATATGATGCAGCCAGAAGGTTTTGTCGATCCTAAGAATGCTAACAAAGTATGCAAGCTCCAGCGCTCAATCTATGGGCTGGTGCAAGCATCTCGGAGTTGGAACATTCGCTTTGATGAGATGATCAAAGCGTTTGGGTTTACACAGACTTATGGAGAAGCCTGTGTTTACAAGAAAGTGAGTGGGAGCTCTGTAGCATTTCTCATATTATATGTGGATGACATACTATTGATGGGAAATGATATAGAATTCTTGGAAAGTATAAAGGCCTATTTGAATAAGTGTTTTTCAATGAAGGACCTTGGAGAAGCTGCTTGTATATTAGGCATCAAGATCTATAGAGATAGATCAAGACGCCTCATTGGTCTTTCACAGAGTACATACCTTGACAAGATATTGAAGAAGTTCAGTATGGATCAGTCCAAGAAGGGGTTCTTGCCTGTATTGCAAGGTGTGCAATTGAGCACGGCTCAATGCCCGACCACGGCAGAAGATATAGAAAAGATGAGTGTCATCCCCTATGCCTCGGCCATAGGGTCTATTATGTATGCCATGTTGTGTACCAGACCTGATGTAAGCCTTGCCGTAAGTTTGGTAGGAAGATACCAAAGTAATCCCGGCATGGAACACTGGACAGCGGTCAAGAATATCCTGAAGTACCTGAAAAGGACTAAGGATATGTTTCTCGTTTATGGAGGTGACGAAGAGCTCGTCGTAAAGGGTTACGTCGACGCTAGCTTCGACACAGATCTGGATGACTCGAAGTCACAGACCGGATACGTGTATATTTTGAATGGAGGAGCAGTAAGCTGGTGCAGTTGCAAGCAAAGCGTCGTGGCGGGATCTACATGTGAAGCGGAGTACATGGCAGCCTCGGAGGCAGCACAGGAAGCAGTCTGGATGAAGGAGTTCATTACCGACCTAGGGGTGATTCCCAATGCGTCGGGCCCGATGACTCTCTTCTATGACAACACTGGAGCTATTGCCCTTGCGAAGGAGCCCAGGTTTCACAGGAAGACCAGGCATATCAAGCGTCGCTTCAACTCCATTCGTGAAAGTGTTCAAAATGGAGACATAGATATTTGTAAAGTACATACGGACCTAAATGTAGCAGATCCGTTGACTAAACCTCTCCCTAGGGCAAAACATGATCAACACCAGGACGCAATGGGTGTTCGATTCATCACAATGTAACTAGATTATTGACTCTAGTGCAAGTGGGAGACTGTTGGAAATATGCCCTAGAGGCAATAATAAATGGTTATTATTATATTTCTTTGTTCATGATAATAGTCTATTGTTCATGCTATAATTGTATTGTCCGGAAATCGTAATACATGTGTGAATGCATAGACCACAACGTGTCCCTAGTAAGCCTCTAGTTGACTAGCTCGTTGATCAACAGATAGTCATGGTTTCCTGACTATGGACATTGGATGTCATTGATAACAGGATCACATCATTGGGAGAATGATGTGATGGACGAGACCCAATCCTAAGCATAGCATAAAAGATCGTGTAGTTTCGTTTGCTAGAGCTTTTCCAATGTCAAGTATCTTTTCCTTAGACCATGAGATCGTGCAACTCCCGGATACCGTAGGAGTGCTTTGGGTGTGCCAAACGTCACAACGTAACTGGGTGACTATAAAGGTGCACTACGGGTATCTCCGAAAGTGTCTGTTGGGTTGGCACGGATCGAGACTGGGATTTGTCACTCCGTGTGACGGAGAGGTATCTCTGGGCCCACTCGGTAATGCATCATCATAATGAGCTCAATGTGACTAAGGCGTTAGTCACGGGATCATGCATTGCGGTACGAGTAAAGGGACTTGCCGGTAACGAGATTGAACAAGGTATTGGGATACCGACGATCGAATCTCGGGCAAGTAACATACCGATTGACAAAGGGAATTGCATACGGGATTGATTGAATCCTCGACACCGTGGTTCATCCGATGAGATCATCGTGGAACATGTGGGAGCCAACATGGGTATCCAGATCCCGCTGTTGGTTATTGACCGGAGAGGCGTCTCGGTCATGTCTGCATGTCTCCCGAACCCGTAGGGTCTACACACTTAAGGTTCGGTGACGCTAGGGTTGTAGAGATATATGTATGCGGAAACCCGAAAGTTGTTCGGAGTCCCGGATGAGATCCCGGACGTCACGAGAGGTTCCGGAATGGTCCGGAGGTGAAGAATTATATATAGGAAGTCCAGTTTCGGCCACCGGGAAAGTTTCGGGGGTTACCGGTATTGTACCGGGACCACCGGAAGGGTCCCGGGGGTCCACCGGGTGGGGCCACCTATCCCGGAGGGCCCCATGGGCTGAAAGTGGAAGGGAACCAGCCCCTAGTGGGCTGGGCGCCCCCCCATGGGCCTCCCCCCATGCACCTAGGGTTGGGAACCCTAGGGTGGGGGGGCTTCCCCCTTGCCTTGGGGGGCATGGCAACCCCTTCCCCCCTTTTGGCCGCCGCCCCCCTTGGAGATCCCATCTCCCAGGGCCGGCGCCCCCCCAGGGGGCCTATATAAAGGGGGGGAGGGAGGGAAGCTACCTACAGCCTTGGGCGCCTCCCTCCTCCCCTGCAGCACCTCTCTCTCTCTCGCAGAAGCTCGGCGAAGCCTTGCCGGAGACCCGCTACATCCAGCACCACGCCGTCGTGCTGCTGGATCTCCATCAACCTCTCCTTCCCCCTTGCTGGATCAAGAAGGAGGAGACGTCGCTGCAGCGTACGTGTGTTGAACGCGGAGGTGCCGTCCGTTCGGCACTCGGTCATCGGTGATTTGGATCACGGCGAGTACGACTCCGTCATCCACGTTCATTGGAACGCTTCCGCTCGTGATCTACAAGGGTATGTAGATGCACTCCCTTCCCCTCGTTGCTAGTATACTCCATAGATGCATCTTGGTGAGCGTAGGAAAATTTTAAATTATGCTACAATTCCCAACAATGCCTATGGCGGAAGGAGCTCATCAACCTTCCGACCTGGACGCCTCCGCCTCCTCCTCCTCCTCCGGCGAGTCAGGGCACTCAGCCTCCTCCTCCGATGAGTGATCAGGGCACTCAACCTCCTTCTCCGGCGCGTGGCGGCACTCCGCCTCCTTCTCCGCCTGCGCCGGCACGCCCGAGGAGCCAGCCTCCTCCTTCTCCGCCTCATCAGCAAGGGCGGAAGAGACCCGCCACCGCTCCAGCTGCTCCGGCGCGTCGTAGTCCTTCTCCTCCGCCTCGTAAGAAAGGAAAGAAGACAGCCGCAGCTGCTCCGTCTGCTCCAGCGTCTAGCAGTACAGTTAGAGGCGGGAGGCAATACAGATTCGGTCCATCTCTCAAGCCTCTAGAGAAGTTACCATACGAGAGGACCATGGAGGAAAACAAGAAGATCGTGGAAGCCGAAGTGAGGGACTTCTTTGGAGCGGTTAAAGAGAAGAAACATCCACCTCCGGAGGAGAATATAGATCCGGTGAAAGCGAAGCGCACTATCGATGCCCTGAAGCGACCACCACCTTCTCCGCCGCAATCCAAATATGATCGCATTATTCAAAGGTCATATATCGAAGCGGAGCGGTCGGGAAGTACTATCAGTGATCAAAGGTTAGCAGAACGACGAGCTGGGAAAAAAATTGCCCAACTCGGCAAACAAGCGAACCAATCGTGCCCCCCACTCAAGGTGTCCAGCGATATCATCGCTAATCATCCAGAGATTTTGCCCAATACCAATCTTGGAGATTACCTGCCCGACGATGTACATTATGATTTCTTGAAGGTGGGCGAACACAAATACCATTACGGGAAGCCTCTCATGAAAGATGAAAGATCTCTAACAACGATGATGCGAAGATTCCATGATTGGTATATGAAAACCTGCAGAGAGTCTGGGGGGAAGAATACTTTGACGCTGAGAGTTAAAGAGGAGCATGACCTCGTTGGAATTGATCTGTTGTCTGTTCCATTTGAGGAGTTCTTCTAGTTTTTCAATCAAAAGGCCCTCTATAAATTAACGGTCACTTGCTACTGTCTGTAAGTACTACTTCTGTCATTAAGTCTCTATATATAGCTCAGCTCTTTCATTGCATGTATATATAATTATCCTCACTATATTATGCAGATTGAAGATCGCCGAATTGAAGAAAAGACAAATCGGTGATATTGGGTTCATTAACACAAATCTCATAGATGAATTTACGGTTGAATTTCAAGCCAAAGATACCGAGGCCAACTTGCTACGATCGTTGGTAATAAATCAAAATGAAGATATAATACTCTTTCCTTACAACTTCAAGTGGGTGTTACTGTCTTGTGCATATTCGGTTTTCCTTATTAGTCGAGGTTATAGTAATGTAATTGATGAGTTATGCATGCGTGTGCAGGTTTCACTATATTTTCCTAGAGATTAAGCTTGAGCAGGGACTAGTAACCGTCTTAGACTCGAGACGAAAAGATCCCCAGGAGTATGCGGACATGACTGAAATGCTCGAGAAGTAAGTTAAATCGATCATTATCGCACCATATCGGCAACTTTGTTCACTTCCTGATATCAAGTAATTGTTTTCTTTGTCTGGTAGGGTTTGGAAAAAATTCATCGCAAAAGCTCCGGGACTGCCGGGGAAGCTGCGATTTAGACACCCGAAAGTAAGTACTACTAGTTAGTTCCGCGCATCTCCTAGTGATTCAAGCGCTAGTTTCATCAATACCATTTAGCATGCTTGCTTATCAGTTTGATTTACCTCTATTTCTTGTAAAGTGGTTGTGGCAGGAAGCCGGGAATAATTACTGTGGATACTACGTTTGCGAGTCCATCCGCCACACGACCTGTGAGCGGGGCTACTCTAAAAAACAAATATGAAGTGCGTAAGCAATAATATTCACAATTTTATTTTATTACCATCATTTGTGTTGAGTTTCATTCATTCATATATATGTATTGACCCCCTTCTTCAAATTAATAGATGTTTCAGATGCGGGATGAACTCCTAGCACCAGATCGCATGCGAGCAATTCAAGAGGAATTGGCGGCATTCTTTCTTGACCACGTGATCAATAAAGACGGAGAATACCATGTGGACCATGAGTTCACATATAATTAGGGGATTATATTATAAGAGATCTTATATTGTATATATGTAGCCAGTAGCGTCGGATAGATATACGGAAACTTGTTGTTCGACCAATCTCTCGGAGAAGGAGAGGTCGATATCACTTCTCTCTGTATGCATATGTTCATGATGATCTTCTGAACTTAATGGTTTCCTTCATTTGCTTACTAGCTAGCGTGTCGAGTCCTCTCTATACGTATAGTACATAGAGTCGGCCAAGCACGAGATAAGAGAGGACACTTCTCTCTATTAATTAGCTAGCTAACACAATATATGAAACACCTAAATTAACCCCCAAAACCCACCCCCTTTCAAAAAAAAATCTCAGCTCCTGCCAGCTGCTGACGCGTGGATCCCTACCAACCGGGACCAAAGGCCCTCCTGCCTGGGCTCGCCGCAAAGGCCACGTGGAGGCCCATCTGTCCCGGTTGGTGTAAGAACCGGGACTAAAGGTATAGGGCTTTAGTACCGACCCTTTAGTCCCGTTTCCCCAACCGGGACAAATGGGCCTTACGAACCGGGATAAATGATCATTTTTCTACTAGTGGACGCGTGGAAGAATATTGGTCATTATTTCATCGTCGGAGTTCAGCAACAAAATTCAAGTTGAGAGCGTATCTATGAGTACTACAAGGCACGGACGCTAGTGGAATCCATCGTTCATTCATCAAATTTTCTTTCATCTCTCGTGCGCGTTGCTGGCTAACTTATTTTTCACTTGTCGTTTGTAGGTCAACATTGCTCGAGAAATGTTTAAGGGCAAAGGAAAGAAGAAAAGTGGCAAGAAAGACAACACATTTGGTTTGCACCATTTTTGGATGGATATTTGCAATGAGAAGAAGTGGCAGAACCACCAATATAATGAAAATCCAAATAAGAAGTCACGTAGCTTGGTTGGACATCCTTTACAAGTTGACACCGATGTCGATGCATCAAGTGTCAAAGAGGAAAAAAGAAGTCCCACTCCAAACTTGGTTGCTACCAAGAGGCCCCGTGGGAGGAACAAAGGCAAGGAGACGTTGAAGAAGCGAGGAGACAGTGACTTACAAGGAATGTGCAGCCTTACTCTGACACATGAGAAGAATGGGAATAGCATCGTCGGATAGGAACCGACACAATAGATGGGGGAAAACATGGATCATCTCCCAACAAGTTTGACCAAGAATGTGCAGAGAGAATTCTTATTGAGACCTACTCCCTCCGTTTCAAAATAGATGACTCAACTTTGTACTAACTTTAATACAAATGTAGTATAAAGTTGGGTTATCTATTTTGAAACGAAGAGAGCAAATGATAAAATGAATAGATAAGGGACCAGCCGGCGTAGTCATCTTCCCCAACTCCAACAGAGAGAAAGAGGAAAACGACAGTTCTGGCCACATCTAGGAGGCCATTGACTAGAGGCTTCGAACCCACCTCCATGGAGCAGTCACTGAGGAAGACGACGCCCAAGCACAGGAGGAAGAATAATCTAAGATCACGACGCCTCCACCCTGAAAGTCTCCTTCAAGATCTACCTATCAATAATCCAAAAGTCACTAGAGACACAAAGTCAAATAATATGTAGACATGGCAGAGTCGAGGGGAGGAACCCCTCTTCCTCTCCTCTCCGACATACTAGGGACCTATCAAGGAATTGCTTCTCACGAGCGAGAGACTGGCTGGGGTCATATCCTTTTTTTAAACTACGGAACGCCTTTTACCTTTATTTTCATTTCTTTCCTTTTTTTCCAACACATGTCTATATTTTTCATACACATTGCACATTTTTTGTATATATCAGCAACATTTTTTATACAAGTTTAATATTTCTCAAATACATGCTTAACATTTCTCCAAACACGTGCTTTTGATTTCTATTTTTTTTCATACACATTGTACATTTTTTGTATACATGTAAAACATTTTTTAAACACATGTTTTTGAACATTTTTTCAAATAATCTTAAATAAATTTTAAATACACGTTGAAACTGATATAAGACATTTTTTAATTTAAGCAAACATTTTGGTAGATTGTGAAAACATTTTTTGAAATATCATCAACATATTTTTGAAATACATGGACATTTTTTGAAATACAACGTGACTTTTTAAAAGTAACAAGTCATATATTTTTGAATTACACAAATATTTCAAAAGAAACATCACATACGTTTGTTTGAAAACACATGTTTTTATTCATGTTTTACCCTGCATTATTTTATTTTCAAACTTATGTATTTATTTATTTTAATTAATTTTATTTTCCCTATATATATATATAATATTTTTGGAAATAATAACAACATAAAAAACAAATGAGAAACAGGAAAAAAACGAACTAGCCTGCAAGCTACCTGGGCCGGCCCATTTATTGTAACCGTTGATGCAACCGCACGCTCGTCTCGCACAAAGCAGGCAAAAAATCAATGTCGATGGTGCTATTTCCCGCGAAGGTAGACTTGAGCACCCAGTCTAGTGCTCGTCCCGCGGTGCTCGTCCAGACTTGGTGCCCCAAGTCTGGAAGCTCAAGCATGCAATGAGGCTCTTGCCCTTGCGCAAGACCTGCTTTTGACACATGCGATTATAGAGTCGGATTGCATGCAGGTTTGTCTCAGACATTGATGGAGCTTCGCGCTCTTCTTCTTATGCTTTAGTTTTGAATGAGATTAGAGATAGAATTACAGATTTTGTAAAAGTTAGCTTTCATTTTGAAAATAGGGAGGCAAACTTTGAAGCTCATGCCTTGGCAAAGGCAGCTTCATTGCTCCCTGTTGGGTGCCATCTGTGGCTAGGGAACCCACAAGACATTATTTGTATTCCTTCTCTCGTGATCGATGAATAAAATCCCTAGTTCACCTAAAAAAAGCAGGACATAGTCGCGACTGAAGGCAGCAGTCCGATTAGCCGACCAAGCGGACACAGGCCTTCAGCGTTTTTTTCACTTTATTGTATTGGTTTTTAAATTTTGCTTATATTTTGAAATATTCTGAGCATGTCTGTAATAAAAATCGCTTTATATATAAAAGTTAAAAATGCTAATCATGCTTTAAAAGTTATTTAATGTGTACAGAAAAATGTTTCTGATGTATACAAAAACTATACAATGCATATGGAATAGGTAGAAATCAAAACTTTATAAAATTCCAAATTTTTTATAAAAAATGTAATCAAGATTTAAAAAAATATTAAATGTGTATAGAGAAACTTTTCTGGTGTGTACAAAAAATGTACAATGTGTATGGAAAGAATTAGACATATAAAATATAAATGTTCAAAAATGTTAATCATATATTTGGATAATGTTAAACGTGTATGTATAAAATATTCCTGAAGCATACAAAAAATGTAGAATGTGTATGGAAAAAGCAGACATCAAAAAATATATGTTGGCAAAATTGTTAATTCTATATTTAAAAAAATGTTAAACATGTATATAAAAATTGATCCTGGTGTATACGAAAAATGTACACAAAAAATGACCTATGAAAACCGAAAGGGAAACAACAAAGAAAAACAAAGAAAAACAATGGAAACAGAAAAGAAAAGCAAAAAAGAGTAAAATAGTGAAAGAAATGAAGAGAAGTGATGGAAAACAGAAAACCCAAAAAACGACAAAAAAATAACCCAAAAAAACGGGGAAAAAAAAGAGAAGGACAAAAGCCCTGGACAAAACCCAGACGTAAAATGAGCGACCGAGTGACAGCAATAACGGGGCGCGCCAAGAACTTCAGGCGAGACGGATCACGCTGTTTGAGGCCTAGTTGGCTGGGCCGAACTGCCTTTGTTATGGCCGTCTCACTTTCTTCTATTGCAAGTTGCCGCTGCCCTGCCCTGCCCGGCCGCCTTTTCCGGTGCGACGACGACGGCGACTTGCAAGCTCAAGCATTCCGTGGCCAGGGAGGAATGGCCAAACGAGTGGCTCCGAAACCAAGACCAGCTGACGTATGCATGCACGCACCTAGCACCAACTTGCTCAAAATATTGATATTCATTCCATAGTGCTCACCAACTCCAAGTCTCCAACCCAACATGCTACACCAGCTGACCTATAGTAGCACGTATGATAAATCCAACGCCATATATAGTACTTTGTCCGTTGTTTACTTTTGGTACCTAGCCGAAAAAGTGATGGTGTACCACCATGGAAATGTACGCCCAATTCCCCGTCACAAATCCAGAGGCTGACAGACCTTCACCACATGCAGCAGGTCAACGGCTCAAAAGCAGGAGCTAGTGTACGGTATGCCCAAAAAGGCGATGAGCCGGCCTAATCCGTCCGTCTAGTTAACCAGCGTGGAATTAGCGACTGCTGTCACTCCTGCCCAAGCTAACCACTACTGGCCAACGCGGCGCGGCTGCCATGCCCATACCAGCCCCACGCTCTTTTTCTCGACTGGGAGGGAGATGTGAATTACCAGTAGCAGTTAAGGGCATCTGCAAGGCTGCTCCGCAATTTTGTTTTGGCATTTGTCTATGGACACACATGTTGGAGGCCATTATCCAACGTTGCTTGCATACATTTCATCAACTATTTGAACTAGTCGAACGAAATTCATGCAAACCGGCTGGAGTTCAACAAGGATAGAAAATAGCATTCTTATTCGGATAGAAAATGGCATTCGAAATTAAGCTAAATGGGACCCTTCATTCATGCATGACATTTGTCGAGTGGACTGAGCTTTTCTTTGATTGATTCAAAGCCAAGCTGGTTCTGACCTGCTCCACTCCTCCCCGCCCCCCCTCCCGCGTCGCTCCCACGAGGGCGGGAACCCTAGTCGCCTCCCCTCAGTCCCCTTCCTCGCCGCCGGCGGGCAAAGCCTGCTGGCGGCGGCTCGACGGGGCCCTTCATCCTTTCACCCTACGGCGGCTGGCGTGAGCCGGCGGCGCCTTGGGCCGGGGCGGAGGCTGGGTCTGGCTCGGCCAGATCTGTGGCTCGGCGGCCTTGGACGGCACGGGCCATCTTGTTGGCGGGGCGCGAGTCCATCTGTTGCGGCTCGCGCGGCTGCCGGTGGCTGGTGTGCAAGGCTCCACGTGGTGTCTCCTATGGTCGTCTCCGGGACGGATCTGACCGTCCGCACGTCCTCGTCGTCGGGCGGGTGTCCGGCGTGCTCCTCGCTGATCTGGCCTGGAGGCCGTGGTGGGGCGTTGCAGGGGGCAACGTGAGGAGGCTGGCTGGAGGGATGAGTGGTTTGCCCACCGGTCACCGACACAGGGGTGTGCCGGTCGAGGTCTCGCACCACTCTGCCGCTCCTCTTTTCCTTGGTCGGGTTGCCTCCGGCTCCATCTGTCGAGGCACTAGCGGCTCCAACAATGGTAGGGGTCTGCTGGTGGTGGTCATTCGTTCCTTTGGGCGGTCTTTGGGGGTGTCGGGTGGCAGGGCGACGGCTCCGTGGTGGGAGCTGCGGTGTTCGTGAGCGGAGCTCGCAGCTCGGGTGTGTACTGGCGACCTTGGTCACGTGGGCGGCGGGGTGGCTCGGGCTCGGCGAGCCGTGCTGGTGGGGTGGCCAGTCTCTTTGACCGGGCGCACCTTGATCAGAGATGGAGAGGTATACAAGGGTGAACTCCTTGTCTGACCACGGTCAAACCGACGGTGGCGGCGTCCGCGGGCATCGTCCCCTTCCTGTAGGCTCTGTCGTGGTCTCTCCTGATTCTCTGTGTTGCTCCGGATGAAAATCTTGATCTTTGCATCGGGTGGTGTCGGTGCTTCGGTGTTGTGCCCTTCCTGAAGGCACTACCTTGGAGCTCACGGTTCATGGCGGTCAGTTATGTTTTTCAGGGTGGCTTGTTCTCGGTGGAGGGCTCCGTCATCTTCGTAGTGATGCTTGGTGTACATCCGTTGTCTGCTTCGAATTGGCTTAGCTGATCTCCGACACCTTTGTGTCTTACTTTGTGTGTGTGTGTGTGTGTGTGTGTGTGTGTTTGGGTGTTGCGTTGTATGGTTTGGATGTACGAGGGTCGTTGCTTTTATATATAAAGCGGGGCGAAAGCCTTTTTCGGTAAGCTAAATGGCATTTCACCAAACACTTGTCGGGTGTGGTGTCATGGAGGGCGCAGCAGGGGGCGGATTGTACCTGGATACAAACGGCTCCAGGGTGGACATCGTCGTCGTAAAGGCGAGTGGGCGTGTCAGTGCTGGTTGTGGACGTCCGGCAATGCCTCTATGGTGGCCAGAGAGGTACAACGACGATGGCGTAGGTGGAGGGTGCGGATACAAAGTAAGGGGGAGAAGGGGCGAAGTGGAAGGAAACGGGACCGGGAGGGGATTGGGTGGGCCGGGGATGTCGGAGTCCTATGTGTCTGTTGTCCGGACTCCCGCAATCTACCCCCACCCCACTTTGTCTCCACTTTTCGGGAGAAATTATGTCTGAACCACAGAGCGGACCGATACAGACCTGCATTGGATGAAACAACGCGTCCGGACAGCGCGGTGCGGACGGTTGCGGGCGGTTTAAGGGTTGGCGTTGGAGATGCCCTAAGTTAAGCTCCCGTATCCACCCATGGCGTCTTCATACTAACGAAAGGTGTGTATATAGCATGGCGTGGTGTCATGGAGGGCGCAGCAGGGGGTGGATTGTACCTGGATACAAACGGCTCCAGGGTGGACATCGTCGTCGTAAAGACGAGTGGGCATGTCAGTGCTGGTTGTGGACGTCCGGCAATACCTCTATGGTGGCCGGAGAGGTACAACGACGATGGCGTAGGTGGAGGGTGCGGATACAAAGTAAGGGGAGAAGGGGCGAAGTGGAAGGAAACGGGACCGGGAGGGGATTGGGTGGGCCGGGGATGTCGGAGTCCTATGTGTCTGTTGTCCGGACTCCCGCAATCTACCCCCCCACCCCACTTTGTCTCCACTTTTCAGGAGAAATTATGTCTGAACCACAGAGCAGACCGATACAGACCTGCATTGGATGAAACAACGTGTCCGGACAGCGCGGTGCGGACGGTTGCGGGCGGTTTAAGGGTTGGCGTTGGAGATGCCCTAAGTTAAGCTCCCGTATCCATCCATGGGGTCTTCATACTAACGAAAGGTGTGTATATAGCAGGGCTTCTTCGATTCAAGGGATTTTCATAGAATTTTGGAGGAATCAAATTCATAAGTTTTTTTCCTACGTCAGTCATTCGATTCAGCCATTTGTATTAGATTCCATAGAAATTTAATACCTACTCAAACCTCTTGGAAAAAAAAATCTCTTTTTTGATGCAATCAAACAAACTCAAAACCTGTAGGATTTCAGTGAACATGACATTTCAATCATTCAACTTTTTTTATTCCTGTGTTTTTACAATTATGCAAGTAAAGATGACCTAAATGTGTTACTCCCTCCGCTTCAAAATACTTGTTGTGATTTTTTTAGTTCTAAAACAACGACAAGTATATTCGAACGAAGGGAGTATAAACCAACCAGCCAGCCAAACTAGGATTCTCAAAAAAAAAAAAAACCCGAACTAGAACAATTGACTAAGCCTAGAATCTTGACACGATAAATTACTATACAGGAGGGTCGAGACAAGAAACACCTAACCCCCAAAACAAATTACCCCCAAAGACATAGCAGTAGTATATATAGAACAATAACGAACAAACATCAAAATTGGGTGGTACTAGTACTACTCATCCAGCTGACCTATACCCCCAGCTAATGCTCAGCCGCTCAAGTAGTGCTCACCAACTCCAACCCAACCCACTGCAGCAGGTCAACGGCCCCAAAGAAGAAGCTAACGTACGCACGGTTTGGTTATGCATCTCTGCTGTCTGAAAATGATGGGCATAATGTATTTCTAATCTAACCCATCTACCTAACCGGCATGGAGTTAGCGACGGGACGAGCGGCCGTGTTGTTTATTTATTTCTGTCCATGACGTGGCTTGATTAGTTATGGACATGTTCAACGGCTACGACAGGAGTAGTGACCGAATCCAGCAAAGTCGCCAGTCAGCATGCTTAATTAGTCACCATGCGTACGTGTCCATACAATGGGAGTGTAAGCCTGGATCCAGTTTTGTATAGTCTATATTTAACATTTATCATTCATTGTGATAACGATGATGATGACGATGATAACGAAAAAGACAACCAAGAAGAAGAAGCGGTCTGATGGTGAGAGTCATGGCTTAATTCGTAGCTAGTTGGTGGCGAGGGCTACGTGGCAGCTGACGAGTTGAGCGTGCGGCAGGAGCATGGTGCGGCGGTTGCTATGGCGATCGACTGCCCCAAGACCTGGAGGCAGGGAGTTCTTGCCCGAGGCCGACGATGGCAAAGGCGTCCTTGACGTCGTTCCCTTCATGAAGGCGCCGATGCAACCTTTCTTCCTCCTTGGTATACGGGGTGAAAACCCTCGGATCTAGTTTCGGAACCAGCGGCGACGGTGCTTCGGCGTCGTGCTTGGCATGACGGCAACGTCTTGGAGTCCACAGTCTCTCTACTGTTCTCGATAGTTGTGGCGGTGGTGTTGATGAGGTCCTGTGGAATTCAGGCTTGCTTCAAATAGAGTTCTCACCTTGACCCAAGGGAGTGTCGTCGACATGTTCGCTTGAGCTTTTGGTGGGCTCCTTCCCTGCTGCGGATGGTGCTCCCAATCATCTTGGAGGTTCCCTGATGAAGGAGTTTGATGGCGGCGCGACATTCCACCGCAAATTCAGGACGAGCTTACTTCTCTTGCCAATGGCTTGGGTTTGCGTTTTTGGTTTGTACTTAGAGCAAGTACAATAAGGTGATGTGAGCAGACTGGAAGGATTTATATATAATATTTTTGCTGAGTTGGAGGAGAGAGAAGAGAAGCGGGTTGTAAATTTGTAGCTAGCTGCAACACGGGCTTCAAGAAACTTTGTGAGAGAAGAAGGTGGGTCAAGCTGTGGTAAAAAATGATAAATGTCTTTTGCTAACTATTGTATAAATGAGCTATTAGGTAAGCTATATGTTTCATGACAACTTCATATATCCTACTGTTGACTATACTATTAACCATGCTCCCACTAGCACTTAGCTGGTTGGATCTTGTGTGGTCGGATCTTGTGTGGGCGTGCACACATGTGTGAGGTTTTCTCATCTTTCGTCATAGAAGGCGTCATTAATAATTTAATCCAAGGTTTAGGCCTTTTCTTCCCTTTAAAGGCCAAGAAGCTCAATGTATTCTCTCCGTGAAACAGTTGTCGGAGTGTGAAGAGTAGAGCGCATGTGCTTACGTTGATGGTGATTAACGGTCGGCATCACAAAAGTTCAAAACCCCAAAACACAGACAACTTTTGATTTAAACTTACAGATATTAAATCTGCATGCCCATCATGCATCCCTGATTGACTCCATGGCTAGAGTCTAGACGCAGACACTACTAACAAACAATAAATTACTTGCTCAGACAGTAAAAACAAGACAAGGGCATACTTCCAAACCTAATTACCTCCAAAGAGACATACCGAAAATAGTTATATTTTTTGAACTTTGACATATCCTTGACAACCCGGGCAACTCCGGGGGAAACCCTCGATCTCCATGGGATCGAGCGATGGCGGTGCTCTTGCGCCGTAGTCCCTCTTCAGGGCATCGTTTTGGAGTTTGCTACGGTCGAAGGAACCAGCGAGGCCGGCGGCGTATGCCCGGTGGCGCAACTGCCGATGAAAATCGTGCCGACTACGGTCATGGCGGACAATGGCGGCGTCTTTGATGTCGTTTCCTTGTCGAGGCATCTTTGTTAAAGTTGGCGTCATCAGGCTCAGGATGCTTCGGGGGAAACCCTAGATCTGGGTCTCCTGAATCGGACGATGATGGTGTTCTTAGTAGCGCTTTCCCTCGTGGGGGCATCGTTTTGGAGCAAGTGATGGATGGAGGAGACAAGAGGAGGAGCGGTGCTTCATCACACACATTGATGGTGTCGGATCTCGATGGCATGGCGCTCTGGAGATTAAGCGTCCGATGTGCGATGATGGACTCGCGCAAGAGGTCGACGCCGTCGTGGTGGCGTCGGCGACAGCTAGACCGGGCAATGTTCATGTAGCAGTACAACTCTGAAGATGGATTGGTGGCAGGTGGCTGCGGCGGCCTCATACCCGGCAGGCGTCCTGGTTGAGGAGCACGCCGGACTGGTGGGTGCCCATACCCCGCCAGGCGTCCTGGTTAGGACCTCAGGTCTTAGATGTTAGGTTTGGCTGCGAGGTCTGTTTGGTATTATGCCCAGACTATCAGCATCCCTTCATCAATTGGATAGGAGTAGCGACACTTTTGTTGCCTAGACGGTGGCTTCAGTCTTACTGTTGTATGACTTTGTAAGGTCTTGTGTGAATAATTAACAAAGTGGTTGCATGCATCGTCCAGATGCAGAGGCCGGGGGTCCTCCTCCATTTCTAAAAAAAAACAACAGCGACAAGACAACATCAAACCAAATCCAAACCATATGATTAGCAAATATGTACAATCATATATAGGGGGTCTATTAGTGCTACAATACACTACAAGTACTAGTGTTGTTGGCTAACAGTCAACAAGTTTTCTATTAGAGGACAACTGAAATATTTAACTATCCAATTCTTTTCAAGCAATGCATTTGGCAATCTGTATTTTACAACTTCAACCCATTCATTTTGAAAACTGCAACACTGATTATGCTGGAACATATATCTATATCAATAAAAATAAACCTAAATTTGGAGTATGGACATCTTTTTAAGTTGAGATGAATTTGTGTTTAAAATGATTACAAAAAAATGCAGTTACACAGGTAACTGCACATAATTTCAGAAAGTCACACGCTTGTGGTTCTCGATGCTCTTAGAAAAACCATCAGCGTGTAATAAGTTATATACTCCCTCCGTAAACTAATATAAGAGCGTTTAGAATACTAAAATAGTGATCTAAACGCTCTTATATTAGTTTACAGAGGGATTATTATCTGCTAAACTTGTGTTTCAAATTTGTTACTTTTTATTCATGTTATCATACATTCCTACTTGTGATTTTCTAAATTTGAATGAAAATGTGTCTTCTAAAAGTCTACATTTGCATAATCATACTTTTTAGTTATTTTTTGACTGACTTATGCAAAGCATTTTCTAATGTATGCTTTATTGCAGGCTAAATGTCCTTCTGCTCTCGATTCCATTCACGAAATCACAACCAACTGACAGGGCAAGACGATAGCCCTCTTCTTGGACTACGACGGAACACTATCGCCAATAGTAGATAATCCTGATGAGGCATACATGTCCAGCGAGGTAAGTATAATGAAAAGAAAAATTCTTGCATGTTACTTGATATTTGTAGATCTTTGTTATCCCTGATCCATATAATCAGATGCGCGAAGTTGTTCAAGAAATTGCCTCCTTGTGCCCCACTTCAGTCGTCAGTGGAAGGGCCCGCGATAAGGTATTACCAACTAATGGGTATCTAGTAGCCTTTTAATTTGGATGTTCTATACATTTGTAATTCGCGACTCACTTGTTTTGCTATTCATCTGCTGGCAGAAAATTTCATAATGATCGAAAACTGCATTATGCAGGAAGCCATGGAGCAGAAGTCAAACTCGTAAGCCATTATTAAACTTAGCAGTGCCTATATGTAGTTTATACTTTCACTTTGACGCGCTCAGAATTTACGTAAATATTTAACCTGCAGAGTGACGAAACAGAAGCCCACGAGCCTGCCAGCGAGTACGTACCTGTTATAAATCAGGTATAAAATATAATGAACTATAATAATACGCATATCTATTATTCAATTTTTAAAACTGCAACACCGGTTATGTGGGTGGGGGGGGGGGGGGGGGGGAATGCCCCCCTCAGCTATATACGATTATCTGTTGGAACATTATCGATTCTTCAAGGCTCCAAATGGTGAGTTAAGCATGAGGACGCGTAATTGATTAAAATGACACCATATCTCACTTTGATCAAAAGGGTGGTTCTTTCCGGCGGCAAGATGTTATCAAGCTTTACAACAACTATTTTTCTGCTTCCTACTGTTCTGTCCATAAGTAAAACTCAGTTCTGCCTAGCCCTTGCCTTAGTAAGCTCTTCCCCATGCTCCATTCTTTTGCCAACGATGATACTATCTCTATTGTTTGCTTTATTGCAGGCTAAACGTCCTTCTGCTATCGATTCCTTTCACGAAATCACAACCAACTGGCAGGGCAAGACGATAGCCCTCTTCTTGGACTACGACGGAACACTATCGCCAATAGTAGATAATCTTGACGAGGCATACATGTCCAGCGAGGTAAGTATAATGAAAAGAAAAATTCTTGCATGTTACTTGATATTTGTAGATCTTTCTTGTCCCTGATCCATATAATCAGATGCGTGAAGTTGTTCAAGAAATTGCCTCCTTGTGCCCCACTTCAGTCGTCAGTGGAAGGGCCCGCGATAAGGTAGGCTCCAAATGGTGAGTTAAGCATGAGGACGCATAATTGATTAAAATGACACCATATCTCACTCTGATCAAAAGGGTGGTTCCTTCTGGCGGCTAGATGTTATCAAGCTTTACAACAATTATTTTTCTGCTTCCTACTGTTCTGTCCATAAGTAAAACTCAGTTTTGCCTAGCCCTTGCCTTAGTAAGCTCTTCCCCATGCTCCATTCTTTTGCCAACGATGATAGTATCTCTATTGTTTGCTTTATTGCAGGCTAAACGTCCTTCTGCTATTGATTCCTTTCATGAAATCACAACCAACAGGCAGGGCAAGACGATAGCCCTCTTCTTGGACTACGACGGAACACTATCGCCAATAGTAGATAATCTTGACGAGGCATACATGTCCAGCGAGGTAAGTATAATGAAAGAAAAATTCTTGCATGTTACTTGATATTTGTAGATCTTTCTTGTCCCTGATCCATATAATCAGATGCGTGAAGTTGTTCAAGAAATTGCCTCCTTGTGCCCCACTTCAGTCGTCAGTGGAAGGGCTCGCGATAAGGTAGGCTCCAAATGGTGAGTTAAGCATGAGGACGCATAATTGATTAAAATGACACCATATCTCACTCTGATCAAAAGGGTGGTTCCTTCTGGCGGCTAGATGTTATCAAGCTTTACAACAATTATTTTTCTGCTTCCTACTGTTCTGTCCATAAGTAAAACTCAGTTTTGCCTAGCCCTTGCCTTAGTAAGCTCTTCCCCATGCTCCATTCTTTTGCCAACGATGATAGTATCTCTATTGTTTGCTTTATTGCAGGCTAAACGTCCTTCTGCTATTGATTCCTTTCATGAAATCACAACCAACAGGCAGGGCAAGACGATAGCCCTCTTCTTGGACTACGACGGAACACTATCACCAATAGTAGATAATCTTGACGAGGCATACATGTCCAGCGAGGTAAGTATAATGAAAAGAAAAATTCTTGCATGTTACTTGATATTTGTAGATCTTTCTTGTCCCTGATCCATATAATCAGATGCGTGAAGTTGTTCAAGAAATTGCCTCCTTGTGCCCCACTTCAGTCGTCAGTGGAAGGGCCCGCGATAAGGTAGGCTCCAAATGGTAAGTTAAGCATGAGGACGCATAATTGATTAAAATGACACCATATCTCACTCTGATCAAAAGGGTGGTTCCTTCTGGCGGCTAGATGTTATCAAGCTTTACAACAATTATTTTTCTGCTTCCTACTGTTCTGTCCATAAGTAAAACTCAGTTTTGCCTAGCCCTTGCCTTAGTAAGCTCTTCCCCATGCTCCATTCTTTTGCCAACGATGATAGTATCTCTATTGTTTGCTTTATTGCAGGCTAAACGTCCTTCTGCTATTGATTCCTTTCATGAAATCACAACCAACAGGCAGGGCAAGACGATAGCCCTCTTCTTGGACTACGACGGAACACTATCGCCAATAGTAGATAATCTTGACGAGGCATACATGTCCAGCGAGGTAAGTATAATGAAAAGAAAATTCTTGCATGTTACTTGATATTTGTAGATCTTTCTTGTCCCTGATCCATATAATCAGATGCGTGAAGCTGTTCAAGAAATTGCCTCCTTGTGCCCCACTTCAGTCGTCAGTGGAAGGGCCCGCGATAAGGTATTACCGACTAATGGGTATCTAGTAGCCTTTTAATTTGGATGTTCTATACATTTGTAATTCGCGACTCACTTGTTTTGCTATTCATCTGCTGGCAGAAAATTTCATAATGATCGAAAACCTACACTATGCAGGGAGCCACGGAGCAGAAATCAAACTCGTAAGCCATTATTAAATTTAGCAATGCCTATATGTAGTTTATACTTTCTCTTTGACGCGCTCAAAATTTACGTAAATATTTAACCTGCTGAGTGACGAAACAGAAGCCCACGAGCCTGCCAGCGAGTACATACCTGTTATAAATCAGGTATAAAATATAACGAACTATAATAATACGCATATCTATTATTCAATCTTTAAAACTGCAACACCGGTTATGTGGGGGGGGGGGCAATGGCCCCCTCAGCTATATACGATTATCTGTTGGAACAGTATCAATTCTTCAAGGCTCCAAATGGTGAGTTAAGCATGAGGACGCGTAATTGATTAAAATGACACCATATCTCACTCTGATCAAAAGGGTGGTTCCTTCTGGTGGCTAGATGTTATCAAGCTTTACAACAACTATTTTTCTGCTTCCTACTGTTCTGTCCATAAGTAAAACTCAGTTCTGCCTAACCCTTGCCTTAGTAACTCTTCCCCATGCTCCATTCTTTTGCCAACGATGATACTATCTCTATTGTTTGCTTTATTGCAGGCTAAACGTCCTTCTGCTATCGATTCCTTTCACGAAATCACAACCAACTGGCAGGGCAAGACGATAGCCCTCTTCTTGGACTACGACGGAACACTATCGCCAATAGTAGATAATCTTGATGAGGCATACATGTCCAGCGCAAGTATAATGAAAAGAAAAATTCTTGCATGTTACTTGATATTTGTAGATCTTTCTTGTCCCTGATCCATATAATCAGATGCTTGAAGTTGTTTAAGAAATTGCCTCCTTGTGCCCCACTTCAGTCATTAGTGGAAGGGCCCGCGATAAGGTATTACCGACTAATGGGTATATAGTAGCCTTTTAATTTGGATGTTCTATACATTTGTAATTAGCGATTCACTTGTTTTGCTATTCATTTGTTGGCAGAAAATTTCATAATGATCGAAAACCTGCACTATGTAGGGAGCCACGGAGCAGAAATCAAACTCGTAAGCCATAACTAAATTTAGCAATGCCTACATGTAGTTTATCCTTTCTCTTTGACGCGCTCATAATTTACGTAAATATTTAACCTACAGAGTGGCGAAACAGAAACCCACGAGCCTACCAGCGAATACGTACCTGTTATAAATCAGCTATAAAACATAACGAAGTGTAATAATCCACATATCTATTATTTAATTTTTAAGACTGCAACAGCGATTATGCCGGGGGGGGGGGGGGGGACAATGGCCCCTCAGTTATATACTGTTATCTGTTCAAACAATATCGATTCTTCAAGGCTTCAAACAGTGAGTTAAGCATGAGATGCGTAATTGATTAAAATGACAGCATATCTCACTCTGATCAAAGGGGTAGTTCCTTCTGACGGCTAGATGTTATCAAGCTTTACAACACCTATTTTTCTGCTTCCTACTGTTCTGTCCATAAGTAAAACTCAGTTCTGCCTAGCCCTTACCTTAGTCAACTCTTCCCCATGCTCCATTCTTTTGCAAAAAACTACCTGCAAACCACATGTTGCGGTTTGCAAAGAAACCCTTCCTAAATGTCTGTCCTCAAATAATTACAAAAAAATTAGGCGAGGTTTTGTGTGGTTTGTGCGGTTTGCAAATAAGCCCTTGAGGTGAGATGAACTTGTGTTTCAAATAATTACACAAGAATGTAGTTACAAAGGTTCTCGAAAACATCTGCTAGAAGGAAATGTTGCGTGAGAAGTGATGTATTCCAAGAGCCATCGACATTCAGGAGATCTGCCACCCATTTTAGTCTGCATCGACGTTTTTGTGTGAACGGCCTAAAGGAGGGTTCCCTTGGGATCCAAGGATCCCGCCATATGTGTATGTTTTCTTCAGTACCAACACGCCAGATGCACCCCTGCTTAGCTAGCTCTAACCCATATTCAATGGCTGCCCATGTCGACGAACCATTCCCTGTGAAGACTGTGTCAATAATGGATCCAGACGGATAGTACTTAGTTCATAGGACCTGTGCACATAGGCTCTCCGGAAACTACGTGCAAGCAAGGCCCTGATTGAACAACCTCAAATTTTTGCACAAGCTCCTACAAATTTTGCATCCAGCTCATGTATGTACTCCCTCAAGTCCTTTTTACTCAGCATATAAGATTTGTCTTAAGTCAAACTCCATAAAGTTTGACCATGTTTGTATGAAAAAATATTGACATCTATAATACTAAAATACTAAAGTTATACATTATGAAAATTAAATTCATGACGCATCTAATTATATTGGTTTCGTATTAGAATGTTGTTATCTTTTCAATAAAGTTGGTCAAACTTTACTAAATTTGACTTTAGACGAAACTTATATGCGGAGTAAAATATACCGGAGGGAGTATATATACTCCAATAAATGTGAATATACCATCGGATCAATAAAACTGCACAGTAGTGGATTTTAGAGCTTACCCAGGTCCCAATGAACATGAGAAGAATTTGGGGATTTGGGGGCTTTGATCTGAACTCCGAACAATGTGTCAAATTTGGGAAATGATCTGATGATTCATACTATGAAATAAACAAGATGTTGGCAGTTACCGCACGTGGGGCGCGAATGCAAGAGCCCCCTGGCGAGGGAATTCGACACCGACATATTCTCGTCCTCTGTATATCCTAGCCATTCACCGCACAAAACATGCAAGCTTTAATTACACCAACACTGCGTATGGATGCCTCCATTGGAGCCCAGGAAATGGATTTCGTAATCATCTAGCGTCAATACAGACGTTTGGCTGGACGCTGAATTCATCTACTATCACTATATAGTAGAATGCCCGTGCGTTGCTACGGGCTACAATACATATAATATTGCATTTAAAATGCCTTCATTGAAGCCCAAGAAATTGAATTGGTAATCATCTGACCTCAGTGGTTGTATACTGAATTCGTATTGGAAACACATGGCCAATTCCATGCCATTTTGGCTCCAATGCAAAGCTCGTTCCCACCATTCGTACGGATAGCACTCCGTTTTCTTCCTAATTGTCCATATCCCGCAACCCCTTTGTACCCCAAGGCCCAGGAAAAGAAAGAAAGATATAGCAACAATCGAAGAAGTACAAACCGAACGATACATGATGGTGAGGTAGCCCTCTTCCAAAGCCGATCTGGAGATATCCGACACACGCAGAACACGTGCGATTATGCTACCAACAACAAGTATCAGAGGAACTAAACACCCTCACACTACAACCTAGCACACCTAAACTCCTCGACAACGCCCCAAGAGGGATAGCCACTACAGAAAAAACACTTCTGTGATGATACGTGTTTGTCACAGTAGGTCATGTTTTCTGTCATGCATGTACATCCATGACGATTTTATGATAGAATCAAGATAGTCATACCTGTGCTGTCGTAGAAGTGTTCCATGACATTACCAAAATTATCATCACGGAAGTGTCCACTTCCATGACGATAAATGCCGCGTCATGGAAGTGCTTTCGTTAAGGGTGACCGACACGTGGCATCCACCTTAACGGGTCGCCGTTAAGCTGTCGGGTCCGGTTTTGGATCCGATAACCCGCTAACAGCCACGACCAATGCCGATTTTCCACGTGTAAAATTCTCATTGGCTGACGGAACCACGTGTCAGCTCCGTGTTGGCACAGGTGTCACTCATCCAATGAGCGAGATGCGCCTATGATATGTTGACACGTAGACTGACCCAAAAGTGACCCATAAAGATTAAATGGGCCGGCCCAACTAAAGGCCCACAAGATTTTGCAGACCATAATGGGCTGGCCCATCTAAAGGCCCACAAGATTTTGCAGACCATAATGGGCCGGCCTAGCTAAAGGCCCAACATTCTCAGTAAAGGCCCGTACGGCTAGTGTCAAATCAGCCCATCAACGGCCCGTCCTAAACTTGTCATCATCGTGGCCCATAGTCACTTCTGGCCCGTTAACAACTCGCTAAGTATTTGGGCCGAATTAGGGCCCGGTGTGTTTCTGGCCTGTTAAAGGTCCTCCTTCATTTGGGCCCATTTATAGGCCATTGAAACTTTCGGCCCATAAACGACCGTGAAGGATTTGGGCCATATTCGGCCATGTTTGACATTCGGCCTGTTAGAGGCCCACTATAGATTTGGGCCACTTTCAGCCTGTTGTCATTTTTGGCCTGTTAACGTTGGACGAAACCCATGGGCCATATGTAGCACAACGTCACATCGGGCCTATTAACGTCCCATATAAAACTGACACTAATCAAGCCCGACCGAACTTCCGGCCTGTTAAAGGCCAGTGTAGTAGGTCGGCGCATTGACGGCCCGTCTGAATTTCGGCCTGTGAATGATCCGCATTGTAAATGGGCCACCATTTTGGCCTGCTAATGACCAGTGGGTTATTTGGCACAATCAGGGCCCAATCTCACTTTCGGCCTATTAAAGGCCCACGTTTTTATGTGCTCGAGATATTTACACCTGCAAACGGCCTATTGTTACTGAGGACCCAAATTATGTTTAGGCCTGTTAAAGGCCCACTATGGGCACAGGCCTACCAGAAAAAATATGAAAACTTATGCTGATTTAGGCCAAGATATTTTTAGTGGGCTACATGCAAATTACGGCTCATAATCATTTTTAGCCCAATTGGAATGGGCCCGACGAATGTTGGCATGTTGGGCTCCTACGAAGCTTTCGGCCGAATACATTACTAAGATAAATCTACACTACACAAAAATAGCATCGTAATTACTGCAGCCTTTGGCAGCATCATAAATGTTGTATCACAACAACAAAAAATTCCAACCATACAACAAAAGGCCTGTTGGCATAAAGTTTACAGTCCTTGCAGATAAAAGCACCATCAGATGTATAGAAGCACATATCATTTGACCTGAGTGCTAATGTTTCAGGCTGTAGAATCTGATGGAGTAGCATGATCTTCCTTTTTTCCGCCATTGCTCTTGAACAACGAAGCAAATGTCTGATAGTCTGGTTTCAAAACCATTCATATCTTGACGACATTTGTCAACCACTATTCTTGTTTCCGAAATGATGTCCATTAGGGATTGGACTTGTGTCTGGAGCACAGATATATCACTTTGTCTAGCTGGAAGATTTTGTTCAGTAGGCGATTTGGACGAGGTTACCTTGACAACCAACCCAGAATTACGCAGGAAGGTGCTTTTTGCACTGTTAGTGGAGAGATAATGATGCACCACAGCAAGAGGTGACATTGTGCTTGTGGTAGCCTCGTCACCTTCAGGTGGTTGTGGCTGTTGAATCATTTGTTCCATAGCTTGCTGAAAGTTTGAACTTGTAGATTAATTATTGTACCAGATAAGTTACTAATGAGACAAAAACAAACAAAGTAGGTTTCACGTTTATACATAACTTATTTTGGTGAACTACTGTAATACATTAGCACGTATTGTAGTGCCAACTACATAATAAAATCACTTTCGGAACATATGTCCATGTAGCATGCCTATGTAGGAGATATGCCCTAGAGGCAATAACAAATGATATTATTTATCTCCGAGTTCATAATTATGTTTATGTTCCATGCTATAACTGCAATGATTCTCGAGTCTGCAATATCCACGAGGCTCGGAGGAAGACTCATATGCACGTGTGGAATAATAAACGGTAAGAAGTATTCCTAGTCTGGCCTCTAAGACTAGCTCAAGTGTTGCATGATGGTTCGGTTTTCCTGATCATGGGCATGTCTATGCCAGCAATTTTGAGGGCACAATGTTAAGAGAACATTTGTGTTGAATCGTCCCGGATTGATATTATGCTAAGAGATTCATTCGTCACAAGTTAATGGTGCATAACACAGAGATGGTTAACGTTTGCATGATTCCTTAGACCATGAGAGTATCGAGTTTCTTCATGCTTGCTTCATGAACTTTGGGGTTTGTAAAATGTCATCCGTAAATGGGTGGCTATTACGGTGGCTTACGGGTTCATGGAAAAGTGTATCAAGTAACTTGATAGCTCAAGATTGGGATTTGCTCCTCCGACGATGGAGAGATATTCTTGGGCCCTCTCGGTATTACGGTATCCATCATCGTCTGGCCAGACACAGTGTGATTTGATCACTGGGATGCCGGAACACGGAAACGAGAAAAGAGAACAAAACCGGTAACGAGGTAACTTGCATGGTGGACAAATTGTTCGTCCACGGGGATGCAACAAATCTCACCTCGGGTGTTTGTGACATATCGCGAAGCAACAGGAATAGCTCACTGCAACTGGAGGTTCACTCGAATATTCATTCGTGTGGGTATAGGGGTCAATATGGGTGTCCACGGCTCCGATGTTGATCATTGATCGGAAAGGGTTCCAGTCATGTCTATACTTCACCGAACCTATAGGGTCACACGCTTAAGGGTCATCTATCTGCTGAATACTAGACAAGGAGTCTGAGAGAAAATCACCGAAAAAGTTTCGGACACTGGAAAAGTTTCAGACAGCGGAAAAAGTTCCGCAGAAAGAGGTCATCGGATGAGTTTCGATGAAACTGAAAAGTTGTTTCAGGGGATACCATAAAGTCAAATTGGTTTCGGCACATGCCTGATAATTCTTGGAGGGTGCGAGAATCATTCTGGAAGCTTTCTGGAATTTTCCGGGATAATAACCGGATATGCTCCTGAGCTGCCAGAACCACTTCAGATGCTTTTCGCAGATGAAAATAACTAAACCGGAATTGTCTCAGAACGCGTTGAAAATAATTTTGGTGGGTACTGGAAATGTTCTAAGCCCACACAAATATTTTCAGTTCGAACGGATGCTGAAAAATGTCGTCATGAATAGTGAAAGTGCTTTTTGGGATATTTTATGGAAAGCCACCTTTTGGGGCTTTACTCAAAAGATCTAGGGATGACATGGATGGATTGGGAGGCCCTCACGGGGCCCCCCAAGGGGTGTGGCCGGCCACACTTGGGGCTCCACCTTGGTGCCCATCTTGTTCCTTGGTTTCACTCTTATGCCCTTGAGGAAGGACTTCATTCATGTGCATTTTGGGTTTTTGTGTTAAACTACCCTACCCCTTGGGATTTCCTATAAATAGAGGTGGAGGCGCAGCCCTCCACACACATCCCTTCTCACATACAAGTGCCATGCATGATCTGGCTTCTCTCTCCCTCCCAGCGAAATAGTTTCGTAGAGCCGAAAGGCTGTCTGGGTTCCGGTGGTAACTAGTTCTGGACGGCGAAGCCCTGCCGGATAGATGACACCGTATGTGTGCGACTCTGTAGAGAGATCGTAGTTTCGGTCTTAGTTTGTGAGTGCCTCCTGAAGGGCTGTCCGTGTGACCATCCGAGTTTCGAAGGTCCTCCCGAATGGCTGTCCGAGTGACCGTTCGAGTTTCGAAGGTCCTCCTGAAGGGCTGTCCGCGACACCGTCTGGGGGGCTGTCCGACCGCCTCCCAGAGGGCTGTCTGAGGAGCAGATGAGGGTATACATCCTCGCAGTTGGGAGGTTGTAAATCCTAGCTACGGGGATCTGCACCGCCGATCGTCATCGACTCTACTTCCCGCTGCGCTACGAGTCGGTAACGAAAAAGATCAAACCTTGTATGCAGTCTTCATAGTGGTCCTGGGCTGGTGCGTAGGTCGGAAATTTTTTGTTTTCTGCTGCGTTACCCTACAATGGCATCAAGAGTCGTGCTATGCGTAGATGCAGGTTTCAATCTAGAATACATGGAGATGTATGGGTATTGCATAATATAATTAGGTAGTAGATGAGATCTATTGCTGAAAATTATTTATGCGGGTGACAGATGAAATGTGTTACCCGAGGTTCTTGTTGCTTCCCTAGAATTTGCGTTTGCTCAATCTCGAGACAACATGGTGGAATTTGACAAAGTTCTGGCAATCCGTGATCCTGATTGATCATGGAAGTGCTATCAGTTCTTTGGGTTCTGCCGTAGTCAAAAGAAAGATGAAATTCGCAGATGAAAGGGCATTGCAGATATGATCTGCACGGGGGTCATGCGTATGACGAAGTTTAGTATGGGGCTCGAGATTTAATTATCTCGTGTTTCATACACCCCGAGATGTTAATCTAGCAACTTGAATAATCATACTTGATGATAAAACGTTGGTAGCTGCGGTTTAAGTCAAAACCTTAGGAGCCACGTAAAATAAATTTTTGCATAAACCGATTAGAGGCGTCTAACTTGGTTTTGCAGGATGTGCATGTGATGTGGTATAGCAATGCTCATATTCAATTTGATTATGTATGAGATGACTATATGATGTAATTAACATGACCTGCGTGTCATGATTCGGCATGATGGCTGGAGCCATATGATTGTCACTTTAATGACCTGCGTGTCAACCTTAAGTAATGCACTTATTTTATTAGCTATAGAGATAGCAATATTATCTGGTGCATCGACAAGGTGGTGTCAATCTTCCCGAAGGTGAACACCGACGCGAATGCTGAAGACGAAGAAATGAAAGACTTCTCCGTCAGAAAGGGCTATACCATATCATGCTATTATGAATTGCCTGAGATGTTTATCCCTTATGATGCACCCTTCTTGATTGCGTGGTAGTCGCTTTTTATTAGGGTGATCTCTCACAAAAATACCAAGTAGTTAGTGTTCTCCCAAGTGTAGCAGCGTCACGGCACCTATCTTTTCGGGGTGCGGCGTGTCACACGGGTACAAACGATTAGAGAAGTGTGAGGCGGGTGAGTTGAGACCCCGCAGCGAGATCACTTGGTTGTCTTGACGTTCAGGCACGACCGTCATGAGCTCGGAACACACGCATCGAAAGATGAACAAGAGTCACATAGAGATGTGATTGGCAAGTTGGCCTACCGGTTGAGATATTTCGTCATCAGTGGTGTTACACCAATGGCAAACAATTGAAATGTGGGTCTTGTATCACTCACAATCAATTTTGAGAGATATTGATTTGAGTGGGAACGCACTGTTGAATTAACATGTTTAATTATCAGTGCAATTAATTATGAACACTGTCTAAGTGTTTCTTGCAAAATAGTTGTAGAATAATGGCTCGCGATTCCACTTTACTTGTTAAAATGGAATCGCTGTTATATATCTGGTTAAAAACTTTACGATTGGTAACGTAATATGAGGATTGTCCTCAAAAGTGCCGAGAAGGACTTTGTCCTATCGCATGCTTTCCGTATCCTCCCGCTAATGCTATGGATCATGTGACTCTCGTCCTTCGATCCAAAAGCTAGAATTCTGTTATGGTCAAGTGGAATATGTTTGCTTCCATGAAACCCAAACTTCGAAAGTTGGGATAGTTATATGATATTCATGGAACTGAAAATTATTTTCAGATACAAACAAAGCAATGTTTGTTTGCAAGTATTAGTAAAAGTGTTTACTATGCATTTGACTGTTGGGAAAGGGATCCAAAAGAACGCCTGTCATATAATAAAAGGTGAATAAAACAACAACTTAAAGAGAAAGGAAGTGTCCAAAGGGTGTTAGTATGACTTACACGCCTAGGAAGTCCGGGGCTAACGCCACTCTTAAGTTGGGTGCTTCTTTTGCGACTAGGAGAAATACTAAAAGTTAAACTGTTAGAAGTATAAAGGCAGAAAGAAAGATGACTGGAATATCCAGCTCATGTATGAATGTCATACAAGTTTTTGATGTATAGTAGGCTGGTCAAAGATATAGTTCTTGGGAATTATGGTTAAACATGTTAATCACTAATTCTTGGGTATTGTGAGTTAATCACAAAGATACCCGCTCAATTGCATTCTGTTACGAATCAATGTAAGAGCTACTATGGCCTAAAAAGACTAGCCAGAAATGAGGTTAAGGTATACACAGGGAACATAGTAAATGTTACTATACCTTCCATCGGTGTATTGCCGTTTGTATTTATTTTCATAATTCATTTAGAGTTTTACAAACTCTAGCCCATTGCATAAGGTATCTTGCAAGAAGGTTGTTCATAAGAGAACTTTTTATGTTCGATGTTATGAATAACACAAGGGCCATACTTTCATTATGAATGAGATATATGTTATGAATATTGATAATAATACAATACCTCTTGGTTTACTTTCATAATTCATTTTAGAGTTTCATACACTCTAGCCCATTGCACAATGTTTGTTGCAAAAGAGTTGTTCATAAAAACAACAATTGTTGTTAAGTATTATGAATAACATGAAGGGCCATGCTTCCATCCAAGATGGGATGTATGTTATGAATATTGATGGTAATATGATACATCCATAACACTGACGCTAAATGTCGCAAGACTAAAAGAATACCACACAAGTGTGGCACTACATTTGGTCACATTGGAGAAACCCGCATGGAAAATTCCATTATGATTGATTTTGAAGTCTTTTTGATTTTGAATCATCTGACACTTGCAACTTTCCTCCGAAAAGTGAAGTGACTAAAATACCGTTCACAGGCCATAAAGAACGAACAACAAACTTATTAGTGATCATACATTTGATGTGTGTAGTTCGATAGGTGTTGTTAGTGGTGGATTTATTTATCTTCAGAAATGACTCAAGTAGATATATGGATATTTACTTGATGAGACGTAAGTCTGGATCTTTTGAAATCATTCGAAAGGTTTTCAAAAATGAAGTAGAAGTTATTGTAACAAGAAAATTTTGTTTCTGCAATTTGATTGCACAAAGGAATATTTGAGTTACATGTTTAGCGAATGTCTAATGAGTTGTGAAAGGGGTTTCATAACTTGCACCTCCCGGAACACCACTGCAAGTGGAAAGTCCGTGGAGATGTAATCAAACCATTTATGACATGGTAAGATCAAAGATGACATAAATAAATTTGCCATTATCACTTTTGAAGAGTAATGCTTTAGAGACTGCGGCTTTTACACTGATAAGAGCTCCATCAGGTCTGTTGAAATGACGGCATGGTATGGTACGCCCAACCATGTTATATCTTTTCTTAACATTTGGAATATGGGGCTTGTGTAAAAGGTTACAAACCTATTCCAAATCAGACAAGTGCTACTTTGTAGGTTATACCAAAATGTTGGGTATTCCTCCCTCACTATACCGAGGCAAATAGTTTTGCCGCGAAACGGTGTGCTTTTAAAGAGAATGGTTCTTTCAAAAAGGTGAGTGGGAGAATAGTGCAACTCGACGAGATAAACAGTATCTTCGTCATCAGATCAAAGGAAAGAGACCTTGGAAGTAATTCCAGAGTTTCCTACTGTGACTGATACGGAAGTCTCTACAATAAAATGTATGAACTTCGGTCGAACTTGCAGCTAAACCACGTAGGCAAGGCTCGTGCAAACCTCTCAGGTGCACAAACGAGATATTGTTGTTAGACAACATTATACCTACGATACACAAGGAAGCGTTGATGGGCCCTGACTCCGGAATTGGCTAAATGCCAATACAACCCGAGTTAGTTTCCATATAAGTGATTCAAGATTAAAACCTTGATACACCTTTCGGAAGACATAGAGTCTAACGAATATTTTTGGAACTTAAAACTGATACGGATAAAAATGTTTTATCCATAAAGCTCGACTTGTTGAAATAACAAGTTCAAAAGTTGACTGCGATGAGGTTGTTTTCATCGTAGCGATGCTTAAAGTCGGTTCATGTTGAACTAGCAATTAATACATATTTCAATCATGAGATATGAAACATGGATGACAATAGGATTTCCATTTGATGGAAATGAAACCAAGGACTTGCATGCATTACAGTCCAAGGCATTTTGTCTATCCAGAGGATGCTAGTAAGGGTGCAAACTTCAGAGTTCCAGCGATGGACAGAAGAGAGCAAAATGGAGTTTGAGTCTTCGTGCTTTGATGAAATAGTCAAAGGGTTCTGACTTCATCAATGGGTAACGAAGATGCTTGTAATTCAAGAAAGTAAGTGGGAGCATAATAATATTTCTAAAAACCTTGTGTGCTTGACACATTGTTAATTGGAAATAAATTTCTTGACACGAATTAGGACTTCATTTGAAAATAGTTTTTTGATGAAGTGCATAGGCTAATTAGCCTCAATATTAGGCATAATGATCTATGGAGATAGATTTACCTAATAGGGCTAAGCAATGAATACATATTGACAAGGTGATAAAACCTTTTAGCATTTAAAACCGCCAAGGAGTGATTCTTGCCGGAGTCACATGGAAGAGTTTTTTACAAGACTCAGTGTCGCAAAACACTGATGAGCAAACTACATGATGCAGATTCCACACACTTTTGTGTTTGGATTAATCATGTATTCCATGGTATGTAAAACAACCAGATATGTCCGATACTCCCAAGGTGTTGCGAGTATGGATACTAAAGTGATCAAAGTACGGATCATGGGACAACAGTGAAAGATGTCATTGAGTACTAGAGTAAGTACTGATGATATGTTTTCTCGCAAGCGGAGATCATGAAGAGTTCGTTGTAAAATGTTACATCGATACAGTCTTCATATTTTCTCCATGCGATTTTCGATTTAAGTTAAGGGTTTTGTGTAATACACAATATGGTGGCACGGTAGTTGGAAATTGTTCCCAACAGGATACTGTGGCGAATTCTATAACAAATGACTAAGTATGTTGACACTTTAGAAGCAACAAAGAAGATGTTGAATCATATAGTTCATTCATGAACTTAGTATGGTTCCAAGATGGCTTTTGTCAATGGGACACTACTGCAGGTAGTTTCTCCATAACTCAGTCTGAGGAATCCAGGTTCGACCTGTGATTCACATACATAAAAGCCAAGTCCGCACAAAATATGAATTTTGTGAAAGCGTGAAAATTTTGTGAAGTTGTCAGATCCGATGGACATCAGGCTATACCACATGCGAATCATTTTTTACACCAGTATGCCATAGGTGTGAAGTGCATTAGCATTAATTGGATTATTGACTCTAGTGCAAGTGGGAGTCTGTAGGAGATATGCCCTAGAGGCAATAATAAATGATATTATTTATCTCCGAGTTCATAATTATGTTTATGTTCCATGCTATAACTGCAATGATTCTCGAGTCTGCAATATCCACGAGGCTCGGAGGAAGACTCATATGCACGTGTGGAATAATAAACGGTAAGAAGTATTCCTAGTCTGGCCTCTAAGACTAGCTCAAGTGTTGCATGATGGTTCTGTTTTCCTGATCATGGGCATGTCTATGCCAGCAATTTTGAGGGCACAATGTTAAGAGAACATTTGTGTTGAATCGACCCGGATTGATATTATGCTAAGAGATTCCTTCGTCACAAGTTAATGGTGCATAACACAGAGATGGTTAACGTTTGCATGATTCCTTAGACCATGAGAGTATCGAGTTTCTTCATGCTTGCTTCATGAACTTTGGGGTTTGTTAAACGTCATCCGTAAATGGGTGGCTATTACGGCGGCTTACGGGTTCATGGAAAAGTGTGTCAAGTAACTTGATAGCTCAAGATTGGGATTTGCTCCTCCGACGATGGAGAGATATTCTCGGGCCCTCTCGGTATTACGGTATCCATCATCGTCTGGCCAGACACAGTGTGATTTGATCACTGGGATGCCGAAACACGGAAACGAGAAAAGAGAACAAAACTGGTAACGAGGTAACTTGCATGGTGGACAAATTGTTCATCCACGGGGATGCAACAAATCTCACCTCGGGTGTTTGTGACATATCGCGAAGCAACAGGAATAGCTCACTGCAACTGGAGGTTCACTCGAATATTCATTCGTGTGGGTATAGGGGTCAATATGGGTGTCCACGGCTCCGATGTTGATCATTGATCGGAAAGGGTTCCAGTCATGTCTATACTTCACCGAACCTATAGGGTCACACGCTTAAGGGTCATCTATCTGCTGAATACTAGACAAGGAGTCTGAGAGAAAATCACCGAAAAAGTTCCGGACACCGGAAAAGTTTCGGACATCGGAAAAGGTTCCGCAGAAAGAGGTCATCGGATGAGTTTCGATGAAACTGAAAAGTTGTTTTAGGGGATACCATAAAGTCAAATTGGTTTCGGCACATGCCTGATAATTCTTGGAGGGTGCGAGAATCATTCTGGAAGCTTTCTGGAATTTTCCGGGATAATAACCGGATATGCTCCGGAGCTGCCAGAACCACTTCAGATGCTTTTCGCAGATGAAAATCATTAAACCGGAATTGTTTCAGAACGCGTTGAAAATAATTTTGGTGGGTACTGGAAATGTTCTAAGCCCACACAAATATTTTCAGTTCCAACGGACGCTGAAAAATGTCGTCATGAATAGTGAAAGTGCTTTTTGGGATATTTTATGGAAAGCCACCTTTTGGGGCTTTACTCAAAAGATCTAGGGATGACATGGATGGATTGGGAGGCCCTCATGGGTGCCCGCCAAGGGGTGTGGCCGGCCACACTTGGGGCTCCACCTTGGAGCCCCTCTTGTTCTTGGTTTCACTCTTATGCCCTTGAGGAAGGACTTCATTCATGTGCATTTTGGGTTTTTGTGTTAAACTACCCTACCCCTTGGCATTTCCTATAAATAGAGGCGGAGGGGCAGCCCTCCACACACATCCCGTCTCACATACAAGTGCCATGCATGATCTGGCTTCTCTCTCCCTCCCAGCGAAATAGTTTCGTAGAGCCGAAAGGCTGTCTGGGTTCCGGTGGGAACTAGTTCTGGACGGCGAAGCCCTGCCGGATAGATGACACCGTATGTGTGCAACTCTGTAGAGAGATCGTAGTTTCGGTCTTAGTTCGTGAGTGCCTCCCGAAGGGCTGTCCGTGTGACCGTCCGTGTTTCGAAGGTCCTCCCGAAGTGCTGTCCGAGTGACCGTTCGAGTTTCGAAGGTCCTCCCGAAGCGCTGTCCGCGACACCGTCCGGGGGGCTGTTCGACCGCCTCCCGGAGGGCTGTCTGAGGAGCAGATGAGGGTATACATCCTCGCGGTTGGGAGGTTGTAAATCCTAGCTGCGGGGATCTGCACCGCCGATCGTCATCGACTCTACTTCCCGCTGCGCTATGAGTCGGTAACGAAAAAGATCAAACCTTGTATGCAGTCTCCATAGTGGTCCTGGGCTGGTGCGTAGGTTGGAAATTTTTTGTTTTCTGCTGCGTTACCCTACAGCCTATTGTATTGTCTATTTCCTCACATTCGTTGACATCTAAGGATAAAGAGACATGGTTTAAAGTAGGATGAACATAGTATGACATCATTCATATCATGGGCAAACAGATATAAAACAAACAGGCTATTTTATCATTGTGTGCGCACGTGAACATCACAACTAGATTACAGATCAAGACCAAAAGAATATCCTTCATCTCTTTTAAACCATGTAAGGTGAAATGATAAGTTAAGACAACTGTGTATAAAAGTGAACAGAGGAACTGACAATGGCTGCAAACCAAGAAGTTAAATGAACACATCACAGTACCAATCAGTTCAAAGGCAGGAGGTGTAAGGACTTACAACAGCGGCTTGAACTTTTGTGATCATGCTCTTCATGTTGCTGGTGTGGCAATCCTTGAAGATTTGCACTGCATTCGGTTCAGGTTCTTTTTTGGTCCGCATGGGCTTTCCTCTCTATTTGGAACAAGTCAATATAGATACGATAATATGGCACAGAAAAAAGAAGGAACTAGCAGCTATTTACAAGAGCCTCGCAGTGTGCAATATAGCTACGAGATCCTGTTGTCTGTTGGAATTTCACTTTAGAACGGTTGGTCTTGTTCTTCAAACAGTTAGCCTAGAAGAAGATACACTTGTAAGGCACATACATAAATACAAGTTCAATATGTGGTCTGATCAAATACTTACCTGATACTTTGGATCAGACCAGTGGTTAACAAGGGCTATCCAGTCTTCATCTGTAATATATTCCACTGGAGATGTTTGGGCGATTTCATTTTTAGCCTGTCCTTCAAAGTGAGATTTTCTAAGGTGGTACCGATACTGTCGCAGAGCAGACTAAAAAACATGAGTGCATGCTTGTTTAGTTGCATCGTCTTTCGGATCCAACTTGAACCTCATCTGTTGAAAAAAGAATGTGAGTCTTATTAGGAGGAAGCTAGAAAATATGGGACAGAGCAAGACAATATTACAAATTGCGATGAATAACATTACTTACAGATAAATGGTCAAGGAAGTTGTTAAACTAGGTATTGTCTTTCTCATTCCTGTACTGGATCCACGTTGGGAGGATCCGTGCATGACATCGGCAACGACTGCCTCTGATACTAACTTGGCTGACTCTGTAGCATCACGTGGCCTTTTCAAACCTTCCTCAAAATGGATCTCCATTCTTCCTCCTTTAAATTTTGTTAATCTGTCAAGCATTATCCCTGATGTCTATTTCCGCTTGCGCCGTGGTGCTAGTGAAGGAAATATGCCCTAGAGGCAATAATAAAGTTGTTATTTATATTTCCTTATATCATGATAAATGTTTATTAATCATGCTAGAATTGTATTAACTGGAAACTTAGTACATGTGTGAATACATAGACAAACAGAGTGTCCCTAGTATGCCTCTACTAGACTAGCTCGTTAATCAAAGATGGTTAAGTTTCCTAGCCATAGACATGTGTTGTCATTTGACGAACGGGATCACATCATTAGAGAATGATGCGAAGGAGAAGACCCATCCGTTAGCTTAGCACTATGATCGTTTAGTTTATTGCTATTGCTTTCTTCATGACTTGTACATGTTCCTATGACTGAGATTATGCAACTACTGAATACTGGAGGAACACTTAGTGTGCTATCAAACGTCAGAATGTAACTGGGTGATTATAAAGATGCTCTACAGGTGTCTCTGATGGTGTTTGTTGAGTTGGCATAGATCGAGAATAGGATTTGTCACTCCGATTGTCGGAGAGGTATCTCTGGGCCCTCTCGGTAAAGCACATCACTATAAGCCTTGCAAGCAATGTAGCTAGTGAGTTAGTTGCGGGATGATGCATTACGGAACGAGTAAAGAGACTTGTCGGTAACAAGATTGAACTAGGTATGATGATACCGACAATTGAATCTCGGGCAAGTAACATACCGATGATAAAGGGAACAACATATGTTGTTGTGCGGTTTGACCGATAAAGTTCTTCATAGAATATGTAGGAGCCAATATTTGCATCCAGGTTCCGCTATGGGTTATGGACCGGAGATGTGTCTCGGTCATGCCTACATAGTTCTCGAACCCGTAGGGTCTGCACGCTTAACGTTCGATGACGATTCGTATTATGAGTTTATGTGATTTGATGTACCGAAGGTTTCTTAGAGTTCCAGATGAGATCACGGACATGACGAGGAGTCTCGAAATGTTCGAGACATAAAGATTCATATATTGGAAGGCTACATTCGGACACCGGAATGGTTCGGGTCGTTTCAGATAAGTTTCGGAGTACCGGGGGTTACCGGAACCCCCCTGGGAAGTTATTGGGCCTCATGGGCCTAGTGGTGGAAGAGAGGAGGCAGGCCAAGGTGTGGTGCCCCCCTAGCCCAAACTGAATTGGACTAGGGCTAGGGGGCCACCCCCTTTCCTTCTCTTCTTCCTCTCCTTCCTTCTCCTCCTACTTGGACTAGGAAAGGGGGAAACCTACTCCTACTAGGAGTAGGAATCCCCCTTGGGTGCGCCCCTTGTGGTCGGCCCTCCTCCTCCTCCCGTCCTTTATATAAGGGGGAGGGGGGCACCCCATAGACACACAAGTTGACCTTTAGCCGTGTGTGGTGCCTGATACGTCTTCAACGTATCTATAATTTATGAAGTATTCATGCTGTTATATTATCTATCTTGGATGTTTAATGGGCTTTATGATACACTTTTACATGATTTTTGGGACTAACCTATTAACCTAGAGCCCAGTGCCAGTTTCTGTTTTCTCCTTATTTTAGAGTATCGCAGAAAAGGAAAACCAAACGGAGTCCACTTGACGTGCCACTTGACGGAGATCATTTTTGGACCAGAAGAAGCCCACGGAGTACCAGAAGCAGGCCAGAAGAGTCCCGGGCTGCCCACGAGGGTGGGGGGCGCGCCCACCCCCTGGGGCGCGCCCCCTGCCTCGTGGATAGCCCGGAAACCCCCCTGACATGAAATCAACGCAAAACTCTTCTATATATACCCAAACTTCCAGAAAGAAACCTACATCGGAAGTTCCGCCGCCGCAAGCCTCTGTAGCCACGAGAAATCAATCTAGGCCCTCTCCGGCACCCTGCCGGAGGGGGCCATCATCACCGGTGGCCATGGAGGAGTATCCCGGAGAGGCCATCATCGCCATGGAGGCCAAGGACCAGAGGGAGAACCTTTCCCCATCTAGGGGGGAGGCCATGGAGGAGGAAGCACAAGGGGGAGAACCTCTCCTCCTCTCTTCCGGTGGTGCCGGAGTGCCATCGGGAGGGGAATCATCGCCACGGTGATCGTCTTCATCAACATCACCATCATCATCACCATCCTCATCTCTTTTACGCGGTTCACTCTCCCGCACCCCGCTGTAATCCCTACTTGAACATGGTGCTTTATGCCACATATTATGATCCAATGATGTGTTGCCATCCTATGATGTTTTGAGTAGATATCTTTTGTCCTTGGGTTGATTGATGATCTAGATTGGTATGAGTTGTATGTTTTATTTTGGTGCTGTCCTATGGTGCCCTCCATGTCGCGCAAGCGTGAGGGATTCCCGCTGTAGGGTGTTGCAATACGTTCATGATTCGCTTATAGTGGGTTGGTGAGTGACTGAAACACAAACCCGAGTAAGAGGGATTGTTGCGTATGGGAATAAAGAGGACTTGATGCTTTAATGCTATGGTTGGGTTTTACCTTAATGATCTTTAGTAGTTGCGGATGCTTGCTAGAGTTCCAATCATAAGTGCATATGATCCAAGTAGAGAAAGTATGTTAGCTTATGCCTCTCCCTCATATGAAATTGCAATGACGACTATCGGTCTTGTTAACGATTGCCTAGGACAATTCCGCACACCGATCCACCATTATTCCACACTCGCTATTTATAATATTTAGTAATATATTCTAACTTTATCATAACAGCACCTACATTTATATTTTAGCTCTCCGATATCATGCAAAGTTATCCTCTTCGTACCCACAACGTAGTTTTATTTCTCGTTTCTAGTTGGAAGCAAACGTTCAGTGCACGTAGAGTCGTATCAGTGGCAGATAGGGGTTGAGAGAATATTGATCTTACCTTTAGCTCCTTGTGGGTTCGACACTCCATACTTATCACTTCCACCTTTGGAAATTTCTACGATGATTCCTTGCACTTGGGGATTATCAAGCTCTTTTCTGGCGCCGTTGCCGGGGAGCAATAGCGTGGGGTTGATATTCTCGTGTGTGCTTGTTTGCTTTCTTCACTAAGTAGATTTTGTTTTTCCTTTTTGTTTCTGTTTAGTTGTGGGTGAAACATACAAAAAAAAATTAAAGAATGAAAATACAAAAAAAATATTACTTGCCTTTCATGCCTAAAAAGTTTTTCAAAAAGAGAAGTGATTGGAAAGTTATGCATTGAAGAAGTGAGGGTCGACCTTGAGCACTTGTGTTCATGCTCACGGAAACAATGTAGAATTTTTCATGGAAGTTTCTCTGTAAATAATTATCCCCTTGTATATATCCATTGTATTATAAAAATAATGTGCCAAGCTTTGGTTTTAGGATGATTAGATTGCTTGTTTACTTTGTGCAGAACAAAAACAGAAACTTTGGCTGTAGTGCGTGAATTTACATTTTTTTACTGGAAAGTCAAAGGGGTCTGAAACTTTTTGCACCTTACTTCTGTACAAATTGTTCAAATTGTCAAATTTAGTTCATAATTTTAGGAGTTACAGAAGTTTACTAAACTTCCAGATTACTACAGACTGTCCTGTTTAAGACAGATTCTGTTTTTGATGCATTGCTTGCTTGTTTTGATGAAACTATCGAGTTCTATCAGTGGATTAAGCCATGGAAAAGTTATATTACAGTAGCTATAATGCAAAAACAAAATATGAATTGGTTTGCAACAGTACTTATAGTAGTGATTTGCTTTGTTATACTAACGGATCTCACAAAGTTTTTGTTAAGTTTTTGTGGATGAAGTGTTCGAAGAACGAGAAGTTACCGATGTGAGAAGAATAAAGAGAGGCAAAAGTTCAAGCTTGGGGATGCCCAAGGAACCCCAAGTAAACATTTCAAAGGATACTCAAGCATCTAAGCTTGGGGATGCCCCGGTTGGCATCCCATCTTTCTTCTTCAACAATTATCGTGGGCTGAACCAACTCCTGAGGCTCAAAACCTGATCCCTCCAATCCGTAAGCATACTTATGCCCCTGACATTGAACCGTCCACCCTTATAAGCGACGAAGTTGTTTTCCAAGCTTTAACCGGGATCGACTGGACAACTGTTGACTTCCAGCCGCTGGGTAGAGACGAAGAAGATGAACCGGTGCAAGATGATCCGCAGCCGTCAGGTCAAGCTGCTCAGCGATCATAACCCGGGGGCCGGTTTAATCTTCTATACTGCAATGTTTATTGAGAAACAATTATTCCTTTGGGCACTGAAACGCCTTGTAATAGGCTAGTTAAACACTTGGTCTGTTATGCCTTCGTGCATATTTATCTACAACTGATGCGTGTTAATACGCCATGCTTGAGATATGATGTTCATAATCCATAGCTATTTATTCTAGTTGTTCCTGCAGATAAAAAGCTTAAAGCGCCCTAGCGGTTTACCACCGAGCGGGTCATGTTACCCAACTATATATATGACCAAGGTTTATAACCAAGGTTGTTTAAGATAACCAAATATGGAAATATATGATACCTGCGACCTTTAGGCATAGTGTTGGCTGACCAACCTTGTAATGAGGGTAATAACCTTAATCCGAAGTAAAAGTATCTCCTGTTATATAATGCCGGTTTACAACAAAATCGTTCCGGGTTGTAATAAACACCGGTTTATTCCATACTGGTGACTATGAGTAAAAACCAGACCGGGCTGATAGTCTCCGGATTATAACTTGGTCATGTACTGACAACTTGTAGTTGACAGCCTAACTGGGTTGATAAACACTGATTTGAAAACATCGCAAATCTTAGCAAAAGAAAAAGAGATTTAGCAAAAGGCAAATAAAACCATTGTAGTCGAGGCTTTTCACGGGCTGCCAGGCCCCAAATTTGATCAAGAGGTGTTGCTATGGTTCGAGTTTGACCAAGCCCCCAAGTGATGCTGTGGCATTACGCCGATCAAGAGGTGTTGCTATGGTTCGGGTTCGACCAAGCCCCCAAGTGATGCTGTGGCATTACGCCGATCAAGAGGTGTTGCTATGGTTCGGGTTCGACCAAGCCCCCAAGTGATGCTGTGGCATTACGCCGATCAAGAGGCGTAGCTATGGTTCGGGTTCGACCAAGCCCCCAAGTGATGCTGTGGCATTGCGCCGATCAAGAGGCGTAGCAACAATCCTCTTCACCAGGGAGCTTGACGGACGGATTATGCAAAACATCTAGGAAGACATTAGGTGGAACCGGTTTACGTTGGGACCCCAGGCGGCTTAAAGCGTCTGCCGCTTCATTCTTCCGCCGGTCCACATGATCCGCCTGATAACCTTTGAAGTGACCTGCAACAATATCCACCTCACGACGATATGCTGCCATTAGTGGGTCCTTGGAATCCCAAGTGCCGGACACTTGTTGAGCCACCAGATCCGAGTCACCGAAGCACTTAACTCGGCTGAGATTCATCTCCTTAGCCATCCAAAGACCATGTAGTAAGGCCTCATATTCAGTTGCATTATTAGTGCAAGGGAGCATTAAACGGAGAACATAACAAAACTTATCACCTCGTGGGGAAGTTAACACGACTCCAGCCCCCGAGCCCTCCAATTGCCTGGACCCATCAAAATGAATAGTCCAATAAGTGTGATCCGGCTTCTCTTCTGGCGCTTGTAATTCTGTCCAATCATTGATGAAATCCACAAGTGCCTGAGATTTGATCGCCGTTCGGGGTATGTATTTCAACCGGTGAGGCCCGAGCTCGATAGCCCACTTAGCAATCCGACCAGTTGCCTCCCTATTCTGGATTATATCCCCCAAAGGAGCAGAGCTAACCACCATGATGGGATGACCTTGGAAATACTGCTTAAGCTTCCGGCTTGCCATGAAAACCCCATACACCAATTTTTGCCAATGCGGGTACCTTTGCTTGGATTCAATGAATACCTCACTAATATAGTAAACCGGCCGCTGAACCGGATATTCCTTTCCTGCCTCCTTGCGCTCCACCACAATAGCCACACTAAAAGCCCGAGCGTTAGCTGCCACATATAGCAACAATGGCTCTTTGTCAACCAGAGCAGCAAGAACCGGCGGATTAGCTAGCTGCCGCTTTAAGTCCTCAAACGCTTCATTAGCGGCGTCACTCCAGACGAAGTTATCCGTTTTCTTCAGCATCTGATACAAAGGGATGGCCTTCTCGCCAAGGCGACTGACAAAATGGCTCAACGCGGAAATCCGGCCTGCCAGGCGTTGAACATCATTGATACACTTTGGTTTAGCCAAGGAGGTTATGGCTTTGATCTTTTCTGGATTAGCTTCAATGCCCCTGTTAGACACCAAAAAGCCCAGGAGCTTCCCTGCAGGTACACCAAAGACACATTTGGCCGGATTAAGCATCATTTTATAAACCGCAGGTTATCAAAGGTTTCCTGCAAGTCATCAATCAATGTCTCCTTCTTCCTTGATTTTACCACAATATCATCCACATAGGCATGAACATTGCGGCCGATCTGTTTATGAAGACAATTTTGCACACACCGTTGATAAGTTGCCTATGCACTCTTGAGCCCAAAGGGCATGGACACATAGTAGAAGGCTCCAAAGGGAGTTATGAAGGCTGTCTTCTCCTGGTCCTTAACTGCCATTTTGATCTGATGATAACCAGAATATGCATCCAAAAAACTTAAACGCTCACAACCCGCCGTAGCATCAATAATTTGATCAATACGGGGGAGGGCAAAAGGATCTGCTGGACAAGCTTTGTTGAGATTTGTGTAGTCCACACACATACGCCAAGTGCCATTCTTCTTGAGGACCAGCACCGGATTAGTCAACCACTCAGGATGGAATACTTCAACGATAAATCCAGCTGCCAAGAGCCTGGCTACTTCTTCTCCAATAGCTTTGCGTCTTTCTTCACTGAACCGGCGGAGAAACTGCTTGACCGGTTTATACTTAGGATCAACATTGAGAGTGTGCTCAGCGAGTTCTCTCGGTACACCAGGCATGTCAGAAGGCTTCCATGCAAAGATGTCCCGATTCTCACGGATGAACTCGATGAGCGCGCTTTCCTAGTTAGGATCCAAGTTAGCGCTGATGCTAAACTGCTTGGACGAATAACCAGGCACGAAGTCAACAAGTTTAGTCTCATCAGCCGATTTAAACTTGAGGGCCGGATCATGCTCCGTAGTTGGTTTCTTCAACGAAGTCATATCTGCCGGATCAACATTGTCCTTGTAAAACTTCAACTCCTCTGTGGCACAAACCGACTCAGCATAAGCCGCATCACCTTCCTCACACTCCAGAGCAATCTTGCGGCTTCCATGCACGGTTATAGTTCCCTTGTGACCCGGCATCTTGAGCTGTAGATAGACATAACAAGGCCGTGCCATAAACTTAGCATAAGCTGGCCATCCAAATAGGGCATGATACGGGCTTCTGATTTTTACCACCTCAAAGGTCAAGGTTTCTGATCTCGAGTCATGCTCATCTCCAAAAGCCACCTCCAGAGCTATCTTACCAACAGGATATGCCGACTTACCAGGCACCACACCATGGAACACCGTATTGGACGGTTTAAGATTTTTATCTGTTAGCCCCGTGCGACGGAAAGTTTCATAATAAAGGATATTGATACTACTCCCTCCATCCATGAGTACCTTAGTGAACTTATAACCTCCCACCTGAGGTGCCACCACCAGAGCCAGATGACTCGGCTTGTCAACCCGGGGTGGATGATCTTCTCTACTCCACACAATGGGATGCTCGGACCAGCGCAAATAATGGGGCACCGCCGGTTCAACGGCATTCACCACCCTTTTATGAAGCTTCTGATCGCGCTTGTCCAAGATAGTGGTGAAGACATGATACTGTCCGCTATTCAACTGCTTCGGGTTGCTCTGGTAACCCGACTGCTGTTGCTGCTACTGATTGCCCTGATGATTATAGCCACCTTGGTTCACTACAAAAAAAAGACACATCCGTGACATTTTGGGCCGAACGAATTTTTTTTCTATCATACATATGACACTTCTATGACGATAATTGTGACAAAACCCGGTATCATCATAGATGTGCTGGGCTCCTACTTCTATGACAAAAAATCATGACAGAAAATGGGCTTTTCGTCCTGGGCGGGCCGGAGACGCAGCTGCATGACATTCTTTGGGCCGTCCATGACGGAAAAAACCGTGGTAGAAGCGAGGGCGAGGAAAATTTTGGGGAGTTCCCGGTTACGGTGGGAGGTCGGGGGCCGAGCGATGCGCGTTTCTCTCGTACACGTATGCGCGTGTGTGCGAGGCGTTGGCTCTAACTGAACCTGAGCGACGCGTTGGGCTCTAACTGAACCCGAGCGATTGCACTGCAGGCTACGCTTTACTGAACCCGAGCGATCGATCGATGGCTGTTAACTGAACCCGATCGAGCGATTCCTTCGCTACTGCTGCTAACTGAAGCCGATCGATTGGATGAACAGTGAGCGTTGCGGGGGGGGGGGGGGGGGTTGGATGAACAGTGAGTGGTGGCGTTGCCTCTGGATGAACAGGACCCTGTGGTGTGGAGGGCTGGATGAACAGTAGACGGTGGAGGGGTGCCCGTGGAGGGGTGGTTGAACAGGACCCCGTGGTGTGGAGGGCTGGATGAAAAGTAGACGGTGGAGGGGTGCCCGTGGAGGGGTGGTTGAACAGTAGCCGGTGGAGTAGCGCGCGGTGGAGGCTGGATGAATAGGAGCCCGTGGAGGCTGGAGGAGGTCGACGGTAGCCCGTGGAGGCTGGAGGAGGTCAACGGTGGAGATGAACAGTATCCCGTGGAGTCCCGTTTTGCGGTATGCCACACCCCTCCCGATGAACAGGACCCCCGTTTCGACCGTAGGAGGTCCGTTTCGTCCGTTTTGCGGTACGCCACACCCCTCCCGATCAACAGGACCCCTGTTTCGACCATAGGAGGTCCGTTTCGTCCGTTTTGCGGTACGCCACACCCCTCCCGATCAACAGGACCCCCGTTTCGACCGTAGGAGGTCCGTTTCCTCTGTTTTGGGGTACGCCACACCCCTCCCGATCAATAGGACCCCCGTTTCGACCGTAGGAGGTCCGTTTCCTCCGTTTTGCGGTACGCCACACTCCTCCCGATCAACAGGACCCCCGTTTCGACCGTAGGAGGTCCATTTCCTCCGTTTTGCGGTACGCCACACCCCTCCCCATGAACACGACGCATTCCGTTGCCTCCCCATGAACACGACGCATTCCGTTGCCTCCCCATGAACACGACGACGACGCTGTTTCTCTGTTCCGACCCAGCCATGTACACGAGCCCTCGCCGTACGTATGCGCGAGTAGGCGTTCGAGACCCTGCCCGTATGTACGTACGTGGCCATATTTTCTTTCTTGCACCCTGGCCGTTGTACGTACGTGTACATGCTACGTGCGCGCCTCTACTACGACACGTACGCGCCTCTACTACGACATGTGCGCGCCTCTAGATCAACCAGTATATATGTACGTACATGTTCGCGACCAGAATGACAACGCTACGTACGCTTCGACCAGGTGGGTCCCGACTGTCAGGCACTTCCTTGCCTGCGAAGATGTAGCTGGTGGGTCCCAACAGTCAGGGGGGCGAATCGTTTTGGTTTTTTTTGCCCGGACGCACTTCCTTGCGTGCGAAGATGTAGCTGGTGGGTCCCAGCAGTCAGGGGGGCGAATTGTTTTTTATTGCACGGACGTACTTCCTTGCGTGCGAAGGTGTAGCTGGTGGGTCCCATCAGTCAGGGGGAAACGTTTTTTTCGCGAAATTCGGTGGCCTGTCCGGTGGGTCCTTGCTGTCAGGTGGAGGAATCATTATTTTCCGTGTAATAAGGAGGCACTTCCTTGCTGCCGCCGTGGACCTAGCTGTCAGCCTCTCCATGTACAGTCCACGTCCGATGGAAGTCGTTCCTTGACCAAGTTGACCACGCCGCGCCGAGAGCACCAGGGCGGTGGACGACGGCGAGGCCTAGGAAGGGGACGACGCGGAGCCGGTGAAGACGCGGCAGTGGATGCCCACGCGGAGAGGAGTATGAGGGTTCACTCGTTCGGCTGCGGTGTGAGGCTGCCGTCGCCGCAGGGCCTGGCCAGCGGTGGGAATAGTAGGGGGCGGTGAGGCCTCCGCGGCAGCACAGCCGGCCACGGGAGGCAGGAGTAGGCGGCACGACCGACGCTGCTTTGGGCGGCTGGAGCAAGAAGACCAGAGGTTGAAGAAGCACTACGGCCGTTGGATGGACATCGTACGGTCACTGGAGCTAGAATCGTTCATATTGACTAAGTTGACAAAGCCCTCCGTCCCCGCCAACTTAGTAGCCCACAAGTCAGCCTCCCACCAAGGTGGGTCCCAGCTAGCAGGGGGAGTATTCATTTTTTGTGCGTAATAAGGAGGCACTTCCGGTGGGTCCGAGCTGACAGCGGGGGGAACGTTTTTTTCGCGAAATACGGTGGCCCGTCCGGTGGGTCCCAGCAGTCAGGGGGGAAACTTTTTTTCACGAAATACGGTGGCCCGTCCGGTGGGTCCCCGCTGTCAGGTGGAGGAATGATTATTTTGCGCGTAATAAGGAGGCACTTCCTTGCGGCCGCCGTGGACCCAGCTGTCAGCCTCTCCACGTACAGTACTCTTCCGATGGAAGTCGGTCGTTGACCACGTTGACCACGCCGCGCCGAGAGCACCAGGGCGGTGGACGACGGCGAGGCCTAGGAAGGGGACGACGCGGAGCCGGGGAAGACGCAGCAGTGGAAGCCCGCGCGGAGAGGAGTACGAGGGTTCACTGGTTCGGCTGCGGTGTGAGGCTGCTGTCGCCGCAGAATAACAGGGGGTGTGGGTGAGTGGAGGGATGGCCTGGCCAGCGGTGGGAGTAGTATGGGGGCGGTGAGGCCTCCGCGGCAGCACAGCCGGCCACGGGAGGCAGGAGCAGGCGGCACGACCGGCGCTGCTTTGGGCGGCTGGACCAAGAAGACCAGAGGTTGAAGAAGCACTACGGCCGTTGGATGGACATCGTACGGTCACTGAAGCTAGAATCGTTTATATTGACTAAGTTGACAAAGCCCTTGGTACGCTCCAACTTAGTAGGCCCACAGGTCAGCCTCCAAAACGGTGCGCCCCAGATGTCAGGGGGAGGAATCATTTTTTGGGCGGCCGAAGCTAAGAATATCCGAGATTGAAGAAGAAGCACGACATCCGTTGGATAGACATCCAACGGCCACTGCTGCTAGAACCGTGTGTTGACTATAATAAGTTGACAAAGTCTTGCATACGCGTCAACTTATTTTTTTAGGGGACGCGTCACTTAGTAGGCCACAAGTGTGTGGCAGAGAACTTATAGCCCATTTGCGTTTTGTAAGAATGTACAACACATTTTTGAATTCTAATGGAATTTACAACAGCCCATTTACAGTTTGTTAAAAGTACATCCCATTTTCTAGCTAGGACAACGATTAATAATTTCAACCAACCGTTGAAGACAGAATTCAATAAAATTTCCCACATTTTGATGGGATCCGAAATATTTTTATCCCGAAATTTCTAGTCAGATTAAATATTAATTTGTATTACGTAAAAATCCAACGAAACATTGCGCACGCAACAATGGAAATTTAAGATTTTCAAAATCCATAAATAATATTTTATAAAATAATTTCGTGTTTGGTGCATTTTTTTATAGTTACTGCCCAGTTTTTATAATTACATCCCATTTATTATTTTTTAAAGCCCATTTTCCTGTTAAGCCTAATGCATCCCTCCTAGGAAAGATTTGCAGCCCAGCGGGGCGGAGAATAACAAGTTGACCTTGCCTGGGTATTCCTCAAAAACACGTATAGCTGGGCTAGCCATTTTCATCTTGAAAAAATTAGTATCTGGGCTGGATATCTAGCCTGGGCTAGACGGGCCATAGCCCGCCCAGTTAATACCCTACTCTTCTCTGAACAACATCGCCAAGAAAAACTCTGCAGTGCTCACGCCTCAAAAACACATATACTGCTCGAGCTGCTTGGTCCCAGCTATCGGCCGCACCTTGTGCAATTCTCTCGTTTACATTGACTACATAGGTTGACAATGGTGTGGGACCGTGATGTCAGGAAACCAGGAGAAAGCAAAAAAAATATAGTTGTACATAATAAGGAGGCACTTGCGTACGTACGGCTATGGCCCTAGTGGGTCCCTAGTGTCATCCAGTCAAAATAAAGTCATCTCCTGAATCCTCATGTTCGTTGACGATGTTAACAATGCTCGGTGCCACGGCGAGCGCAACAACTCGAAGGACAACGGAGAGGGCCTCGCGGGCCCTACGGATGGTCTGATACAGCGCCCGCTGCTCATTCAGGAAGCCAGGATCACCGGACACCTATGAGCACCTTCGAGAAAACTGAGACGGCATGAAACGGTAAGGCCGCGCTTGGGAGCTCTGGTTTATTTCAAACCTGTATTAACATACAAGTGTAATTTACTCGTCATCGGAAACAACGCGTAAAATACAGGCGTAATGAAACCGAGGGCCCGAGGTCTGTAAGTAAAACCGGCGGGTTACGCGTGTAATTTGAGAGACCAGTGTATATTTTACGAGCACTGCTATATGGATGACATTACCAGACGATACATGCACGACGTGCGTGTCATGCCACCCATGGGCAAGGCTGAAACAACAGCTAACGGCTGGATTAGCAATCGTCCGAGTGTCGTTCAGCGTTTTTATCGTGTGTGAAGTACTTCCGATATTTTACATGTCGAAATCGACCAACCAAGCGCCTTCGCCCGAGACCATCTGCTTTAATTTACAAGCGTCAGTTTGACAAGCGGTTTTGGTTGGAAAACAACGATCCAATCACGGCCTAATATCATGAGTTGGTCGGAAGATCATATGGTTTCACGTCTAACCTACCCGACTTGTCGTATAGGCTATGAATGAAACATCAGACGATGAACTTCTTAAGCACGGAAACAACAGAAGAGGATGATCTTCTTAACAAGCAAATCACTGGCATTAGATCGACATGCAAAACAATACGAAGCATTATTCTCAGGAGGCACGGTGAACAGCTCGTGATGCCGCATGCCACAACATTCCAAGCTCAACTTTGCAATCAAACACAAGGCCTGACATTACGTAGACAATATTCAGAACAAACTCTTAACACAGGAATATCTCAGCAGAGTAACTATTTACTTCTAAACTGAACACGGGAATAGGAAAAAACACTCGACACTGCTCACAGCAAGGGCGTCCCACTCAAAAATATCAAATGCATGTCTTCTGGCTAACATCAATGAGCAAATTTTGACAAGGTTTTCCAATTCCAATATATTAAACTAACGTCTTCTTGCTAACATCAATGATTAAACTTTGACAAGCTTTTCCCATTCAAAATATGTAATGCCTATGATTGTGGAGTCCTGTCGTAGCTTCTTGTACTTGTTTGGGCACTTTTTTCCCAGGGCACTCCACGTGTTGTTAAATTGCTAATGGTCTCTGCAGACTAGTCATGTCACCGGTGTCTAATAATACGCTGTAAAGCTTCTCGGTCATTCCTTCTGTAATGTAGCGCAAACAGTGACTACTTCTTTCTGGAAAGTGGAACGACCAACTGGACCCAGTAATGCAGCAGTTTGCCTTGGACACATTGGCTCCTTTTGTGCAGTTCAACTAAAATCAAAGTCGGAATAAAACCGAGCTTTAATTTTGATATCCCTATAAGCAACAATAGGTATAAGGGAAACAATTACTGAGAAATAACGGTTGATGACTTGTACTCCCAGAACAAAAGCATCTAATGATCTACTTTATCTTAATGGGAAACAAAGCAGGAGAGTAGCAATTCTCCATCAGTGTGATTCATTCATATTGACTGAGACATTATCTTAACAATGCCTTGTTTCAACATGTATAAAGAACGACAAAGCAGAAAAGTACCATTCCTAAAACAATGCAACTGATTCATTTTAACAGAGACATTATCTTAACAATACCTTGGTTAAACATGTAGAAAGAACTACAAAGCAGGATAGTACCATTCCTAACAAGTGTTGCAGTTTTGAACTAAGATTCAGTAGTTAATTAATTCTGAGGGTGGCATTGCTTAATTTTACCAGCGGCATTAGATTAATGAAAAGCATAAACGGTTTCAGGGGAGAGTGGGCGCAACAACAGTATGTGCTTCCATCTACTTATAAAGGGGGTGATGCAGAGTTTGTTGTAACAAAGCAACAAGCATCATGTCTGGGTTGGTCCCATTTTTGTTCACTACTAAATGGGAAAAGACAGCAATACAATAGCTTCAATTCAACATTTATTTAAAACAGTACCAATACAAGTAGCACAACATCTCAAAGCACACTGCACAATCATGTGGATGAAGGCCTGTACTGACCTTTCATGAGAGGGACAAGATAAAATACGAATCTGCCAACACGAATAGGAAATCCAATCTCGTTTTGTGCAGTTGCACTGAAATCAAGCAAAGTGTTTCGCGTAGCGAAGCAAAATGTCGCAATAGCAACAAGTTGAATAGATATCCCTGTTTAAACAGAGGCAAAAAAAGGAATCAATTACTGGCTAATAAAGGAGGATGAAACATGCGGCCACAAAAATGGTAATCCCGCCAATCCCTAACAAGTGTTGCAGTTTTGAAATAAGATTCAGTAGTTAATTCTGAGAGTGGCATCAATTACTGGCTTATAAAGCGGGTGATGCTGAGTTTGTTGTAACAAAGCAACAAGCATCTTGTCTGGGTTGGTCCCATTTTTGTTCACTACTTAATGGGAAAAGACAGCAATACAATAGCTTCAATTCAACATTTATTTAAAACAGTACCAAAACAAGTAGCACAACATCTCAAAGCACACTGCACATCATGTGGTTGAGACCAAGATTTGAAACAACTCGCCACGAAGACTGGAAACAAATCTCGATCTCCTTTTGTGCAGTTCCACCAAAATTAAGCAAAGTCACCGGTGTGACATTCAAGTTGAACTGCACAAAACACTCTTAAAACATAAGTGTTTCGAGTAGCGAAGCAAAATGTCGTAATAGCAACAAGTTGAATCGATAGCCCTGTTTTAACAGAGGCAAAAAAGGAAACAATTACTTGCCGATAAAGGAGGATGAAACAAACGGTGACAGAAAGAAGCATCTAACTTATCTTGGATGGAAAACAAAGTAGGACAGTAGCATTTCTAAAACGGTTGCATTGATTCATATTAACAGAGACATTCTCTTGAAACAACATTCGTTAAAAAAATGTAATTTAGTTTTAACAGTGGCATTGCTTCAATTTTCCGGCGGCATTCTTAGATTAACAACAACAAAAAGCTGTATGGGACATGCCAGCACCATGTGCGTCCACACGTATAAATGGGTGATGCAGAGTATGTAGCCAAGCAGCATATATGCGTTGGTCCCATATTTGTTCTCTTTGAACCTTCTTCCTATGTGAGGGCAGCAAATCTAGTCCTGCACAAACTACCCGACCCCCCAGTTTCTTTCCCTTTTCAACAAAGAGATTGGTTCCTTACAGATGTGTGTACTGGGTTACCCCCTTTTTCCCTTTTCGACCTACAAAGCGGCTGGATAGCCAGTCTATACTACTTTCTGCCCCTCCTTTCCTCATTGAACCACGTCCTAGATTCTTGCTCCAGCCCACCGCACCCTTCTTTCCTCTTTGAACCAAGACCTAGATTCGACTACAGATCGAAAAAGATCCACATGCAGCTAGAGCAACGACGGTTTCAAAGAAACTTATACCTTAGGGTCGTCGGGATGTGGCAAGGCGTGCGGCGGGAGGCCGAATCTGCCCACACTACGTACGACAGCGAGGAAGAAGGGGTCGGTGGCCCTCCCGCACAGGCGCTGGGTGAAAGAGAACAGCGCAGCCGGCAGTGGATTGCCTCCCTCGCCGAAGGCGATAGAGTGAACGCTGCACCTCCTCCCCTTCCCGGTGCGACGGGATACGGACGCCTCCTTCACCAGCTGTGAGGGGGGAGAGAGACAAGAGGCCAACGCAGTCTTGTTTAGATCTGGTAAAGAGAGGGTGAGAGAGTGTGAATATAGAAAACCCTAGCAAATGAACGCTGAGCCTCCGGCGTGTAACATATATGGAGAGGGTGAGAGAGCGAGACGCGAGAAACTCTATCAAACAAGAGGCTATAATGGAGTAAAAAAATCTCTCCATAGCAGTGGTTTTAAATAGAATACGCGCGTTCCCGGAAAAAAGAAACGAAAACTGGCGGACAATTTTTTAAGGGTCTGTCTAGGACACATCTAGATGTGACATAGTTATCTCACATCTAAGTTGATGTCCACTCTGTTTGTGGTATATTTTTTTCCTAGTTTTTTTGTTTCTTGTTGCTACATTATATACTTGTGGGAGCTTAGATGTGATATCCCTAAATAACATCTAGATGTGAATTAGACAAAATGATTTTCTAACGTACCAAGAAAGAAAACTCGATCAAAAACACGCCCCCGCTTCCAGGTCGCGAGAGTCGTCGCGCACACACACATAGACATAGACATGCATATCTGTGTTTACGTAAAATTCCATTTCCATCTCCAATCATATTTGTCCAACTGGCACATTATTTACGTTGTTAATTATATACGCAGGAATATTAACGTACATCATCTCTTGTTTGCGCACGTCCGGACCGCTGCCACGGCCGGTCCTGACCAACCCGAACCCTCTTCATCACCCGCGCGTGCTTCCCGCCCGAAACGGTCAGCGCCGCATTCATGCCCGGCCAGAGCGGACGCGACCTCTCACTGGCGCCGGCCGAGAGAGTGTCGCCCGCGCCGCTTCCGGGTGCACGCGGCTGCTCCGCGTTCAAAGGTCGCAATAGCCGGCTACAACATGCATGTAAAAAGTTCTTGGGAGTCCGTGCTACAGCTAGCTGTCCTCCCCCAACTCATCAATCTCTTCCAGTAGTGCTAGTACTCCATGGCGCGATCCATCAACAAGCAGGCGGGAAAGTTATCGTATACTCGGCTTGCGGTGAGTGGCATGCCGAGCGACCGTGTGGGGTCGAGCCGTGGAGGAGGGTGAGACACGAACACGACAGACGTGATTTAAACGTTGGTTTTGCTCGATTGCGCGATCCAACGAAACGAAACATTGGTTTCTCTCCGTTTCCATTTTTTCTCCGGAAAAACGGAAACATTCCACTCCATTTTCATTCCTATTCCAAGGTTGCCCCGTTACAACATTCCATCAAATATAAAGGAAAACTAACACGCACTACAAAAAAATACACTTCCGTGATGATACGTGTTTGTCACAGTAGGTCGCGTTTTTTGTCATGCATGTACATCCATGACAAATTTATGACAGAATCAAGATAGTCGTACCTGTGGTGTCGTAGAAGTGTTCCATGACATTACCAAAATTATCATCACGGAAGTGTCCACTTCCATGACGATAAATCGCGCGTCACAGAAGTGCTTTCTTCAAGGGTGACCGACACGTGGCATCCACTGTAACGGAACGCCGTTAAGCTATCGGGTCGGGCTTTGGATCCGATAACCCGTTAACAGCCCCGACCTATGGGGATTTTCCACGTGTAAAATCATCATTGGCTGGAGGAGACACGTGTCAGGTCCGCGTTGGCACAGGTGTCACTCATCCAATGGGCGAGACGCGCCTATGATATGTTGACACGTGGACCGGCCCATAAAGTTTAAATGGGCCGGCCCAACTAAAGGCCCACAAGATTTTGCGGACCATAATGGGCCAGCCCAGCTAAAGGCCCACGAGATTTTGCGGACCATAATGGGCTGGCCCAGCTAAAGGCCCACAAGATTTTGCAGGCCATAATGGGCCGGCCCAGGTAAAGGCCCACAAGATTTTTGTGTGCCATAATGGGCCGGCCCAGGTAAAGGCCCACAAGATTCTTGCGGATCATAATGGGCCGGCCCAGCTAAAGGCCCACGAGATTTCGTCGACATTAATGGGCTGGCCCAGCTGTAGGCCCCCAAGATTTGGAGGACCCTAGTAGGCCGGCCCATTAACTGCCTGCCATGTTTTGGGCCAAATGCCGACCCATATTTGATCCGGTCCATTAATGGCCTACCACTCTCCGGGCCTAATAGTGGCCCATATGAGATCCGGCCCGTTAAAAGCATACCATGTTCTGGGCCAAATTACGGCCCAGATCAGGTCCGGCCCTTTAAGAGGCTTTGGGCTCAATTATGGCCCATATCAGATTCGACCCGTCAACTGGACACTATGCTTTTGGGCCCACTTGCTAAAGGCCCACTTAGTAATTCGGCCTGATATTAGTTTTGGCCTGTTAAAGGCCCGTTTAACATTTCGGCCCTATATTAATTTCGGCCTGTTAAAAGCCCGTCATATAGTTGGGCCTAACTACGGACCGGTTTGCATCCGGCCTGCTCGCAGCCGATATCTGATTGGGCCAAACAAGGACCGAGACAATTTTGGCCTGTTAAAAGCCCGTGATTTGATTCGCACAATCATGGGACGGGGTTCATTTCGGGCTGCTGCCGGCCCGTGAGCTGTTCGGCATGTTTCAGGCCCAACCTGCATCGTGATTGCATGACGGCCAGATTATGTACCGTAATTTTACGGTTTGGCCGGTTTACTGCGAAGACAGGATATATATACAGTAAAATAACTGCAGCATTTTGAATAAGAAAAAACCTAGACTATACAATAAAGAAATTACGGCATATTACATCCACTGGGCATCAAAGTTCGCCACTATGATAATAAAGCACAAGCAGACAACAGATTACATACACTGGGCATCAAAGATCGCCACCAGTGCAAATAAACACGCCGACAAAATAATATACAAAACCGACAGCACTTCAATAGAGTTCAAGAAAGGGTAGCCCTGCTGGGGAGCTACAGCGCAAGCAGCTGAGCAAGATGATGAGACTGCGCTTGTTCAACACTTATATCTTCCTCACTCTGAAAGATAAACAAGCAGACAGATGACAGGTTTTGCACATAAAAGTATCAGTGCTGATAATTCATCACATTTCTTACTGACGAATAAAGTGACACAGTTTAAAATTGCATTAACACAATATGGTATTATTCAGGTCAAGACATGGCAGGAAATGACATTGTGAAGGAGTTGGCAGCTTCACGACACCACTGGATTACAGATCAAGAACTCATAAGTATCAATGGTTAGTGTGCTGTCAATTTATACCATTTCAGATTGGCAAATAAAGAGACGGTTTAAATAATAGTAGAATGATATGACATTGTTCATAGTTAAGACATTGCAGAATATGTCATTGTGCTGTAGTGGGTAGGTTCACCACACCACTGGATTACGGATGAAGAACAGAAGCATACATGCAGTGCAAAAGAAGATCACTTGCTCTGTATAGTTTAATTTACATGGTATGAAGAAGGAACTTGGTTGTACAACTGAAAACTTAAATTGAGAAAGGACAAACTTTTGTTTATGAACTACATAATAAACTTTAAACAAGCAATTTGATGCAAACACCAAAAATAAATAGCTGTTGCAGTCATGCCTAACCAAATATATACAACAAAGTTTGAAGGCTTGAGATGGACAAACTTACATTATTGGTGAAGACAGGCTCAATAAAGGCCTTGTCCATGCTGATGGGGGGGAGCAATTCAAGAAGTTTACCGCAGAATCTTCTTCAAAAGCATTGCCTTTATTCTACATTTTGTTAAGAGTAAATATAGATGTGATAATATACGAAAAAATGGAGAATATTTAAGATAAGATGAAGAGTGATGCTACATAACCAAGTAGCTATAAATGTAAGTTCAGCGATACAGGCAAAAGCTACAGCCAAGAGCAATGCACAGCTAAACTTCTTCAGTACCAACCTTATGGTAAGAGTAAATATAGATTTGATGTGTAGAAAATGGAGGGCAAAGGAAAATAAGCTGCAGAGTGATGGTACATGAACAACTACCTGTCATTATAAGTACACTGATAAAGGACAGCATGTACTTAGAAGAACAATGCAGATCTAAAAAAAACATTGGCATTGGATATATTCTACACTAATGTAACCATTCATACAGATCAGATAATTTGGAGCGAACAATTGATAAGCAAGCTATCATGCATACTGCTGTCATATAATGAACCAGGTATGTATGCAAGTACAGTGATACAGGACAATAGGTACTAACAAGAGCAAAGCAGCGGGCAGCATATTTGCAATATCCTGTTGTTCTTGTCAAACCGGAATTCTTCTTCGAGCAGATTTCCTGCAAAAAAGATCCGTAAGGCACATGCGGAAAAGTAGAAGTTCAAATTGTCATGTGATTTCATAGACAGTACCTCATCCTAGGAACGAGACCAGTGCATAACAAGGTTTTTCCATTCAATGTCTTCTAAATTTAGCACAGGAGACTTCACCGGAAATTCGTTTATAGACTTGCCATCAAAGTGTGATTTTCTCAGGTAACACTGATACTGCTGCAATGCTTCCTTGAAAAGCACAAGCAAGCTTTGCTCGTCATGACTATCTAGATTGACCCTCGCCTAGTTACAGCAATGTAATGTAAATCATTGATGTGTTCAATCAGCAGAAAACAGGAAAATAATAACCATGAATAATAGCACTTACAAGTAAGTTCGACAGGAAGATGTGAAAATGGTGTTTGTCTTCACAATAATCTTCCCATCATGGGAATATATGCACGTAGTCCCTAACAATATTGAAAGCATTGTCTTTTAAACTGGGAATAAATGGAATGGGGTTCCAATCTGCAGGAATTGGCCGTCTCTGCAGTTGGGATAGGTCTTCGGCTGGTGGACTTGTTGTACTTTTTGCTGGAGTGGGATTTTTCTGTGGTACAGCTGGTGCTATGGCAAATGAAATCGGTATACCTTTTGCTGGACTGCAGGTCCTGTGTGGTGGGGCTAGTGGTGTGGCCAGTGAAGTATGGGTACAGTCTGCTGGAGTCGGTCCTACGTTTTGTGTCACTGGTTGTACAGCCAATATAAGTGGGGTGCTGTCTGATTTCTCTGGCACCACCACGTTTTTCAAGGACTTTGCTGGTGCTCCTTCAGGTTCGGCAATCACCCTCTTCCTTTTTGATGTCTGATGCACAAGAACATCATTTGAGTGGAAAAACATGGTATGATGACAGATGGAATATGTATTGATAATGGATGGGCATGGCATCTCGACATATATGATGAGTAAACTAAGAAGATCGCGGTGCAACAAAGTAGAAGAAATGCAAGACAACATATGCAAGATACCCGCAATCAATAAAACATTGCCAAATTAGAACATGCACCTTGATGGGTGAACAGGACAGGCCATCTGCCTTTGACTCCTTGAGGTTAGAATAGTCATTAGGATCATATTCTGAACAAGAATCAATAGGTGGGGAGTGTATGAGTTTCATTGCATCCAGAATGGCACTCAATGCCTTGGTGCCAATTTTGTAAGTCATTGCAGTGTTTAGCTTCAAGAGTGGACTGCTGCTAGTGCGACACAAAGCAGCTACACAGATCATAGTGTAGATATAACGGGAAAACCTTAAGCATTAGAGTAAAATCAGCAAAGTGGAACTTGCTGGAATATATGTGCTAGTATTGCCGGTACGGCTAGAAAGGCTTCGGATACCAGCTCTCTTCAAGTGAAGGTGCGGTACTGTTAATATCAGTGTAACTCTCAAAGGCGACACAGCTCCCCGCATTTCCTTGCTATTCTTATAGGATTCAAGTGGGCAGGCCACTACAAATCCTATTCCTATGTTTACAAGATCCTACGAATCAAAGAGGCTCAAAGTGTCCATCACAACCGACCGTATAGACCTCTACACTGCAAATGTCCCTGCTCATCTTCAGTACAAGGAACATACTGTACTACTATCATACTCCCTCCGTTCGAAAATATAAGTCTTGGTAGAGATTTCCACTATGGATCACATACAGATGTATCCAGATACATTTTAGAGTGTAGATTCACTCATTTTGCTCCATATGTAGTCCATGGTGGAATCTATACAAAGACTTGTATTTAGGAACGGAGAGAGTACATATTAAAGAAGAACGGAAGAGGAACATGGTAAAGAAGAGCAAGCAGATTTTGGATAATAAAATGTTGGTTGCGCAGTGCCCACACATGATGAACCAGAGCGCATTAAGAATGCAACTCCCAGCTGTATCTCGACCATTTCAGGCGGTTGGATGAAGATCCTACGTCTCCTAACCCTTCTTCTTCCTCGTCTCTGATTCTTCCCATACAAAACACCTCACGGGCCGCCGGCCGGACCACCGGCCCCCACCGCCTGTGTTCCTCCGCCACCCCCACCCCCGCCCCCGCCCCAACCCCCACCCGCGTCAAGTTTTCTTCGTTCGGCGAGGCCCCACAACCACCCGAGCCCCTTCGATCGCGCCGGCGAACTCCGGCGAGCTCTGAAAAATTGACTGACCCATTTTTGAAATTTAGTCTATTGTGATTTAACTAGTGTGGAATATAAAAGGGGAAAACCATAAGCATTGGGAGTATAGTGTTGAGCATGCCATGGCGGATCTGAAGGTGCAAACCGAACAAAGGCAACTTCGCAACCAAGACAAGAAATCAGAGTAAAGCAGTGGCGATCTATTTTCTTGCTGCGATAAATAAGTTGAGCAGATACGAAAGAGTATTGCCTCTGGTGCGGCGCCGTGTATGCATCTGTTGAGAATTTGACGGTGCTGCGGTAGCGATGGCTGTCGGCGGCGTGGAAGCAGATCTAGGAGGGTAGACGGTGGCGGCGGGGCGCGGTGGACGAGACGGTCGTAGGAGCGGCGCCGGCAAGGTGGACGATGGCGGGGATGAAGCGAGAGGACGGGATGCAAGGATCCCGGTCCGAAGCCGTGGATGAGAGAGGTCGATCTCTTGTAATGGACGGCGGCGTCGGGGTATCAGCTCCGGCATGGTGGAGGAGGATGGCGGTGGATGGGGTGGCGGACAGCGGCGGACGGAGGAGGGTGGGGTGGAGAGGGTGTTTTGGCGCCCACGGAGTACGAATGGGGAAACGGGAGGTAGAGAGGAAGGGGGGAACCATGTATTCAGGGCGCGCTTGTCTCAAATGCGAGGAAATTTACAAACTTAGCCCCGTTTCAAATTTCTACTACATAACAGCAACATTAGTCGGTTGGGGATAGGACGGTAATCTCGCATACACCGAATATTTGCCAACGAGAGTTTGTTTTTGGCGCCCACCGTGTATGAATATGAATCGGGGAGGGAGTCGATTTCGGCCGAGGACACACTATGTTTTGGCGCCCACCGTGTATGAATCCGGGTGAGAGGCGGTTACGTCACATTTGGGTGAAATTACAAACCTACCCCTATCGAAACCTATAGAAATCCAGCAGATAGGCTTTGCGTGGCAGGGATAGGCAGTAGTGATTTCCATCTCGCAGATTTTGGTTTCGGGCGGTTACTGCGACTTTCCCCGCTTCGTTCAAATTTTGCAGAGTGCATGTTTACCGTGCCAACTCAATTCGAATCCCGTTTGTATTCCATTTTTTTACGGGCGGGATCCATTTTCAATTGGAATTACATTCTATATACATCATTTTTTATATATACTTTCAAAAGCACAACACCATTTATACATAAATATGGTTTACAAATGGCATGATCTCAGATTCATAAGGTTGTAACCATCAATTTGGATTTTCAAATATTTGAAACCACTTTATGTTGAAATCCAATGTATGCATTCCTCGCTAACTGTCTCCAATTAATGTGTGTTATCATGCGGTTTTTTTTACTTCTCAAACATGTATAATGTGTTTCACACACGCAACATATAGTGTAATCCCGTTTAGACATTAATTGCATATAAACCATGCATTGTTTGTAATTGAAGAATCTATGGATCACCAATATTGATAAACTATATAACATTACACGTGTGCCCAAATTCAAATGAATATGCATGTTTGATACACCAATTTGCGATATGATATTATCGATGTCGTGATCTCCAGTTTAAATATTTGAATCCCCTTTAATCCAGATATTCGTCTCATATAGCTATCACTCATGCTTATATAGGACTATCTCTCTGGACCTATACGCGTTCATCGTCTCTCAGGTATCTCTCGTGCTACCTGTATGTCGACAATGATCTTTTTTCTTCGTAACACACTGACGGTACTCTCTCCCTCGACCTTCATCACTCTATCTCTCTCTAGGTATATCTCGCTCCCTGCTATGTGTCTCTAACTATGATTCTCCATGTGGAATCTCTTTCTCTCACACAAACACAAAACTTTGTCTCCCGGGGTCTCATTTCTCTCTACTATTCGCATGTGTGCCACTCGCACACCCCTCATACAGATATGTCTTTCGCTCCTTAGATATGAGAACCTACGACTCTTCCTCTTCAATATCTCTTTCTCACACACAAACACAAACTCTGACTCCCAGGGTCTCATATTTCTCCATTGTTCTTGTATGTCGCTCACACACACCCTCTCTCCCTAGAGATATCTTGCGTTCCCTCGTATGTCTCTCTAGCTATCACTCTCGTTGTGAAATATCTCTCTCTCTCGCAGACACAAAACTCCGTCTCTCTGGATCTCATTTCTCTCTGATATCTGTTTGTATGTGACTCACATGCACCCTCTCTCTATCTCTCTCACACCCACACACATAACCCAGCCTTCTGATCCACTCGACTCCTATCTCTAACGCACACTAGCTAGCATCTTTATCTTTCTATTTATCTGTTTCTCCATCAACCTTCTTTCTCGCCCTCACTCTTGATTCCTATCACGCACACTACATATGTTTCTCTCTACATGCAGTCAAGTGCCCTCTCACACACATATATAACTTCACCCTTTGAACCACCCGACGGTCATCTCCAACACCCAAACTAGCGGATGTCCCTCTAGCTAGCATCTCCATCTCTGTATCTATCTGTAGTTTCTCCGTCAACATTTCTTTCTCGCACGGAGTCTTGCTTCCTATCACCCACACTATATATGTCTCTCCATACATATGCATTTATAGGTTGGTCTCTTTTGCACAATCGTTGCGCCTCACTCCCTCTGCTCGCCATAGATGCATGCTCCAGCCCACGCCACTATCTCTTAAAGACAAAAACACATGCTCAATTGTCGGGCCTTCTTCCCTACATTCTCACATGCATGCATATTGTCATACTGATCCGTCTCTCCCATGTCGTTGATCTTATGACTTATGTCTTCTTTCTTTTATCTTGATCATGTGCGCGCGCACACACACACATCCCACGTATACATGTATACCTCTCACACATGCACGTTCAAGGTCTCTGTGTCTCCATACGTTTAATTACTCTCAATCCTAACGCCACATCGAATCGTTCTCCTCTTTTGTGCACATAACTTCCGCCTGGATGGGTAAAACACACACTCACACTTAACAATCTCCTTCTAGCTACCCCCCGCCTCTCACTCTTCCTCTATATCCCCGAAACCAATAAGACCATCCCTTTGTTTAATTCCCGCCTACATGCACCATCGATATATAGTAGTCTTACTCGGTGTCTCTCGAACAAACACGTTCTCTTGATGTTGACTCCTCTCACGCGCACACACCTTCTCTTCCCTCTCTACGGGCATTTCCTCTCTCACACCCCATCGTTGGTGGCCTCTGCCATACACATCACCTCTCTATGATGAAGCCATGCACACTTAAATTACATCCTCCACAGAGGACCCCGCGACACACACACACACGCACACACACACACACACACGCACGCACCCCCCCACACACACGCACACTAAGACTCCATCTCTCTCTCACACACACACACACAAACTCACACACACACGCACGCACGCACACCCCCCCACACACACTAAGACTCCATCTCTCTCTCTCTCACACACACACAAACTAAGACTCCATCTCTCTCTCTCTCTCTCTCTCTCACACACACACACACCCCACACACACACTAAGACTCCATCTCACACACACATGCTCTAGGCGGAGCATTTGTTCCTACCACCCTTCATCCAACCTTACCCGTATGATAAACAATCACCTTTATTTACTTGCATAACATGGACAAATTCCACTTTACTTTAGTAGTCAGCAAGCTTATCATCTGTACCCTTATAAAAAATGAGTTGGCGGTGATGGTGTGCCTGCCATCTTGTAATACAGACCGTATGATCTATATCTGAGGATAGAAAGCAAACTATGGTAATTTTACAAAAGATACCCGCACCTCTCTCCACATCATTATCTCCCGCAACCTCATTGCCCAGCAAATAAAAAAGGAATAAGTCTCTGGAACAATCTAGCATGCATGGTGGCCGCTGCCGCCTGCCGGCGCCGTCCATCCCCATGCCTCCGCCCATTCCGACCACCAGTCACCACCACGCTCCACTCCTCCTCGCCTTATCTCTCGTCTTTCATTTTTTTCGATGACATTCTCGAGATACCAGTTTTCCGATAAAATTCTCGAGATATCATTAGTTTTTACACATGGGATTACTCCTGCATGGGTCAATCACAACAGGTGTCCTGTAAAAAAATGCATATTGATGTTCTGTGCAATGCACGAGAATCTTGCTTGTAATTATATAACGCAAATCATGAGTAGGAAGTGACATTTTTTTGACACAACCACGTTAACATGGCCACGTAAATCACTAGCTAAAGTAAATACCATTATACTTATATCCCGATGCAAAAGGTTGAGTACATGTCCGAAGAGTAGAGTCGCACACACGCACTCTGTCTCACAGAATCTCTCTCACACACACACCAGTTACGTGACGTCCACTTAAGCAGACACGTATATTACAATTTGTGCACCCGCGGGTACACGTGATGCTGCGCATTTATTTAAGCCAGAAGGCGAACCCAAACAGTAGCTGCATTCATTCCCCTCCCGCCGCCTCTTCTCTGGTTGCCGTCGCCCGGTAGCCATGGGCCGGCCGAAGGTAACAACATACGCCATACTCCCGCTGAAGCGGCGCTTTAATATGGAAATTTTAGTGGTCATGCATGCATCTTTTTGTGCTAGCACTCCTATATAAGGGTTGACCGGTCGCTTCCCGCGGACGTGCGCGGGCGGTAGAAGAGGAAGGAGAAGGGAAGCGGGCTGTGGAGTAACGTTTTTTACCACAATTTCTTAGGAAACTGAGTGCAATAATTGAGTAGTTTTGCAAACTACCAGTACTACACCTGAAACGGTTCAAAACCTATACTCCCTTGCCAGCGCGCGCTTCCCGCGTGAAACGGTCAGCGTCTCCCTGGAGCGTCAGTGCCGCATTAATGCCCGGCCAGAGCGGAGGCGACCTCTCACTGGCGCCGGCTTTGAAGTGGCGCGACGGCCGAGAGAGCGCCGCTTCTCGGTGCACGCGACTACTCCGCGTCGAGACTGGCCATAGGCCCTGTTTGGATCCATGGGTTAGAGTTAGTTTGAGCTAGTTGGGGCTCAAATAGCCCTAAAGTATCCAAGCATGAGGGTTTAAATTGGAGCAAGTTGCACCGAACCCACCAAAAAAAACTATCCCACCCAAGAGGTGCTAACTGGAGATAGTTCTCATTGGGACCACTGAAAAATCACTTTTCTCTCTCCATGAAGTGCATTTATTATCAATCTAACCCTGTCACCCAAACACCTCTTTGGCTACAGTTAGTTCAGGGTTAGTCATGAGTTAGTCTAACCTCTAGCTAAGTTAGAGTATCAAACAGGAGCAGTATAGGACATGCAAGTTGCTCAAAGCATACAGGTAAATTCGTACGTGAAAGGATTTTTTATTTTTGAAAACGGAACGTGAAAGGAATTTTTTTTAGAATGCTCTTGGTATGTCGCTAACATGTGATAGTTAACCGACCTCAATAGACGGCAGAAACGCCAGCCCGCCACACTTTGATAGAGACGAGGAGGGAGAAGCGATACAGGCTGCTGGATTACTAGAGATAGGTGTCGCACGGAAGCCAAGAAATATGGTGATGGCGTGGGTTAGCCATGTACTAGTATGATGTAACTACACTGGGCTACCGTGTTTCGTACTCTTCCAGTCCACTGTGGAGATGATTGGTTAATTTTATATCGCTGAATAATATTAAATATTATGAGTCCAGACGCTCCACCACGAGGTTCCTTGCTCCTTCTCGGTCGTCCGGAATCTATGTTCTTCCACTCTATTTTTTTACGTGAGCTTTGTTCATCCTTTTGCCAACACGCGAGACATCTAGCATCAAGGTGCACGTGTTATGCAAGGATCGTTCCATCTATATGAAGAACACGTGGGACTGGAACTACGAGACGGACATGTACCCAGGAGTGGATGTACGAACCTGAGTAATGTAGCGCAGTAAGTGAGGTAGAAAGGCACAAATGGTATGAACATGCGTGGCATATAGGGTGTGTTTGGTTGCGTTCTCGTCTCAGCATAGTTGTTCCCTCTTCATGCATGCTCAACTCAACACCCCTCTTCATGCATGCTCTCTTCATGCATGCTTCTAGTGTATTTGTGCTAAACTAGTGTGGACTCATGCACCCTCCATTCTCTCTACCAAACACCCAAAAGTAGGTCGAGAAGGGAACTCTTGGGCGGCATTTGTCTCTTACTACGTACTACCACTAAATGTTGTACGTGCAATGCACGGTGATGTTATGGAGTACGTGCCTAAGTACTCTACTACTACTATATTAGTTGGAGGCACATATTAACTTTTATATTTGTTTACGTGTATGCCCCGAGACCTTCCAACTAGACGTGTCTTTCTCTCCAGGTCGCACTTTGTATCGTTCATACCACTAAGTACTACTATGTGTGGTCTCCGACCCAGAAGTGGAAGAAGTGGAGACGCTCTACCACGCTGTTTTTTTACGTTGGGCTCTACCACGCTGTTCATGTCCCACTCCTTTCGCTGACGTGTGGGACATCCAGCACGTGCCGTGTTTGGCACCCTTCGTCGTAAGAGTTGAAACGCTAGCATTCATCGGAAATAAAAAATAATTATAAATCGGCAGTGATACTATTTTTTTTGCGAACTAATCAGCAGTGATACTATACCACGCGGTTTCCTTGCTCCTTGATATCGGAAAGAATACTTCCGTTCGCTAACATGTGGGACGTCGACCATCCTGGTCCACTTGCCATGCACGCAGAACTCCAAGGGAGAGTCACCCAGGTCGTCGCGCCGCAGTAACAATGACTAATGAGCCGTCAAATCACAGGCCCACTTCCCACTTTGAAGTTGCTCGGACGAAGGAACCATCATGACTTCGTTGAATTCCGCTTCTTGAAGAAAACTACTGTACCAGCAGTACTGCTAGCTACAGTAGTTACTCCAACAGAGGCCTCCTTTCGTTCATAGGATAGGAATATGAAAATCATAGGAAGTGAGATGACATGCATCTCAATTCCTGTAGAGAAAGAGATGCCATTTGATGCTTAGGATAGGAATTTTTCCATTTAGTCTAGGCTAATGTACTGGTAATTTGCTCTAAAAACTACAGTAGTAACTAGTAGTATTGGTACATGCTCGTACTCAGACACACACACACACACACACACACACTAACTACTAGTACTACTACTTCTCACATGCTGGCCAGACGCCGTTGTTCTCCTTCCCGGCTTTCTCGGCGACACCCCACCGTGCTTGGATCTCCGCCGACCTCTCCGCAGCAGCGCATGCGTCCTTTTCTTTCTTGTGGCGGCGGGTCTCTCTTTTCTTGAGTGCTTTCTGAATTTTTTGCTCCCTCTGTGCGGCTTAGGCCGCCTCTTGCTCTACCGCCCATTCGGCCTTGGCATGTTTAAATTACTCCCACATAGTTGTGAGGTCGCGAGCGGCGATGAACTCGGCACGACGGGATGCCATCGCTTCCCTACCATTTTGTGTGCGGTCGTGGGCGGCGAGGAACTCGGCGCGGCGGGATGCCATCGCTGCCTTACCAGTTAGTGTGTGGCGTGGCATGAACGACGCTTGGTGAGAGCTCTGGGGTGGAGTGGCCGGACAACCGTATAGTGCATTGGTTTGGCAAGAGCGCAAGGACAGAAGACGAAGCAAATTTGGATTCCCCTTCAATCCTGGTCATTTATTACCGAGTAAAATGCATTGGCGGTCATCGAACTTGTCTTGATAGCTCACTTTGATCATTGTATACGAGATATGGTGATTATACGGTCACTGGCTCAGCGTATAGCTCCGTATTTGTTTGGTTGACCAGTCAAACAGTCCGCATGCGCCTCATCAGCTCGTGTTCTTTATCTATCTACGCGGGCCTACCTGTCAATGGAGAAAGAAATACTGTAAAAACCAAAATTATGCGTATGTGGGGAATCAAACCACGGACTCGTCGCTGCAACGCACCCTCGTTAGCCAAATGAAAATGAAATACTTCGCGTCAGACACTCACGCTCACGCTGTCAAAGCATGCTAATGCATGCACGTCGCCCTCTGAATCAAAGTCATGCTCATGGCGCAACGCAAACGGCGAGCCCATCACCTGCGCGCCCCGGCGGTGCCTGACATTACTGTTTAGACGTTTGATGGAGGCCTACACGAACGCCGAGCATGTATTCACCTGGCTCAACACCAACGGTCATACTCGGACCGCCTTGCTCAGGTATATCGTCCATCACAACGACAATCTATAAAACAGCCTAAGCTAGAGAGGGTACTATGGTAGTATGGTACGGAGTATGTACTAACGTGAGCGACCGATCTTAGTGCCAGTGCACACCGAAACCCCTTCCATCGCTAGCGCGCGCTTCCCGCCTGAAACGGTCACCGTCCCTCCAGAATGTCAATGCCGCATTCACCGGACTTAACTGCAGGTGCAATTGGTGTGTCACTGACAAGCGGGCCAGATGCCCGTTGGGCCCACATGTCAGTAACCGAAACGCATCTCCATTTAAGTCACTGAAGCAGCGTCCGCATTCACGCCCGACGAACCTACTCCGGCGCCAGTTGTCCATCCGTCTGCCGCGGCTCATTGCCATTCGCCCGCTATATTAACTTGAGCCCTAGCTCCCAACCATAGCCAAAGACCCACACTTATTCTCCTCCGGTCCCTTCCTTCTGTCGGCACCACTTCAACCATGGCCTCCTGGCGCTCCGAAGCTCTCTTGGACGTACTGTCGCAGGAGCAGACGAGGGACATCGGCGGCTCCGCTCCGGGCGCGCTCCAAAGCTCTCCGACGTACTGTCGCAGGAGCAAACGAAGGAGATCGCCGGCACCCCCCCAGCCGCCCTCCGCCGCCACGACCACGAAGCCGGCGCGCGTGCGCGGGCGCAGCCGGCAGCGAGGAAGAGTAGTACACGGTAGGTTGCCGCCGCTCTGGTCCCGGGAAGGCCACCGCTACTCCACTCAGTTGACGCCAAGCTTGGTGGTGTAAATATCAGCGGCCGATTAGCCGCTTGACGGCAACGTGGAGGCGGAAATCTTCAGAACCTTGTGCTCCGGAGGAGGAGGTTATCGAGGCGGATGAGGAGGAGGCAAAGGCAATGGCCGGCTTTCTCGGGTTCATGGCCGGACATGGTGGTCGGGCGCCGGCGATCGTTTAGATTAGGTTTACAGTCGGTTTTAGTACGGTTTGTGCGAAATATGTAATGAATTTCGTCCAGTTTGTAGGAAAAGTTTTCGAAATGTAATGAATTTCATCCGGTTAATTTGAAATTTGCTTTGTTTGCACGAATTTCGTCCGGTTAGTTCATATAGTTGTCGAAAGGTATGCGGGCAGCATCGGATGGCATCCATCAGTGTCCTCGGATAGATGCCGGTGTAAATTTGTGGGCCAGCGCTGGAGATGCCCTAACTATCATGCTATAATCGCTAACAATCCTCCATTATTTGGCAGGGAACAGTTATCCCTCGATCAAAATCAGATCCGCGGTGTTTCGCACTCCTCCTGCGTAAGAGTGTAAACTCTTGCTTACATAAAAATGGAGCAAGTGGACGGCACGGTAGCACGTTATATCACTCGAACTAGCCCGCCTAACGAGCGGGAAAGCACCGCCCTCGTCATTTTGTTCTGGATTTCTATCGATCGATCACGCAAAAATGTTACGCTTCGCAAGTTCTAAAGGAAAAGGCGGCACACTTACGACTCGTACGCGTCGCAACCCCGACAGTCCGGCTCGCACGCCGCTCACCAGAGGGGACACGCGTTGTCTTGCAATTTCACTGACATGTGGGACCGTAATTGAATAAACCGTCGATAGCCGAAATCTAATCGCTCGGCGGGCGTCGGCTGAGAAGAGAGAAACGGGGGAGGGAGAAGAGATCGGCCGCCCGCCGCGCACGGACTCCAAGAAATATATGGTGATAATGTGAGGTGGGCCATGCTGGAGTCCGGACCGCTTCCGAAGCCCGCTCTCACCGCCCTGGCCCCTCAAGACGCCAGCTGCCCGCCGCATGCATGCATATCAAGTAGTACTCCTTATGTGGAGGAGAGAGAGGCATTGACAAAGTCAAGGAGTGGGCTCTGCAAGAGCCCGTCTCTACACGTGCTCCTAGGTATAAAAATAATAATTCTAAAAAAGGCATAAAAACAATTGTGTCTTAAAAAAAGAAAGGTAAAAAACATTTGATAGGAAATAGATAGAGAGAAAGTGAGAAAAAGCTGTAACATGGGCATTACATGAGGAGGGAGGGAGTGGTGCACATGCCAAGTTCACTGGGCTGCCGTGTTTCACACTCCTCCGTCGTAACAGTGGAGACAATAGCTTTCATCAAAAATAAACAATGAATACTCGTTGCTCGTCCTCTATATCGGAAAGAATACTTTCATTCGCCGACATGTGGGACGTCGACCATCCTGGTCCACCTTCCATGCACAAAATTATCCTGGTCTACCCCGGTCGTATCGCAGGCCCAACCTTTCCCACTGTAAGTTGTTCGGACGAAGGAACCATCATGACTTCGTTGAATTCCGCTTCTTCAAGAAAACTTACTGTACCCGCAATACTGCTACCACACGCGAAGACTGGACGGCACTGTACCACGTCATATCACTGAAACCCACTAGGCCAAACTAGCCCGCCTAGGTCATCTATTTTGGAACGGAGGGAGTACGTCTCTGCACTGCTATGATTTTGTGTTGCACGTTCTCTGTAATTTTGCTACGATTTTCCTACCCTATGAACCAAATGAGGCCTGAATGTATGTCAACTATTGTCTGATCGATCACTAAGCCTACAATTTTAGGAGCTAGGGCTATTGGTCGATCGACGAGGGATAAGTATAAGCGTACCACGAGCTCATCAGCCCCAACGTTTCTCTTCGGTGAGTGTTTTGCAAGTACTATAGCTCGCACAGTAGCTAGCCTACTAACACCAAGAATCATCAAACAAGCCCTGCTGATATGATAAACAGTTCAAACTTACATCTAAGCATGCCATATATTACATCAAAAGCTGGTGAGGATACATCTGTTTCCATAACTCGGAGAGGGTTCGCATGATTCCTCGCATGATTCACTATCAAACAAAAGTAGCAAGATCCGCCTACACAAGACAGTGCACTAGCCCTAAGATGGTTTGATAACACGCATCGTTCTGGTAATTAAACACAGGGCAATGCAAACTACCCTGAAGGATTAGCGCGACCAACTATTTCTTGTCATCGGTCTCTCGGGCAATGACCACAGCACGGACAGCGGCATGGGAATCGATTTCTGGGGCGATGTCCACAGGACTGACCGCGACATCGGAATCGATCTCTGGGGCGATGTCCACAGGATGGACAGCGGCATCGGAATCGATCTCCGGGGCGATGCCAATAGGACGGGCCACGACATCGGAATCATCAAGGACGTCCACCGGCACCTGCACAACCCTAACATATTAGCAAGCACATTGCAAATAATCAAAAACCACAACTATGGTAATAAGCCATTATTTTTTACCTTGTGCAGCTCACTGGGGGATCTCATCCTTCCGGGGGCCATCTCCTCGTCCTCGATGGGGGCCATCACCTTGCCAGGGGAATACTGCTTCTCAACGGCGACTATCTCCTCAAACTCGGTCTTGAGCCTCACATAGGTGGCAATCAGAGTTCCTGGGGTAGGCACGATGGGGCCCTTGCTGTTCTTCCAACTTTCTTTGAGGAGTTCGTCCGCCAACGTCCTCAACTCTTTGGCCAGTGCTTGTTTCTTGGAGTTCTTTGTCTCCATGGGTTGGCCCGCCAACATGGTCAACTCGTTGGTCGGTGCTCGCTTCCTGGAGATCGCTGTCTCCAGTGGGTTGTCCGCTGGCAACTCTTTGCCTAGTGCTCCAGGATCCATCAATGAACTGACAAACAAAAAGCAATCGAAAGGAAACCACAATCGCAATGAAAACGGGAAAAGAATAGGATGTGAGAATCGGTCGGTGCTTCGCAAAAAGAAGATTCTTGGAATGAAAATATAGTAGCATAACTGATTCGCCCACCTTTCCTTCGTCGGTACAGAAGAAAAATGGCAGAAGTGAGTAGCCTGGAGTGAGGTTTTCTTCAAGAAAGGGAAGAAAGGGCTTGAACGAGCGTTCTGGTGAAATGATGGTTGCTTCGTCCAGTCCAACTTGGAGGCCACCTTACCACTGCTGGTAAAGGTGTGGGTTTTTTGATATGACGGGTCATGACGGCCACACCTGGGTGACAGGTGAGTCTCGACTGTAGCACCTCGTTGTGATTTGGTGGATGGCACGCGGGCCCGGATGCTTTGAAATGTCCCGCATGTAGATAGAGCGGCTAGTCATATAGGAGTGCTCAATATTGTGCACCGCGACCAAGGCGGAGAGGAAAACGAGTGAACTACGTAATTAATGCCTGAGTTTAATTAGGGTAGTTTTGTAAAGTACGAGATACATTCCTCCAATCGCAAAATGCCTTGGTTCATGAGATTTGAGATTTGAGCCCTATAAACCGGAAGGGAGGGAGTACTGCACACGGTGTAGTCTAGTCACTTGTTGAAATCTCTAGAAAGGCAAATACTCCTTTCCGGTTTACAGGGCTATACTACTCCCTCCGTCTAGGTGTGTAAGTCATCTTACGAAAACCAAATAGTCCCAAAACACTTAGGCGCGGTGCATTAACTTCTACCTTGTTTCTTGTTTCTTGACATATCAACCAATAAGAGATGAGAGGTGTGCATGCTTTTAATGACTTGCAATGGCTAGTTCATTGCATGGAATGCTATTAATTAGCAAATAAACATTGGTGACCCCAGGAGGAAACGGTGCTAAACGCGTGGACCTATGCAGAATGAGTATCAACCAATGGATAATGGATTTTAATTGTTAAACAATAGCAATTTTGTCTCATGCAAGAGCCTGGCTAGTACTCCAAGGAACCGCACCACGCGAGCGTTCGCAACTGCCACGTTCGGGTTGCGCTTGGCTCTTCGCCTCTTCGAGAAGACGAACAATGATGTTACTCCTACTTCTACAGTATCAAATCCACTGCTGCATGTCCGTCCACCTCGTGCGGGAGGGATAGCGTGTAGCGAAAGCTTCTACTTACTGCTCCTGCCTTTGCGTCTATGACAGGTGGGCCCAACAGGTGGTTGGCCCTCCTGTCATGCAGCCAAAGGCAGGTGCAGTTAAGGCACCGGAGCTCAGTTCGCGAGGGAGAGGGCGTTGTAGTAATCAAATTTCTCGGTCTTGTACGAGTTGACGCGACACATCAAAGCACTGCACTCGATATAAGTCTTTTTACACATTTCAAATGGGCTACTTCGTATGTAGGAGTAGACATATTCTGCTTCGTATGTAGTCACTTGTTGCAATCTCTAAAAAGACTTATATTTGGAAACGGAGGGAGTACAACGCATGCATGCATGCCGTGACTTTCCTTTTGATACTTGCATGTGTTGATTTGATGCACCTTGCCAAATTTTGACTATAAATTTAACTAACCAGATTTTCATGCATGTCACAAGAAATTACGGGGCTGTTTGGATTGTGACTATGTTTGTCTTATGTTGCCACATTATTTTTCCCACACTTGCCACACTTGCCTAACCTGAGTTGCTCAAATTGTTAGACACACTTTGGCTTGCCTAAGGGAATCTTGCCACAATTTTTGTGTCTATGACATGTGGGGTTCACTGCTAATAAAAAAATTCTTGTCTTAGGTGTGGCTTATAAAAAAGACTTATATTTAGGAACGGAGGGAGTAGAAAATATAAATAATAATGCATGTTGGGGCAACCCACGTTTCCGCTAATTTTAGCCGTGGGCTTGTTCACAATTTTTACGAGGGGGTGGTTGTTCATTTAATGGAGGTACTTGTAGTACCAGACTTGAACGATACAAAGTGCGACCTGGCACACCATAACACCACTTGGAACAAGCGGGTAGCTATCTCAAAAAACAATCAACAACTGAAAAAAACCGCGACCTGGCATGTAGTAGTACACAATTTTAAACAATTGTTTTGATGGAGTGAAAAAGGAAAACTACCCCACTAAGTATATATAGGCCGGAGCCTCCGCGCTTGCTTGCTAGGGTTGCTCTATTCACACACTCTCATCCTCTCCAGATCTAAACAAGATAGGGGTAGTAACACTATCTTTCTCCCTTCAAAAAACACTGGCTTTCTATCCTCACCGTTGGTTACAGATCCGGACGTATCCCCCTCCGCCAGTGAAGGGGAGGAGGGGCAGCGTTTAGGCCGTCGTCGACAGCGAGGGAGGAGACCCACTGCCGGCCGCACTGTTATCTCTGGCCGAGTGCCGGTGCGGGAGGTCCTCCGATCCCTTCGTCGTTCCCTGTGGGCGGATCCGGCCTCCCGCCGCCCATCTATCCACATCCCGACGACCTTCAGGTATATCTTCGTTCGAAACCGCCTTAGCTCTACTTCCCCAGCTCGCTACGTCGCTGCATGTGCATCATTTTCTACCTCTCAGCCCCTCTCGATCGGATGGTCCAACGTCACATATTTTTTTCTTCTATTGTTAGAGGTAACGCTACTTCATGGAGTCGAATCTTGTACTCCCCCCGTCCGAAAATACTTGTCATTGAAATGGATGTATCTAGATGTATTTTAGTTCAAGACACATCCATTTTGATGACAAGTAATTCCGGATGGAGGGAGTACTTGGTTCAAACAAGAAATAAAGTGGGGGTGGGGGAATAGAGTATGTACATCGGACTTGGTACAAACAGGAAGGAAAGGGGGTGAAAGTAGTACAGACTGGTCATCCAACCGGTCTCTTGGTCGAAAAGGGAAATATAGGGGTAACGCTGTACACAGTGGTATGACCACGACTAGATTTGCTATCCACACATAGGAGTAGGTGGCTAGAGTGAACAAAAATGGGAGCAACCCAGATATGTTTCTTGGATGTTTATTTCTCGGGGCAATAAACTATGAATCACCACTTTATGCCCATGTTTACGTACATGGTGCTGGACTGCTGGTGCACCCACTGTCCCATGCCCTTATACCAAATATTTTGGCTCCGTTCGGAATAAAGGGGCAGAAAACATTGGTCTTGATGAAAATAGAGGAATAGGAAAGGAATGTAGGTATAAAACTATGGAACAGCGAACCGGAGGAAACTCTCAAGAGAATGTGTTCGGATGGACTACGAAATGTACAGATTTGTTTTTTTAGAGTAGCATGCTTGGCAGTATGAGATGCTATTTGTTTATTCAGCTGCACAGTGACTACTCTTGTCCCCACCTCACGTACCACAAATAGGTTGATTTTTTTTTATTCCGGCAACACAACACAGCAACCTGTCTAACGCATGGGAGCGAGCGCCTGCCTCGGGCTTCCGCCCAAAAAATGAGCAGCGCGTGGATGTTTCTAATCCTATGGAATCAGTACTACCAGACCAGCTTTCCTATGAAACACTATTCACCTTTCCCGTGTTCCGAACGGTTGGAAGGGAAAGAATACCGTAGGAATTGTGTTCCTACGAAAATCCTGCACCAAACCTGTGAACCGAACGCAGCCTTAGTTGTTCTTAATCTAATGTCCCTGGTAATAATGAAGCCATGCCACTGTTATAAGCCATGACAAGTTTAGCCAAATGTTTTTGCCTATAATTGTTTGAGACTCTGACTGTTTCCTCTGTGCCTTTTTGTGCAAACAGGGATATCCAATTCACCTGGTTGCTGTTGTGACCTTTTGGTGCACTACACAAAACTCTTCTTAAAAGAAGTGACTTTTGTGCTGTTTAACTGGAATGTCAGAATGGAACAGTTGGTTCATTTTGGTGGAACTGCACAAAGGGAGATCTGTGTTCCAATCCTCATCATCCATATTGGCGCCATAACCTTCCTTTAGGTAAGAATGATATTTAATGCATGTGTTCATCTCTATTTTCCGACTGCCATGAGAAAATAATGCTGTTTTTACTAGTACACTTGTACTCCCTCACTGACAAAACCAATTCTGAATTAGAAGGCCAATCATGTACTTGGTTTCACCAACTGGTGAGGAGAAAGAGAAACAGAGCATGAAGAGGAAGAAGAAGAAGAATAAACAGTGCCAAGGCGATCTTGCTGAAGCCAGAGGCCTCAGTCGAGGCCATTCAAGGGCTCCGGCAACGACTACCTTACATGTGAGACGATCCTCCAGGGAGCCCTTCCACTTCTGCTGTCTCACTTAATTAATTAGGAGTACTTAAGTACCACTAATTTATTACTGCCTAATTTTCCTGTTGGAGTTAAACAAATCTTTAGTAGGACCCTATGCTGAATCATGTACGTGTGTATGTTTGTCTATGGAGGTGAATCATGTGGTGGAGCAGGGAGGGAATATTATTAGTGTCATGAAATAATAGTGCTATTGTTTTGCATGTCAATTTATTGCCATTGGTTCAATGAGGCAATGTTTTGCGTATTGTCCATCATGAATTTGATGCTACTGTTTGAGTAATATGCTAATGTCTTCCTATCCTTTCTCACTAAGCTAATGAAGGTTTCACCTTGTTCCTACTTGTGCAAACATGGATCATGTTGTGCCAATCATACATTTTGGTGGAACTACACAAGACAATACAATGAACTGTATCCCAGCCAGTGCTTTAACTCTGCTAGAAGTTCTTGATAATCTTTCGATATAATCTCAGCACTTGTAAACAAGAGTGATTTCAACCATACATTTGAAGTGCACAAAAATATATACTATTGTCTGATTCCAGTGAGTGTTTTATCATCTCTTATGGGACTACATGAATAAGCTTTTTTTCTCAGGTTGGTACGGGCCTAAGGCCTTCATCCATATTAGTTTGTTGTCATCTCTATTTGTATCGTGCTACTGTCATGAGAAACTCCTTTATCTTTGCACGTTAAAGTTTTGCAACCTATGATAAATGGCAATGCTTTGAGTGTTGAGTTGAGCTAATTGGCGCTGGTTAAATAAACTAATACCTCTCTTTAAGCAAGACTACTATGTTGCTAACTTTACCCATTATGATAATGAGGGTGCTTCTATTTGTTAGTGTATGTTTCATCAACTAGTCCCACTATTACAGTAATCTCACTCTCTCAATATATGTGCCAACAGGGATGCTCGATTTTGGTGGAACTGCACAAAAACTTTGGGTGCTTCATTGCCTCGACAGCTTCCGTCCTTTCCTGTCAGTCGCTAATCTCCGCTTGCTTTCTTCCTTTGCTGTCAGTCGCTTGGCTTATCTCGGCTTCCAGTCAAAGGAAATAGTAATTGATATGCTACCTCACACAGGTTGGTACTGGTCTTTATCCTGATTATTGTGCCTGTCATATGTATTGGTAATTTGGTATTGTGCTACTGTTTGCCGATTTCAGAAAGGAGTAATTTGGAGCCTAAACTCGCAGGAAAATCATTACATCGTGTGATTTCAGTAGAACTGCACAAAATGATCAGATGGACAGCTACTTATGCTGCTGCTATGTACTCCAAAGTTCACTCAGACAAGCATCGATGTTGACAAGAAGTGCCTATATTCATTCGAGTATCAACCGGCGTCAACTAATTGTCAAACTCCAAGTATTAGGAGAGTGAACGGCAAAAATATTGCTTGGTGCATAGCCCAGAAAAACGCAGTCCAGTCTTTGGTCCCAACTTGTGCCTTTTGGTTATCAGCACATATGGTAGCGAACTGTATGGCATGGAGTCTAAAGATTCCAGACAAGTTGGTTGACGCGTAGATTCATCTGGCACTTAATCAGTCTGCACGCCAAGGATGCTCCATTTCAGTTGAACTGCACAAAAAATTTGGGTGGTTCATTTTCTCAACCGCCTCCTTTCTCGTCTGCAATGTAGAATTTTGGCGAGATACAGGACCAAGATGAGCCAGTAAACTAGTTGGATGAAAGTAGTGGCCAAGTTGCTCAAACCTCCCTCGGCACGAGGCCACTATTTGAGGATAAACCTACATGCAAAGTTCAGATTGTCTATGCTGCCTCTTGTGTACTCGAAAGTTTACTCGTACAAGAACTAATTTTAGCAAGAAGTACCTCCGATTGAACACCATTTACCAGTCTGTACCCTAGGTAATTAAAGTTCGTCCATGGATCATATTGGCTGTGATCTCAATCATTTGGATGCATAAACATACTGAACATGTGTATATCTGAATCTTTTTGTGAATTATGTATGAATATTGTCGTGTGATCTATCAATCATTTGGATGCATAGATATGCTGAGCTTGTGTATATATGAATCTTTTGAGTTGTTGATAGTGAATGTTGGCTATGAATATGAACATGTCCTGTGAACCTGAGTTTGATATGAATGTCTACCTATTCTATTGTATTTGTGTGTGAACTTGTTAGTATGCCTACTGTGGGGTATAAAACGCAGGTCTCTTATAAAAGTAATGCTGTGTCCAATTTATGTTTTCCCTTCTAACCACATTATATATATTTATATTATTACTATTATCGTATATTTTATAGAGACTTATATATACATTATAAAAACATCCCACGTGTTATTAACTTATAAAAGTAAATGTTTAACGGAAGTTGGCAAGGAAAATCCTGGTTGTTTTTGACTCACAGGCAAGGAAAAGCCTGGTGATTGCGTACAAAAGCTTGCGAAGATTTTAAGGACCAATTTAATAATAACACGCTCATTTTTATTTTGAGCAATAACTCGCTAATTTCTTAATTATATATATAGAAAATGTGCCTCTCCGGTTTATTCTTTGATATTAATTGCTCCTTCTAACATAACATTATATATATAACGAGCCCACCTAATACGTGTATTTCAAGGAAGTGCAAATGGGCTGGGATTTCTTAGAAAATATAAATGGGCGTGATTGACGCAAAATTATTTGTTCACCCAGCCCAGCAAATGGATTGTACATTCTAGAAAACATGGGTTAAATATATGCCACATTTTTGCAGGCTGACATGTGGGCCAATAGGTCGAAGCCTACGCAGGGCGTTGTCAACTTAGTCAACAAATGTTTGTGTCATCCACAGCCATTGGATTTATATCCAACGGCCGGCATGCACCTTTAATCTCTCGTCTTCTTCCTCCAGCGTCGCCGGGACCGCCTGGTCCGGCCTCCGGCGGCTAGCGGCTCTGCTTAGCACGCATCGCTGCGAAGCGCTACTCCACCGCCGGTCAGGCTATCCCTCCACCCCTTGACACCTCCTGTTATTCTCCACAGACTACAGCCCCACGCCGCAACAGAACCAGTTATAACCCTTCTCCTCCTCTCAATCTACGACTCCACTGCCGCGTTTTCCCATCTCCGAGTCGTTCCCGTCCGGGGCCTCGCCGTCGTCCACTGCCTCGTTGCGTTCGGTGCGGCGTGGTCAACAAACGAGAGTCATCGGAAGAGGAGTGTACGTGGAGAGCCTGACGGTTGGGACCCACGAGGTCCATGGTCGCACGCAAGGAAAGTTCCTCCTTATTAAGCTGAAAAAAATGTTTCCTCCACCTGACAGCTGGGACCCACCGGCTGTATCTTCGCACGGAAGGAAGTGCCTCCTTGTTTTGTGAAAAAAATTATTCATCCCGTTGACAGTTGGGACCTATCAGATTTGGTGAATGACTTGTGGGCCTACTAAGTGGACGTGTACGCACGGCTTTGTCAACTTCATCAACAAATGATTCTAGCAGCTGGAGCGTTGGATGTTAATCCAACAGCCGTGCTCCTTCTTCAACCTCTGTTCTTGCTCCTGTCTCCCGTGGGCGGCACCGCGGCTGTGCTGCCGCGCACCCGAACCAGTGAAGTTTCCCACTCCTCTCCATCTGCGACTCCACTGCCCCGTCGTCCCCATCTGCGGGTCGTTCAAGTCTGGGTGCGCTCGGCACGGTGTGGTCAACGTGGTCAACAACCGAGAGTCATCGGAAGATGACTGTACGTGAGAGGCTGACAGTGGGGACGCACCACGCCCATGGACGCATGCATCCAACGGAACGCGGCAAGGTCAACGTGGTCAAGGAACGACTTCCATCGGAAGTATACTGTACGTGGAGAGTCTCAGCTGGGTCCACGGCCGCAGCAAGTAAGTGCCTCCTTATTACCCAGAAAATAATGATTCCTCCAACTGACATCAGGGACCCACTGGACGGGCCACCGTATTTTGCGAAAAAAACATTTGCCCCCTGACTGCTGGGACCCACCTGACGGGCCACCGTATTTCGCGAAAAAAATGTTCCCCCCGCTGTCAGCTCGGACGCACCGGAAGTGCCTCCTTATTACGCACAAAAAATGAATACTCCCCCAGCTAGCTGGGACCCACCTTGGTGGGAGGCTGACTTGTGGGCCTACTAAGTTGACGGGGATGAAGGGCTTTGTCAACTTAGTCAATATGAACGATTCTAGCTCCATTGACCGTACGATGTCCATCCAACGGCTGTAGTGCTTCTTCAACCTCTGGTCTTCTTGCTCCAGCCGCCCAAAGCAGCACCGGTCGTGCCGCATGCTCCTGCCTCCCGTGGCCGGCTATGCTGCCGCGGAGGCCCCACCGCCCCCTACTATTCCCACCGCTGGCCAGGCCCTGCGGCGATGGCAGCCTCACACCGCAGCCGAACCAGTGAACCCTCGTACTCCTCTCCGCGCGGGCTTCCACTGCCGCGTCTTCCCCGGCTCCGCGTCATCCCCTTCCTAGGCCTCGCCGTCGTCCACCGCCGTGGTGCTCTCGGCGCGGCATGGTCAACGTGGTCAAGGAACGACTTCCATCGGAAGAGTACTGTACGTGGAGAGGCTGACAGCTGGGTCCACGGGCACAACCCAGTTTTTTTGTGATTTGCCAAGTAAGTCGCTTTGTCGGGCCTGTTGGGCCGCAAATCTTTCAAGACGAGTAGAGCTTTCATTCGGCTGGCCGAGAAAATGGCCCATCAGTAATGAGAAATGGGATGTACATTTTTAAAACACATCAAACCGGCAATTAGTTTCAAATATCTTTTTTTCATTTCGAGATTTTAAATTACATTAATTTTTATGCGTGGAGAATTTGTTGGATTTTATATTGATATACATTTATTTTTAAAATCAGTTTGAATGTGAGTCGAAATTTCGGGATTAAAAACAGTTCGAACCGCACCAAAATATGCAAAATTTCGTATAATTTTTTAACCGTGGCCACAATATGGGCTGTAATGCTAACAAAAAGAATATGGGCTCCAAAAAAAACCTTAATAATTAGCAAATGGGCTGTAAATTATTAGAAATAATGGCAGATGGGCTGTATGCTGTTTTCCACAGATTTGAGGCTTTCCTAAAAAGAAGGTTGACGCACAAGCAGTGACTGTTGGATGGCCATCCAACGGCCGTCGTGCTTCTTCAATCTCTGCTCTTCCTGCTCCAGCCGCTCAAACAAGTGCCGGCGGGACTGCCTGCTCCCTCCTCCCCGCGGCCGGCTCTGCTGCCGCGCAGGCCTCACCGCCCCACCGTACTCCCATTGCTGGCCTAGCCATCCCTCTACTCACCCACACCTGCTGTTATTCTCCGGCGACGGCAGACGAACTAGTAAACCCTCGTACAGTCGTACTCCCCTCCGCGTGGGAAACAACTACCGAGTCTTCCCTGCCTCCGTGTCGTTCCCTTCCTAGGCCTCGCCGTCGTCCACCGCCCTGGTGCTCTCGGCGCGGCCTGGTCAACGTGGTCAACGACCGACATGCATCTGAAGTGGACTGTACGTGGAGAGGACGACAGCTGGGTCCACGGCCGCACGCAAGGAAATGCCTCCTTTTTACGCGCAAAATAATGATTCCTCCACCTGACATCAGGGACCCACCGAAAGGGCCTCTGTATTTTGCGAAAAAAATTGTTACCGCCGCTGACAGCTCGGACCCACCAGCTATATCTTTGCACGCAAGGAAGTGCCTCCTTATTACGCAAAAAAAATGAATACTCCCCCTGTTAGCTGGGACCCAGTATAGTGGCAGGCTGACTTGTGAGCCTACTAAGTTGACGGGGACGGAGGGCTTTGTCAACTTAGTCAATATGCACGATTCTAGCTCCAGTGACCGTACGATGTCCATCCAACGGCCTTAGTGCTTCTTCAACCTCTGGTCTTCTTGCTCCAGCCGCCCAAACCAGCGCCGGTCGTGCCTCGTGCTCCTGCCTCCCGTGGCCGGCTGCGATGCGGCAGAGGCCTCACCGCCCCCTACTACTCCCACCGCTGGCCAGGCCATCCCTCTACCCACCCACACCCCCTGTTATTCTACGGCGACGGCAGCCTCACACCGCAGCGAACTAGTGAACCCTCGTACTCCTCTACGCGTGGGCATCCACTGCCGCGTCTTCCCTGGCTCCGCATCGTCCCCTTCCTAGGCCTCGCCGTCGTCCATCGCCCTGGTGCTCTCGGCGTGGCGTGGTCAACGTGGTCAAGGAACGGCTTCCATCGGACGTGGACTGTACGTGGAGAGGTTGACAGCTGGGTCCACGACCGCAGCAAGGAAGTGCCTCCTTACTACGCGCAAAATAATTATTCCTCCATCTGACAACGGGGACCCACCGAACGGGCCACCGTATTTCACGAAAAAAACGTTTGCCCCTGACTGCTGGGACCCACCAGCTACATGTTCGCACGCAAGGAAGTGTGTCCGGGCAAAAAAAAACGATTCACCCCCCTGACTGCTGGGACCCACCAGCTACATCTTCGCAGGCAAGGAAGTGCCTGACAGTTGGGACCCACCTGGTCGAAGCGTATGTAGCATTGTCCTTCTGGTCGCGAACATGTACGCACATATATACTGGTGGATGTAGAGGCGCGCACGTGTCGTAGTAGAGGCGCGTACGTGTCGTAGTAGAGGTGCGCACGTAGCATGTACACGTACGTACAGCGGCCAGGGTGCAAGAAAGAAAATACGGCCACGTATGTGTAAATACGGGCGGGGTCTCGAACGCCTACTCGCGCATACGTACGGCCAGGGCTCGCGTACATGGCTGGGTCGGAATGGAGAAACAGCGTCGTCGTCGTGTTCATGGGGAGGCAACGGAATGCGTCGTGTTCATGGGGAGGCAATGGAATGCGTCGTGTTCATCGGGAGGCAATGGAACGCGTGGGAGCCAACCGGCTGGGTCGGAACGGAATGCCTGGTCGTGTTCATCGGGAGGGCTTGGACGGAACAGGCGATGGAAACGAGGCCTGGCGTACCGCACAACGGAGGAAACGGACCTCCTACGTTCGGAACGGGGTCCTGTTGATCGGGAGGGGTGTGGCGTACCGCAAAACGGAGGAAACGGACCTCCTACGGTCGAAACGGGGGTCCTGTTGATCGGGAGGGGTGTGGCGTACCGCAAAACGGACGAAACGGACCTCCTACGGTCGAAACGGGGGTCCTGTTCATCCAGAGGCAACGCCACCGCTCACTGTTCATCCAAACCCCCCCGCAACGCTCACTGTTCATCCCAGAGGCAGCAGTAGCGAAGGAATCGCTCGGTCGAGTTCAGTTAACAGCCATCGATCGATCGCTCGGGTTCAGTAACGCGTAGCCTGCAGTGCAATCGCTCGGGTTCAGTTAGCCCAATGCCTCGCTCGAGTTCAGTCAGAGCCAATGCCTTGCACACACGCGCGTACGTGTACGAAAGAAACGCGCATCGCTCGGCCCCTGACCTCCCACCGTAACCGGGAACTCCCCAAAATTTTCCTCGCCCTCGCTTCTACCAGGTTTTTTCGTCATGGACGGCCCAAAGAATGTCATGCAGCTGCGTCTCCGGCCCGCCCAGGATGAAAAGCCCATTTTCTGTCATGATTTTTTGTCATAGAAGTAGGAGCCCACCACATCTATGATGATACCGGGTTTTGTCACAATTATTGTCATAGAAGTGTCATATGTATGACAGAAAAAATTTCGTTCGGCCCAAAATGTCACGGATGTGTCTTTTTTTTGTAGTGACGCATGCTGATGCATCTCAATGATTCATAGATCATAGCCAATATTTACTTCACAACTCAAGAAAAATGTTGTGAGAGCGTGTACGAAAGAAAAACTACTGATGGGGTCACTACGACTTAAACCCTAAACCCTAAACATGATTTAATTTCCTGGCCAGGTAGAACCTGTCAAAGGAAAGACGGCTGGCACCCTCGGATCATACGATGCTTTTGTGCAGTTCCACTAAAATCGACCTAAGCATCCCTGATGGCAAAGATATTGAAGAAGTGTGATTAGAATAATAGTACTGGCACTAGTTCATGAGACATAAACTCATCACATGTAGAAGCCGGTAGAAGTGGAGAAAGATCGACATGGAGATGGAGCTACGGCAGTGGAGCAAGCCGGCTCCAAAAGGAAGATGGACTACCTGGGACGTCGGGCTGTAGCTAGAAGGGCGGTTGGGACGCGGCATCGGCCCATACCGCGGTGACCCCCGATTGGGACGCACCGACTGTGGGTTTTCTCCCTCGCCGATGTCGACCGCGTCTACGCAGAACATTGTTCCCTTCCCCAGCTGCGGGATCAGGCCCGTCGTTCTATGCTAGTGAAGAGAGCAACCTAAGCAAGCAAGCTTGTAGCTTAGGCTCCTGCTAGTGTATATATAGTGGTTTTCTTTTTCTCTCCATATCAACCATTTTATATTGCGTACGTGTCATTCAAGAGTGAAATGATGGTTGCTTCTTCCGACTAACTTACTGTGTGATTTGACTGCTCCTTAGTGGCCCCTACACGTACTCCCCCTACATGTATGCAACAGTCACACATACACATGGACGCAAAAACGCGCGCGACGCCCTAATGCATGCATGTCCAAGCACATGACGGAACACACACGGTCACGCTCAAGTGCTCAACCTACACGTGCATGCACACACATACTCAGTCAGGGTGAGCTAGTGACCGTATAAACACCGGAAAATATATATATTGAGCGCAGTGAGCATATTATGAAGTCCACTGACCGTATTTTTACAAATATACAGTGACAGACATTGTATTTATCTCGTTTGAAATTAAGCCATATTAACCGGAGAGGAGGCAGTATGTACTAGCATTACTTTGCTATGTCCCGTCAACTTGCCGAACGAGGAGAAGGTTGCAGGATGGGAGAAGCTTGCGCGCGGTGGCTCGCAGGACAAGGAGAAACTTTTGACTAATGCAAGCTCTCCCTCGCTCAGGCGGTGGACGTGAAACAGTTAATTCGGTGTCAGATTGCGAGAAGCATACACTATACTACTAGTGCTATTATTGTTCGACTTCCCGAATAGGCGAACAGCCAAGCGCAAAGTTTACTAGTACTACTACTATAGTCTATAAAGTTACATACTATACTAGTACTAGGAACCGGATGGAGGAGCGTCTGCACTCTTATTATAATTTTAAAATGTGATAAAGCAATCTTCAACACATTTGGTTCTCTTCGAGGGTTCTCACATGTGATAATGGAAGTTGATTGCATGGAACACTCGCCACAATTCTCGCTTAATTCTGGCTCATATCCTGTTACAAATAGTAGCGCTCGGTAATATTTCCTCTTTTTTTGTTATTCAGCATGTAAACAGGTCAGCAAACCTTGCGGCGCATCTTCGTGTGAACCGTGCTTGCTGCACTTTGAATGTGGCCGAGAGTTGGCTTGATGAAACACCTCGCTTCCTACTTCTTTTTTTGCGGGGTACCTTGCTTCCTAGTGACCAGTGTCTTGGCTGATCGTCCTAAGAATGCTTATATATGAATAAAGCTCTCTCATTTACCCGCAAAAAAGATTAAGCCATATTAACCGGAAAGGAGGGAGTATGGACTAGCACTACTTTTTGGTGTGTCCCGTCAACTCGCAGAACGAGGAGAAGCTTGCAGGACAAGGTGAAGCTCGCTTATGCCTTTTGACTAATGCAACCTACCCTCGGTGGACATGCATCAGTCCATTCGGTGTCAGATTGTCAGAGGCATACACTATAGTACCCAACATGCAGAGTACCATCATTGTTCGACTTCACGAAGAGGCGAAGAGCCAAGCGCAGTAGTACGAGTAGTACTACTACTAGAACCGCATGGTGGAGCGTCTGTACTCTTAATTTTTTTATCTCTGATAAAGTACACGTTTATTCCGGAGAAGGGCGAAAAACGGCAGCCCAACATGTAATGAATGATATCGATCAACCAACCATGCTCGAATATATCTTGGCCTCCGTGCGAGCCCGTCTGTGTGTTCTCGCTCTTCGTCTCTCTCAAGGAACGGCGGGTTGGCACTTTGCCATCAATTGAGATCAGTTTGCTCACACTCCTGTCCCACATGTCAGTGATATGCCAAGAGGAGGTGCGTTGACCGACTGGCCATACGCGTACTTGGTTTTGCACCTTCATACTACTCCTCCCTCCGTCACAGTTTATAGGGCGCGCTTCATTATGATGCATTTCTCTCAATGCATTTCCACCACCAGAGAGACTTTAGACGCGTTTGGTTTAATGCTCAATTAATTAGGGCGTGGTAACCGCAATCAAGTCCACAACTTTCTCTCCATGTACTGTACTACTACGGAGTGGAGTATGTGCATGCATGTGTGTACCCGGGGTGGAAGCACTGCATGCATGTGTGTATGCATTATTCCCTCTAGTAATAGACGCCGTGCTATAACTACCAATGCTATTTTTCAGGCCGATCGCTAGTCGCCTTGGTCCCACAGATTCTTTTTTCTTTTTTTTGAAGCGCGATGTATAAACAGTGACGGATGGAGTAGTATGAGCGGATTCAAAGAAGAGCGTATTGATGGTTGCTTCTTCAGAGCAACTTACAGTGGGAAAGGTGGGGCTTATGATTTGACTGCTCATTACTCACTATTAATGCGGCGCAACGACCGGCTGAGTCTCCCATGCGGTTGTGCACTACCCCCTCGGTTCTTAAATATACTCCGGAGTATTTGTCTTTCTAGAGATTTCAACGAGTGACTACTCAAATATTTGTCTTTTTAGAGATTTCAAATGGACTGGCACATACGGATGTATATAGACATATTTTAGTGTAGATTCACTCATTTTGCTCCGTATGTAGTCACTTGTTGAAATCTCTAGAAAGACGAATAGAATATTTAGGAACGGAGGGAGTACACATACGAAGCAAAATGAGTGAATCTACACTCTAAAATATGCCCGTTTGAAATTTGTAAAAAGACAAATATTTAGGAACGAAGGAGTATAATTTTGTGCATGGCAGATGGACCCGGATGATGAAGAGGTTTCTGGCAATGCTATCAAGCTTCCATCATTTGTTTACATAATTGACGTACTATACAAATAATTTTCCAGCGACATGAATTGTACAATGGTGTGAGCTTTCAGCTTTTGTTTCGCGTGTCTTGCCATCGATGCTCTTTCGAAAACAATAAAAAACTAACTTCGTTGCTAATGCATGTCAATTATTAGCATATCAGAGCTAATAATTACATCACAACTGAAGACAGAGTTGTGAGAAGGTGTTAAGTTAAAATTGATCCATGCTTTCATTGGCAGCAACGTCCCCCCAGCTCTGTCTAAATCAACAAGGCATGTTGGGAAAAAAAGTTGCTATCTGGAGCATGCAACATTCCGATCATTTTGTGCAGTTCCACTAAAATTGAGCTGAGCATCCCTGTTCCAAAGATATTAAGTGTGATTACGATAATAGAGGACTGCTGATGAAACAATAAACACACAAATAGAAGCCGGTCACCTTTGCAGTCTCTCTTAAGACTAACTAGTTGGAGAAGATTAGGCTCGGAGTTGGATGAGGAGGATAGAGCAAAACCAATCTCCCTTTGTGCAGTCACACTGAAATGTAGAGACGTTGCCCGTGTGACATTTTAGTACAACTGCACAAAACACTCTTAAGAAAAAACTGATTTGTGCAGTTCACCAAAAGGTCGCAATAGCAACGAGTAGAAAGGAAACAATTACTGGCCAATAACAGTTGATGACACATGCGACGACAAAAAAGAAGCATATTCCTTGTCCTAAGGGAAGATAACAACACGGTTGTGTTTGTCTAAAACGGTGTGAGGACGAGAATGCAATATGGAAAGTACGCCGGACGAGCTACGTTTTGGGCAAAGAACTATGGAAGATCCACATGCAGCGACATGGGAAGACGGGCAGTGGAGCAAGGCCGGAGGGGATACATGGAGGTCATCGGGATGTAACTAGGTGAGCGGCGGCGGGCGGAATCTACGAGCAGGTGGCGTAGGCCCTGCCGCGCCGGAGCTTGGTCAGAGAGAACGGCGTGTACCGCAGATCGGGACGTGCTGCCTCGGCGCCGTCAAACGGAGAAACGATGCACTTCCTCCCTTTCCCCCGGCGGACGGGATGCGGCCGGATCAGTGACCAACGGTGAGAGAGAGAGGCCACCGCACTCCGTTTCCCCCGGCGGACGGGATGCGGCCGGATCAGTGACCAACGGTGAGAGAGAGAGAGGCCACCGCGGCCTTGTGTGAGATACTCTGAAGAGCGACAAACCAGGCAGGCAGGCTCCATTGTATATAGTGAGCGGACTACCTTTTTCTCCATAAAAATCGTTTTATATTCTCTGTACGTGCCATTGAGCGCTATAACTTTATTTAAAAATAACGCAGCAACGTGTCAAGTCGAACTTTGTTTCGTGCACGCGTGGTACACGACCTCCCTAGGTAATCAACCGCTAGAGGCATTCAAATTAGCACATGGGCTGCCATTTCGTAAAGAAATGAGCTTCACTGTGTACCCGCGCGGGTGTGGCTGGGCACGAAGCGTGAGTACGTGCACGATGCACATATTCTCTTCTTGTATACGTACACCACCTACGTGGGGTTGTGTGAGAGAGATACAAACCTAGAGAGATATAGTGTGTGGGTTCTTGAGAGTTTTGGGGGGGGAGGGGTAAATCAAAAAATATAACATATGCAATGTGTGTGAAATAGAGTCCTGGATATAACATATATATAGAGGGGGCGATCCACGAGAAGAGAGTGGAGGTATCATCGGCTTGAGGTGTCCATGGAATCGAAGAGAGGGATGATGTGTGTGTGTGTGCGCGCGCGATCGATAAAGAGTGCCATCGAATTTGTGTGTGCCCACGTCAAAGATATAGAGTGGCTGGCCTACTGGAACGTGAGATGGGACATGTGCAGTTTGTCTCTGTGGCATGGATACCTACCTGTAGCGCTCGACTATCGGTGTGTGGTGGGGGAAGAGGGAGGCCCAATTAACTATAGAGGTACAATGGCTGGTATATGTGTGGAGGAGAGAGGCCTACCTCATATATTAAGGAGATCGATCTGCCTCATGTATTAAGGGAGATCGATCGGCATCCATGCATATGTGCAGGAGAGGAATAAGGTTGGGAGAGAGACAGAGCTAGAGTGTTGGAGGGGGTGGTAGTGGAGTTGCTTCTAACAAATGGTGGGATAGGCTTGCTAGACAAACGGAGGGCACGCCCGCAATATCAATAAGAGAGGAGATGGCTGCTTGTTGTCTGTGCACGTGCGTGTGAGAGACGGGTCAGGAGGCATGCACGAATGATGAGGGGGACGATGTGGCTGTGGTAAGCAGACGTAACTACATAGGAAGATCAATCGCCCTTTGTTAGAGAAAGGAGAGACATAACTTGTGAGGTACGTCGATCGATGGGGGGGTAGTTAAAGTCGATCTAGGTATATGTTGGGAGATCGATCGGTATACATGCATGTGTGTGTTAGAAGCAAATGAGGCACAAGGAGAAGGATAGAGAGAGAGGGATGGATGTAGGAGGTGGTACGAGAGGCATACTGTATCGAGGGGGGAGGAGTGTGCGAGTACGAGAACGATGAAAAGAGTGGTGGGAGTGAGGCATGGACGGTGACAAGAGAAGAGGGGAAGCTTGTGTTTGTGCTAGGCACACCTGGCTAGAGAGGCATATCGATCGATGTGTGCCATAAAGAAGGAGCTGGGGGGCCTACACACACCGTGGGTGAACGACCTAAAGTGAAAAGACGAATTTGCGCGATGGAGCTAGAGAATGCTGAGGGAGGGTGAGAGGGATGCGGGCGTGTGCATGCACAAGAGAAAGTTAGCGCTAGCTACAAAGATAAGAGGGTTGTGTGGGTGTAAAAGACGAATAGAGATCATATATACTTCATTATAAAAAGCGAATTCGGATAGTTGAAGAATTTATCATAGTGTTTCAAACTGACGCATGTGTGAATATATATAACGGTGATACACATGGTGTGGTTATGAACATATTATACTACATATGATATATTTTATCTCTACTCTTATAAAAAAACGGAGTTGTTGATGATGGTGTGCCTGCCATCCTGCATTATAGGCCGTCCGATTTATATCTGGCGGATAGCAAGGAAACTATGATGGTTGAAGTTGGCAACAATCATGATTGTAGATTCTTATTGAAATAGAGAAACGAATTCAAATTTAGTTCGAATTGCAGCGGTAGTATAGACATTTGGAATGCACTAAAATGTTGGTATGAGTAGGTTATATGCATTATACAGCAAGCGAAAAAATTTAATCGGACATAACATGGATTCATACTCCCTCCTTCCATCTATATAGGGCGTAATGAGATTTTTAAGACCGCCTTTGACTATTGACAAGATTAATAGTACATGACATGCACAATGTGAAAATGATATCATTGAAAGAACCTTTCACAGACGAATTTAACAGTGTGCTTTGTGTAAGTTGCATGTCATATATCATTGCTCTAATATTTGGTCAAAGTTAGCATCGAAAAACGCATTAGGCCCTATATAGATGGAAGGAGGGAGTAGCTTTGAATAGCATTTGCATAGTAAAATGGGGGCAAGACTCTCTCTTTGTGTGGTGTGAATAGTTTTATTTTTTTCGTTTTCTTTTTGGTTGAGGGAAGTGCGAATTGATTCGGTACGTACAAGTACAATATTACTACATGTTAGGCTTGTCCCTAAAATTCAACCCGCGTCTTGTTATATCCCGAAAATTCAGATATCGTGCTCCCAAAACTGGCGCCTTCACAACCCGCGCCTTGCTATCCCGAAATTACAACGCGCGCGAAAACCCCCTCCAGCTGCCAAATCCCGACACGCGAAATCCCCCTTCTAACCCTGAGCCGAAAGGGCCGCTAGTTCAAATTGGTGGGGGGCACTTTTGTAACACACCCTACATTTTGGACAAGCGCGTCCCTAAGTCATGCTTCACCCCCTCCCATCGCCCCCTTTTCGCCATTCGAAATCCCAGGCCGCCATAACATCTCCGCTCCAGCCGCGAAACCCCACCCTCCTCCGTCCGCCATGTCACCGCTGCCCAGCCGGAGCCTCTTCCCCGACGACGTCATCCACCGCAATAGCTCGACGTCCCTCGTCCACCTACCCGGATGAGGATCCGTTGTCCATCTCGCCGTCCCGCCGGTTCAGCCGCCCCATCCTCCACCTCCAAGGAGCTGCTCCGACGATCGCCTCGTCTATCGCGGCTGCTCCATCCCCACAGCGCCGCCTTAACCTGCTCCACCGGAACCGCAGCATCCTCACCGACTCCTCGGACGAAGCCGAGGCCTACTCGGCGCCACCAAAGATGTTGTACACTCATCGCATCGCACCTTCTCCTTAACTCGACCTCCCGGTGCCGACGGTGCTCCATCCCGCACCCCCATGGAGCGGCTACCTTGAAGCCGGCGCCGCGGGCGACATCTCCACGGCGGCTCTCCCCCAGTGCGAGGCCCCTTCGGTGGCGGCCTCCATACCAGCTGGATCTGCTGCTGCTGCTCCGGCTCTCGCTCGCTCGCTCACGCTGCTGCTGCTGCTCCGGCTCTCGCTCGATCGCTCGCTCGCCCAGCTGCTGCTACTGCTCTCCCCCTCGCTCGTGCTGCTGCTCTGCTCCAATTAAGCCACACTTCAGTCGACTGAATCGACTTTTGGGTCAGTCGATTTTCAGGGGTTGGGGGGGCTCGCCGGAGTTAAGGAAGAACCACCCGCAGAGGGGACGGGGGCTCGCCCGAGAGGTACCCCACTATCTATCTTATGGTTCAAGGTAGGGGGCGGGGGGCCTAGAGGGCTGGCCGGGGTGGCGGTGGCGAGTTGTTTCGAGGCGGCGAGGCGGCGCTGGGGCCGGCGGTTTGGCCGGTGGTGGCTGGCGGCTCAGGGGGGGTGCAGGTTGAAGATGAACTGCAGGCCCTCCCTAAACTACATGTCAAGTGCCTCTCTGCTACCATTGCGTTCAGTTTCGACAGTAGCATTCAGATTCCACAGTAAATTTCAGTTTCGACAGTTAAGTTCAGAGTCAACAGTTTTTACCTCATCTGTTGTAGTCAGGTGGTTTTTGGTGATGTTAATTTTACATCCATTTTACATCATCTATTGGAGATGTTATTAGAATCCCACTTGAGATTGACGATGTCTGTCTTATGCTGCTTCAGCCTTGACGTCTTACGGCTCACCGGAGCTGCTCCAACGATAGAACGATCCATCACAACAGAGCAGTGCCCTGGACGCCGTCTACAGATTCCTCAGATCTTCCTCCACACCTCCGACAGCCACCTCTACCTCAACTGCTTCAGCGACCAACCCAATGATGCTGAGGTCGACACGGCTACGGCAAAGAGGTTGTACACTTGTTGCATCACTTATTACTATACATTCACGTCGATCCATTAGGGCTATTTTGTTCCAACGGAAAAACGTCGATCCACTGGTTGTTACCATCACTCTAAATTTCTGCATGCTCTCCTTACATAATCTCACCATATATTTTTTGTATGCATGTCAGATATAGTACACAGTCATGCTGAACATGTAGAGAAAAAGAGAAGAGTTTTGCGCGGCAATACAATGTCATGCAGACATCGCTCCATGGTGGGTTCAATGGCAAACCCTCCCCACCCCTCTCCAGATTGTAATCCAGAGGAAGATATCTGTTCTGAGGCGGATTCAGACGCCGCTGACCACTCCTATTTACCCCCCAAGGTGTTTGCTCTACCTTGGCATGATGATGTTAGTCATATCATGCATATGTTGCCTTGCAGTGCCTACTTTTGACATCATATATGTCATCTGCTTAGTTTAGACATGTTCTGTAATGCCACTTGTTTAGTTTCTATATCATATATGGGAATTATGCAGTCTCATGTCTTTTAGCCAGCCATAATATATGTGAAATGTGCAATGCCATCCTGTTTAACCAGGCATCATATATTTGAATGATATCTTGCCCATCCTTTTCTTCATTACATTTCCATTTGTCGACAATGTTTGTACATTAAACTACTCATCCTGTGAATCAGCCATTTGGGTGGGAGATGGAAAAATCTGGAGTGAAAACAAGGCCTTCAGAGCAGACGGTGCTACCTGTCGAAGCAGATCTCTCGTTGGGTCCCGATAGCTCCTCAGAGATGGATTCAGAGACAGATGACTAGTCCTATTCCCCCACTGAGGTGTATGCTCTAACTTGGCACAGTTATACTGCTCATATCATGCATACGGTGTCTTGCATTGCATAGTTTAGACATCATATACACAATATTCAACACCATGTTCTTAGTTCAGACATCATATCGAATGCCCTCTGTTTAGCATATAAATCACATATGTGAATTAAATGATGCGATCCTGATTACTTAGATAACATGTTGTTGAATTATGCCATGCGATCATGTTTAGTTATTCATCATATCTTTGAATTATGTTATGCTATCTAGTTTAGATAGACATCATATATGTGAAATTATGTCATGCTATCCGTTTTAGTTAAACAATATACATTTCAACTATTTCATGAACTCTTTTTTCCACACTATCTATTGCATCTGTCTCTCATACAATGTCTGTACATTCAACTATGTTTCCGGTTTATCAGCCATTTGAATTGGAGCGGGTGATGCCACTATCTAGCGGACTAAAAACACGGTCTTCAAATAAAACAGTGCTACCTCTTGGTGGAGATAGCACCCCGGTTGTACATGCACAAGAACCAGCCCTACCACACATAACCCAAACTCTCGCAGATTGTACCCCTACTGCGATGGACAGAGAACCAGCTTCACCCAATTTAACCCCAACCCCAGCCGATAGTAACCCAGTTCCTGTTGACACAGCACCATCTCCACCACAGAGCTCCCAAACAAGAGCAGTTAGTAAGGCAGCTCCAGTGCCCAAAGGGCCAATACTATCACGGCGAACCCCAACTCCACCAGTTAGTACGCCTATTCCTGTGGAGGAAGCACAACCAGCTAGTCGTAGTTTAGCATCTATCGCATTTGATGTTGTTAAATCGTATGTGCGTATCTTCCCATCTTGGAAATATTATACTGAAGATGAAGGAAAATGCCAGTTGCAGGTGTTTGTCCAGGAGTTATGTGTAAGTAATGTTATTCACGGCAATTACTTTGCTTTGTCCCATACATCCTACCTCCATGATGGTTATAATACAGCAAATTTTCCCATTTTTCTCTGAGAAGGACCGATTTGGAAACTCAGGATGAGGTAACCTGTGCTAATACCTCTGCTATCTTCAAGAATGCTTGGTGGCAGTATCGGAATTACCTGAAGAAAATGTACTTCACCGGCAAAGAAACTCATCAAATTCCCTTACGTTCTCCTGAGACACATTTACTGGACGATGACTGGGAACGCCTTGTTCTGTACTGGTCCTGAACCAAGAATGTGGTAAGGTCTATGAGCTCATTTTCTATTTTTAAGTATTATATTCTTGCGTCTTACTGTACTCTGTTCATGTAGAACAAGTGCCTAAACCTGAAGAACAATTGTTCTAATTTAAGATTCCATTGCTATCATAGTTCAAAAAAGCGTTAGGCGTTAATTGTGCATTTTGCCACCGCCTTGCGCTTTACTGACCAAAGCGCATGCTTATGCGTAGTTATGCACAGATTATGCGTAGTTATGCGCAATGCGTTTTGCCAACGCCTAGAGCCTAGGCGCGCTTAAGCGCTCGCTTAGGGGCGCCTTTTTTAACTATGATTGCTTTGCTCTTGTATCACCGTATTTACTCATACAAACTTATTTTTAAATTGAAGGATCCAATCGAAACTCTAATGGCACAGCAGGTATGTTCACGCATGTATCTTTAACAGGTTTGCTCTTATCAATAGCTCTGTTGATTTCAATTTCAATTGTGTATACAGTTGACTTTCGTATCATGCACATTACTAGCATCACAACAGAGCCAATAGTGTTGTTGTACATGTAGACCCGTGGTACCCATCTGAAATCTTGTTGTGCCGTGTAGTTTCCCACACTTTGTATTCTTTCACTGTTGCTTTGTCTTGAACTGATATGATTTGAACCGTGTCTCTATTTTGATTTGGCAAGACAATGCAGTGACCATAGGACATAGATATATGTTTGTTTGATGCTTTTATTATGTACTAGTACTTGGCAATAGAAGACTTGGTAGTTTAATCCTGTCCACCTTACTAATGAACTGGTTCACCGAAATGAGTTCCATATACTATTACATGCTAAACTTGTTATGTGTCTGCTTGTTTCTTCTTTTAGAATGCTGACAGAATATTGGGGAAGAGTGCCTTATTAAGCAATGGTAAAGGAAGTAATGCAGATAAGGTTCAGGATAGTGACACATCCTTGTTGGTCTCCAACAAAGCTGATAAAACAGCTAAGGAAGACTATCTTGAAGATAGCGAGACAACCCCAAAGTCCTGTCTTAGTTTAGTGTTCGAGTTACTGGCCACTACCGCTTGCACAAGCTATTCAAACTCACTGTCTGAATCAGTTCGGTTTCTTGAGTCTCAACTACAAGCTGAAAGACATCGATCAGCTGTGCTGCGATAAGAGGCGGAAGGATTGCGGAAGTCCCTGGAGCATTCAGATGCATACTTTCTGGTGCAACAGCAAGCGTTGGAGGATTTTAGCGCCAAACAGGACAAAGCTAATCAGCTTGCTAAGCTTATTGCCAGCATGGTGGATACCCAGGATAACGTTTCTTGAGCTCTTCTGAAGTTGTTTCAGTTATGCTCTTGTTTTTCCGCCGCGTTTGTTTGCACTGGTGGCCAATTTTGACGGCCAGTGTATGTAATGTGCTGCTTTGTTCCCTATATTTGCACTGGTGGCGAACTTTGATGCCCAGTGGATGTAATATGTGTAATAGTGATAATAGGCTAGCGTTAATTGCTTGCTTATTTATTTCCTTATTGTCTTGTTTAGTTGTTTGCTTGTAGTCACTGCAGTTCTTTTTTTGTTTTTTTTCTAGTGGCCACAATAGCCTATTTTTGGTAACTAGGCCAAAATAATCATGGCAACACACGGACTGTTGTAACCATGGGCCTCCTGCAGGCCGTATGATCCATGGGCCTTCGTCCGGCCGTAGGATCCATTGGCCTTCTATACGGGCCTTAGGGTCCATGGGCTTTCTACGGGCCGTAGGGTCCATGGGCCTTCTACGGGCCGTAGGGTCCATGGGCCTTCTACGGGCCGTACTATCCATGGGCCTCATACGGGTCGTAGGATCCATGGGCCTTCTACAGGGCGTATCATCATTTCGCCAATCATGGGCCGTACTATTCGTGGACCATAACGGGCCGTTAATAGGCCGTATTTGATAACTATATGAAAACAGCCCAACGGGTTTTTTTGACATGAAAAAGGCCCAATGTATTAACGGTCCGCAAACGGGCCGACTATAACGACGGGCTGAATTTGGCCCACAAGCAGAAAATGATAGTAACGGGCCATATGTAACCGAATGCTGCAAATGAGCCCAAGAATCAATGGGCCCTGAGAAGGCCGTAAGATAACTTGGGCTGGAAACGGCCCAATGGAATAACGGGCCGTTAATGGGTATAAAGTGATACACTGTTCATTACGGGCCAGTTTCACCACGGGCCGTTAATGGGCCAAGAGTTACAAAGGTCCTCATATGGGCCGAAAGGAGTCATGGGCCACACATGGGCCGGAAGTTAAAACGGGCTGAATCATATTGGACGGCCCAGATGACGCTACTGGGCCTAATTCGGATAGGGCATAACGGGCCCTGGGTTAGCGGGCTGGAAATGGGCTATATGCGAACAGGCCGTTAACAGGCTTTCCGTGGGCCGGCCCGCCACCTTTTGACCAAGTCAAACGGGCCGGCCTTTTCACAGGAATGGGCCTCTGTTGGGCCGTGCCACGTGTCGCCGTATCATAGGCGCCTTCGGTCCAATGAGCGGATGACATCTGTCCCAACGGTGAGCCGACACGTGTTTCCTCCAGCCAATGATGATTTTACACGTGGAAAATCCCCATTGGTCGGGGCTGTTAACGGGTTATCGGATCCAAAACCCGACCCGATAGCTTAACGGCGTTCCGTTACGGTGGATGCCACGTGTCGGTCACCCTTGACGAAAGCACTTCTGTGACGTGCGATTTATCGTCATGGAAGTGGACACTTCCGTGATGATAATTTTGGTAATGTCATGGAACACTTCTACGATGGCACAGGTATGACTATCTTGATTCTGTCATAAAATCGTCATGGATGTACATGCATGACAAAAAACGCGACCTACTGTGACAAACACGTATCATCACGGAAGTGTATTTTTTTTGTAGTGGTTACCTTGATTACTTTGATTGTTATGTCCACCCTGATTGCCATGGAATCCTGAACCGGAATTTCCTCCGCCATAACCCGGCCCATGAGAACCAGAGCCCGAACCGCCTCCTGATCCATGATCATACCGGAAAGAATCAGAATTTTTGAACTCTTGCATGATGTAACAATCTTTCCAGAGGTGTGTAGACGGTTCCTCCTTCGTCCCATGCTTTGCACAGGGCTGGTTCAACAGGTACGACAAACGGTACGGATTAGGATTCGGCATTCCACTGTGCCGGGGCGGTTTACCCTTACGCCGCTGGCCCTTGTCATGTGTATTAGTGTTAGCCACAAAGTCTAAACCGTGGTCCGCTTTACTCTTGCCACCGTTTCCATGACCCGCCGGGTTGTGGTGTTGCCCCTTGGCGTTGCCGCTCTTCTTTCCCTTCCCTGTCTTATCATCGTCAGACTCGGGATCCTTGGTACTATCAGAGTCGGCATACTTCACCAGTGCAGCCATGAGGGTTCCCATGTCATTACAATGACGTTTGAGCCGTCCCAACTTCAACTTCAAGGGTTCAAACCGGCAATTGCCTTCCAATGTTAAAACTGCGGTGTCAGCGTTGATGCGGTCTGATGAATGCAAAATCTCCGAAACCCGGCGCACCAAATGGGTTGTTGACTCTCCTTCCTCCTGGACACAGGCAGCTAAGTCGACAATTGACATGGGCTGCTTGCACATATCCTTGAAATTCTGAATAAACCGGGCTCTCAACTCGGTCCATGACCTGATAGAATTAGCCGGTAAGCTCTTTAGCCAAGTGTGGGCCGTTCCTTCTAGCATCATGGTGAAGTACTTCGCACATGCCGCATCATCCATGTCCAGCATCTCCATGGCCATCTCGTAGCTTTCAGCCCATGTTTGAGGGGATAACTCGGCGGTGTAATTCGGCACCTTGCGCGGGCCCTTGAAATCCTTGGGCAGGCGCACATTGCGCAACGCTGGGACAAGACATGGCACTCCCAAGGAACTAGAGGTAACTCCTGGTTCCACCGATGTGGTTGGACGAACCGGAGTAAGCTGATGGGCCTCGTGTTGCGCCGCTAAATCGGCCTCTCTGCGTGCCCGAGCCCGGTCCACCACCTCCTGAGCATCACCAGCACCACCCGCTGGGTTATGGCCACGGGGCAGATCACGGTTCCGCGCATTGCTTGATACTGCCGGTTCATCCATACGCCTGCTGTAACTCCGGCTTGGACGGGGAGTGGAATGAATCCGATCGCGACTATATGAATAAGCCTCCTGTTGAACCAAGGCTGTCTGAAGAAGCTCCTTAACCCGACACGTCTCGACCGCTGCTGGAGAATCGCCTTCGATCGGGATGGCCGCCAGCCGTGAAGCAGCAGCGACAATGTTGTCCATTGGGTTACAATAATGACCCGGTGGCGTGGGGACATGAGGTACCACAATGTTGTTCTGACGAGGCGGATCCACCAAACATGGCTGAACCGGCGACCCTGCTCTGGGTGCCTCTGCCCGGTTTACCCCCGGCGGATTACTGGTCCCTGCTCCTGGGGTGTTAAAGAGATTTCTAGCGTCATAAACCGGCGGCAGGCGAGATCGATGCCTCCTCTTCAGGACTTCGTTCGACGCACTTTGATCCAGCATAATCCGGTAAGCTTGTGCATCCAAAGCGACCCGCTCCGCGGCTATCCTGGTATCCTCAGTTGCTAAGTCGGCTTTTGCCTGGGTGATCTGATCTTTCACTTTCGCGATTTCCGCATTGTGTGCATCCTGATCCGCTGGGTTAACCTCCGCCATCAGTGTTGCCAACACATCAAACAAATCAGATAGAACCTGAGCTGGCGGTTGCACAGGGCCTCCTGCCCCAGCCGCTGCCGCCGCTGCGGTCGAAGAGTGGAGCACTGGTTACGTGCCGGCCATGAAGATCGCCACCCGGTTTGGTAGATCAAAGGGGTGCGGAATACTGTCGCCATCGGAATAGCCCCCAATCCGGCCATCTTGTAACTGATATAACAACTCGGTCTCTCCAGTCGATGACTCGTCGCCGGAATAAACGACGGTCTCACCACCAGATTCCGATTTATCCTCAGATTCACCTCCATGGATAACTCCCACGAAGGCACGCTTCATGACAGGCTTGACCCGGGCAGATCTCGCACGCTGAGCCGTTTCGACGAGGTCGGTGCAGATGTCCGGCTCAGGGCCCGGTTCACCGATCTTGCCAATGAAAACGTGTATGCCACCAAAGGGGACCCGGTACCCGTACTCGATTGAGCCGACCTCGGGACCCCAGCCTGCATCGTCGATGTAGAGCTTGCCCCGACGACTCTTGGTCATCCGGCCCACAGCGTAACCCTTGAGTCCTTCGAAGTTGCCCACCAAGATCTTGAAACCATCGTGTGATAGCCCCACTATGGGCCCCAACTATCGTGGTTTTGTCACGGCAGATGTCCTAGAGAAAGGACTTAGTCGTGGAGCCATCGCTACGGGTTAGCTTAAAGGGGTTAAAGTGGACAAGGGACGCAAGAGAGTTTTATACTAGTTCGGCCCCTTACGATGCAGGTAAAAGCCTACGTCTAGTTGTGATGGAATTGATGGGGTTTCGATGACCAGGGAGCGAATATGCTTTGCCTGAGTCTCGAGTTGTTGTCTGTTGTCCCTGAACCGCCGCCGGGTCATCCCCTTATATACATGGGTTGACGCCCGTCGGTTTACAGACTCCGAGGTCGGCTCATAATCGTGTCCGGCTCGGTCTCTACTACTTCTATCTTACAACACAAGTTTACATCTCAATGTCGGTTTGTGTCTACAGGCCTTAAACCGGCTTTGGCCCTGGGCCTTCATGAAGCGTCACCGTCTGTCTTCATGGGCTTCAGATACAGATGAACTACTTATGAAGTTAACCCGGCCCCTCCTGGCCGGTTTACGCCCAGTGGTAATATCCCCAACAGTATACCTCGGTTTTTGCTTTGTTCACATAATTTGTGTCCGTTGTGTTTTCGTTTTTCCCTTAGGAACCATGCTTGTATGAGATGTCCCTTCATCAATTTATAGAATACTTCATGTGCTTCACTTATATCTTTTAACTATGATCTTATAGAATTACTCTTTGTGCTTCACTTAAATCTTTTGAGTATGGTATATAGAATTCTTCGTGTGCTTCACTTATATATTTTGAGCTTGGATATTGGTTAGTCTATGTTAATTGTAGAATGCTCCATGAACTTCACTTATATCTTTTGGAGTATGAATAATACTATCATTTAAAGTGGTTTGGAAGAGTGTCAACTTTAGGAATTAGTGATCCCACTTTTTTGGAGGGTGTTGAATCTTAGTGTGATATTTATGAAAGTGGATTTGGAAGAGTGTCAACTTTAGCTAGTAATGATTCCACTATTTCGGAAGAGGTTCCAATTGAGTATGAGAACAAAGTTGCTATCCATGATGCTACTGAAAATTATGATGAGGGAGGAATACATGCTTGTAGGAGTTGCAATAATATCAAGTTTCCTCTCTATGTGCTTAAAGTTTTGAAGTTATACTTGTTTTGCCTTCCTATGCTAGTTGATTGTTGTTCTTATAAATTGTGTGCTCCTAAAATCCCTAGGCATAGGAAGTGGGTTAGATTTAAATGTGCTAGTCATATCCTTCAAGATGCTCTCTTTGTGTTTCAATTCTTGTCTATTATGTGAGCATCATTGAAATCATCATGCCTAGCTAAAAGGCATTAAAGAAAAGCGCTTGTTGGGAGACAACCCAATATTTACCCTTACTGTTTTTGTGTGTTTACATGATTAAGCTACTGTAGTAATCATGTTTTATAGCTTTTGTTTCAATAAAGTGCCAACTAAGACCTTTGGGAAGACTTGGGAGAAAGTCAATGTGATCTTGCTGTAAAAAACAGAAACTTTGCGCTCACGAGATTAGCTGTCATTTTTTACAGAAGAGTGCTTTTTAGTTGATCCTTTTTGCAGAAGATTCATAGACAAATTCCTCACGTCCACCAATTTATTTCATAATTTTTGGAGTAGCAGAAGTATGGTTTATGTTCAGATCATTACAGACTGTTCTGTTTCTGACAGATTCTGTTTTCATTGCATAGTTTGCTTGTTTTCTAATTTCTATGACTTATATTTATCAATATAAATTGTAGAAATGATATGGTACAGTAGACATTGTGTGGGAACAATTATGAACCTTGTCTTAGACGGTACCAAAGTGAATGGTTTACTCTTTATCATACTAACCTATCTCACGAAGTTTGGTTAAGTTTTGTGTGATTGAAGTTTTCAAGCTTTGGGTGAGATATCGATATGAGGAGAATAAGGAGTGGAAGGACCCTAAGCTTGGGGATGCCTAAGGTACCCCAAGGTAATATTCAAGGAAGACTCAAGTACCTAAGCTTGGGGATGCCCCGGAAGGCATCCCCTCTTTCGTCTTCAAAACTATCGGTATACCTTACTCGGAGCTATATTTTTATTCGTCACATGATATGTGTTTTGCTTGGAGCGTATTTTCAATTTTACTTGATGTTTGAATAAAATCATTGGATCTGAAATATTGAATGAAAAAGAATCCTCCCATGGCTAGTTAATTATTTGATTACTCAGTGTTCTTCACTCATATCTTTTATAGTAGTTTGTTGCTCATGTGCTTCATGTATATCCTATGAGTAAATGGTTGAATAAATTGAATGTCATAAATCTGAATTTATATATGTTTCGTATGCTTATAACATGGGGAGTAATTACTTCACACATAATAAGTATAGGTGGTAAACTTATTGAAAGTTAGCAAACGTAGAATTGGTCACTTGAACAATTCATGAAAGAATATTGAAGGAAGAGGGATTTCACATATAAATATACTATCTTGGACATCTTTTGTAGTTGTGAGCACTCATTAAAATATGACATGCTAAAAGGTTGATGTTGGACAAGGAAGACAGCGTAATGGGTTATGTTTTCTTATATCTGAAATAAAGTATATTGTCATGGATCGCCCAACACGTTGAGCTTGCCTTTCCCCCTCATGCTAGCCAAATTCTTTGCACTAAGTAGAGATACTACTTGTGCTTCCAAATATCCTTAAACCAAGTTTTGCCATGAGAGTCCACCATCCTATGGATTGAGTAAGATCCTTCAAGTAAGTTGTCATCGGTGCAAGCAATAAAAATTGCCCTCTAAATATGTATGATTGACTAGTGTGGAGGAAATAAGCTTTATACGATCTTGTGATGTGGAAGAAATAAAAGCGACGGACTGCATAATAAAGGTCCATATCACAAGTGGCAATATAAAGTGATGTTCTTTCGCATTAAGATTTTGTGCATCCAACCCTGAAAGCGCATGGCAACCTCTGCTTCCCTCTGCGGAGGGCCTATCTTTTACTTTTATCTCTTACCCTTATGCAAGAGTGATGGTGATTTTCACCTTTCCTTTTTACATTTTATCCTTTGGAAAGCACCTTGTGTTGGAAAGATTCTGATATATATATCCAATTGGATGTAAGGCATCATGAACTATTATTGTTGACATTACCCTTGGGGTAAAAGGTTGGGAGGCGAATCTATAAGCCCCTATCTCTCTCTGTCTGGTTAAAACTTTGAACCCATAAATATCGCGTGAGTGTTAGCAATTGTGAAAGACTAAATGATAGTTGAGTATGTGGAGTTTGCTAAATCAAAACTCTGACATAGACTCTTCCTGAAAATAAGATGAATTGCAATTGTTTGATGACTGAGAATATTGTTTGCTAGTTTTCAAGAAAGTTTATAATCTATACTTTAAACATGTGATTTGCTTGTTACTTGATCATGAAAAGTTTTATGAGATGAGCTATTCTTATGACATATAATGATGCTAGAAAAAGTGATTAGAATTATCATTGATCAAACTTAAGCACTTGCTAGCATTCACTCTTCATAATATATTTCTTTTATCATTTACCTACTCGAGGACGAGCAGGAATTAAGCTTGGGGATGCTGATACGTCTTCAACGCATCTATAATTTAGGAAGTATTCATGTTGTTATATTATCTATCTTGGATGTTTAATGGGCTTTATGATACACTTTTACATGATTTTTGGGACTAACCTATTAACCTAGATCCCAGTGCCAGCTTCTGTTTTCTCCTTGTTTTAGAGTATCACAGAAAAGGAAAACCAAACGGAGTCCAATTGACGTGCCGCTTGACGGAGATCATTTTTGGACCAGAAGAAGCCCACGGAGCACCAGAAGCAGGCCAGAAGAGTCCGGGGCTGCCCACGAGGGTGGGGGCGCGCCCACCCCCCTGGGGCGCGCCCACCCCCCTGGGGCGCGCCCCCCTACCTCACGGACAGCCCGGAAACCCCCCTGACGTGAAATCAACGCAAAACTCTTCTATATATACCCAAACTTCCAGAAAGAAACCTAGATCAGAAGTTCCACCGCCACAAGCCTCTGTAGCCACGAGAAATCAATCTAGGCCCTCTCCGGCACCCTGCCGGAGGGGGCCATCATCACCGGTGGCCATGGAGGAGTATCCCGGAGAGGCCATCATCGCCATGGAGGCCAAGGACCAGAGGGAGAACCTTTCCCCATCTAGGGGGGAGGCCATGGAGGAGGAAGCACAAGGGGGAGAACCTCTCCTCCTCTCATCCGGTGGTGCCGGAGTGCCATCGGGAGGGGAATCATCGCCACGGTGATCGTCTTCATCAACATCACCATCATCATCACCATCCTCATCTCTTTTACGCGGTTCACTCTCCCGCACCCCGCTGTAATCCCTACTTGAACATGGTGCTTTATGCCACATATTATGATCCAATGATGTGTTGCCATCCTATGATGTTTTGAGTAGATATCTTTTGTCCTTGGGTTGATTGATGATCTAGATTGGTACGAGTTGTATGTTTTATTTTGGTGCTGTCCTATGGTGCCCTCCGTGTCGCGCAAGCGTGAGGAATTCCCGCTGTAGGGTATTGCAATACGTTCATGATTCTCTTATAGTGGGTTGGTGAGTGACTGAAACACAAACCTGAGTAAGAGGGATTGTTGCGTATGGGAATAAAGAGGACTTGATGCTTTAATACTATGGTTAGGTTTTACCTTAATGATCTTTAGTAGTTGCGGATGCTTGCTAGAGTTCCAATCATAAGTGCATATGATCCAAGTAGAGAAAGTATGTTAGCCTATGCCTCTCCCTCATATGAAATTGCAATGACGACTATCGGTCTTGTTAACGATTGCCTAGGACAATTCCGCACACCGATCCACCATTATTCCAAACTCGCTATTTATAATATTTAGTAATATATTCTAACTTTATCATAACAGCACCTACTTTTATATTTTAGCTCTCCGATATCATGCAAAGTTATCCTCTTCATACCCACAACGTAGTTTTATTTCTCGTTTCTAGTTGGAAGCAAACGTTCGGTGCACGTAGAGTCGTATCAGTGGCAGATAGGGCTTGAGAGAATATTGATCTTACCTTTAGCTCCTTGTGGGTTTGACACTCCATACTTATCACTTCCACCTTTGGAAATTGCTACGATGATTCCTTGCACTTGGGGATTATCAGTGCCCCCTCCACAGTTTTCCACCTCGGTCATATTGTCGTAGTGCTTAGGCGAAGCCCTGCGTCGGTAACTTCATCATCACCGTCACCACACTGCCGTGCTGACGAAACTCTCCCTCGGCCTCAGCTGGATCTAGAGTTCGAGGGACATCACCGAGCTGAACGTGTGCAGATCGCGGAGGTGCCGTGCGTTTGGTACTTGATCGGTTGGATCGCGAAGACGTTGGACTACATCAACCGCGTTACTAAACGCTTTCGCTTTCGGTCTACGAGGGTACGTGGACACACTCTCCCCGCTCGTTGCTATGATTCTCCTAGATAGATTCTTACGTGGTCGTAGGAATTTTTTTTAAATACTACGTTCCCCAACAGTGGCATATGAGCCAGGTCTATCCGTAGATGTTATATGCACGAGTAGATCACAAAGATTTGTGGGCGATAATAGTCATACTGCTTACCAGCATGTCATACTTTGATTCGGCAGTATTGTTGGATGAAGCAGCCCAGACCGACATTACATGACCGCGTTCATGAGACTGGTTCTACAGCCGTCCTTCGCAGACAGGTGGCTAGTGGGTGTCTGTTTCTCCAACTTTAGTTGAATCGAGTGTGACTACGCCCGGTCCTTGTTGACGGTCAAAACAACACACTTGACGAAAAATCGTTGTGGTTTTGATGCGTAGGTAAGAACGGTTCTTGCTAAGCCCGTAGCAGCCACGTAAAACTTGCAACAACAAAGTAGAGGACGTCTAACTTGTTTTTGCAGGGCTTGTTGTGATGTGATATGGTCAAGACGTGATGATATATAATTTGTTGTATGAGATGATCATGTTTTGTAACAGTTATCGGCAACTGGCAGGAGCCATATGGTTGTCGCTTTATTGTATGAAATGCAATCGCCATGTAATTGCTTTACTTTATCACTAAGCGGTAGCGATAATCATAGAAGCAATAGTTGGCAAGATGACAACGATGCTACGATGGAGATCAAGGTGTCAAGCTGGTGACGATGGTGATCATGATGGTGCTTTGGAGATGGAATCAAAGGCATAAGATGATGATGGTCATATCATATCACTTATATTGATTGCATGTGATGTTTATCCTTTATGCATCTTATTTTGCTTAGTACGGCGGTAGCATTATAGGATGATCTCTCACTAAATTTCAAGGTACAAGTGTTCTCCCTGAGTATGCACCGTTGCGACAGTTCGTCGTGCCGAGACACCACGTGATGATCGGGTGTGCTAAGCTCTACGTTCACATACAACGGGTGCAAGCCAGTTTTGCACACGCAGAATAATCGGGTTAAACTTGACGAGCCTAGCATATGCAGATATGGCCTCGGAACACTGAGACCGAAAGGTCGAGCGTGAATCATATAGTAGATATGATCAACATAGTGATGTTCACCATTGAAAACTACTCCATCTCACGTGATGATCGGACATGGTTTAGGTTATATGGATCACGTGATCACTTAGATGATTAGAGGGATGTCTATCTAAGTGGGAGTTCTTTGGTAATATGATTAACTGAACTTTAATTTATCATGAACTTAGTACCTGTTAGTATTTTGCATGTCTATGTTGTTGTAGATAAATGGCCTGTGCTACTGTTCCATTGAATTTTAATGCGTTCCTAGAGAAAGCTAAGTTGAAAGATGATGGTAGGAACTACACGGACTGGGTCCGTAACTTGAGGATTATCCTCATTGTTGCACAGAAGAATTACGTCCTGGAAGCACCGCTAGGTGCAAGACCCGCTGCAGGAGCAACGCCGGACGTTATGAACGCCTGGCAGAGCAAAGCTGATGACTACTTGATAGTTCAATGTCCCATGCTTTACGGCTTAGAACCGGGACTTCGACGACGTTTTGAACGTCATGAAGCATATGAGATGTTCCAGGAGTTGAAGTTAATATTTCAAGCAAATGCTCGGATTGAGAGATATGAAGTCTCCAATAAGTTCTACAGCTGCAAAATGGAGGAGAATAGTTCTGTCAGTGAGCATATACTCAGAATGTCTGAGTACCACAATCACTTGACTCAGCTGGGAGTTAATCTTCCGGTTGATAGTGTCATTGACAGAGTTCTTCAATCACTGCCGGCAAGCTACAGAAGCTTCGTGATGAACTATAATATGCAAGGGATGGATAAGACAATTCCCGAGCTCTATGCGATGCTAAAGGCTACGGAGGTAGAAATCAAGAAGGAGCATCAAGTATTGATGGTCAACAAGACCACTAGTTTCAAGAAGAAGGGCAAAGGGAAGAAGGGGAACTTCAAGAAGAACGGCAAGCAAGTTGCTGCTCTAGTGAAGAAGCCCAAGTCTGGACCTAAGCCTGAGACTGAGTGCTTCTACTGCAAAGGGACTGGTCACTGGAAGCAGAACTACCCCAAGTATTTGGCGGATAAGAAGGATGGCAAAGTGAAAGGTATATTTGATATACATGTTATTGATGTGTACCTTACTAATGCTCGTAGTAGCACCTGGGTATTTGATACTGGTTCTATTGCTCATATTTGCAACTCGAAACAGGGGCTACGGATTAAGCGAAGATTGGCTAAGGACGAGGTGACGATGCGCGTGGGAAATGGTTCCAAAGTCGATGTGATCGCCGTCGGCACGCTACCACTACATCTACCTTCGGGATTAGTTTTAGACCTGAATAATTGTTATTTGGTGCTAGCGTTAAGCATGAACATTATATCTGGATGTTGTTTGATGCGAGACGGTTATTCATTTAAATCAGAGAATAATGGTTGTTCTATTTATATGAGTAATATCTTTTATGGTCATGCACCCTTATGAGTGGTCTATTTTTACTAAATCTTGATAGTAGTGATACACATATTCATAGTATTGAAACGAAAAGATATAAGTTTAATAATGATAGTACAACTTATTTGTGGCACTGCCGTTTAGGTCATATTGGTATAAAGCGCATGAAGAAACTCCATGCTGATGGGCTTTTGGAATCACTTGATGCTTGCGAACCATGCCTCATGGGCAAGATGACTAAGACTCCGTTCTCCGGAACAATGGAGCGAGCAACAGACTTATTGGAAATAATACATACTGATGTATGCGGTCCGATGAGTGTTGACGCTCGCGGCGGGTATCGTTATTTTCTGACCTTCACAGATGATTATGAGCAGATATGGGTATATCTACTTGATGAAACATAAGTCTGAAACATTTGAAAAGTTCAAAGAATTTCAGAGTGAAGTGGAAAATCATTATAACAAGAAAATAAAGTCTCTACGATCTGATCGTGGAGGTGAATATTTGAGTTACGAGTTTGGTCTTCATTTGAAACAATGCGGAATAGTTTCATAACTCACGCCACCCAAAACACCACAACGTAATGGTGTGTCCAAACGTCTTAACCGCACTTTATTAGATATGGTGCGATCTATGATGTCTCTTACTGATTTACCGCTATCGTTTTGCGGTTATGCTTTAGAGATGGCTGCATTCATGTTAAATAGGGCGCCATCTAAATCCGTTGAGACGACACCATATGAACTGTGGTTTGGCAAGAAACCCAAGTTGTCGTTTCTTAAAGTTTGGGGCTGCGATGCTTGTGTGAAAAAGCTTCAACCTGATAAGCTCGAACCCAAATCGGAGAAATGTGTCTTCATAGGATACCCAAAGGAAAATGTTGGGTACACCTTCTATCACAGATCCGAAGGCAAGATTTTCGTTGCTAAGAATGGATCCTTTCAAGAGAAGGAGTTTCTCTCGAAAGAAGTGAGTGGGAGGAAAGTAGAACTTGATGAGGTAACTTTACCTGCTCCCTTATCGGAAAGTAGTTCATCACAGAAATCAGTTCCAGTGATTCCTACACCAATTAGTGAGGAAGCTAATGATGATGATCATGAAACTTCTGACCAATTTACTACCGAACCTCGTAGGTCAACCAGAATAAGATCCGCACTAGTGTGGTACGGTAATCCTGTTCTGGAGGTCATGTTACATGACCATGACGAACCTACGAACTATGAGGAAGCGATGATGAGCCCAGATTCTGCGAAATGGCTTGAGGCCATGAAATCTGAGATGGGATCCATGTATGAGAACAAAGTGTCAACTTTAGTTGACTTTCCCGATGATCGGCAAGCCATAGAGAATAAATGGATCTTCAGGAAGAAGACTGACGCTGACGGTAATGTTACTGACTACAAAGCTCGACTTATTGCGAAAGGTTTTCGACGAGTTCAAGGAGTTGACTATGATGAAACCTTCTCACCCATAGCGATGCTTAAGTCCGTCCGAATCATGTTAGCAATTGCCGCGTTTTATGATTATGAAATTTGGCAAATGGATGTCAAAACTGCATTCCTGAATGGATTTCTGGAAGAAGCGTTGTATATGATGCAACCAGAAGGTTTTGTCGATCCAAAGGATGCTAACAAAGTGTGCAAACTCCAGCGATCCATTTATGGACTGGTGCAAGCATCTCGGAGTTGGAATAAAACGTTTTGATAGTGTGATCAAAACATATGGTTTTATACAGACTTTTGGAGAAGCCTGTATTTACAAAAAAAAGTGAGTGGGAGCTCTGTGGCATTTCTAATATTATATGTGGATGACATATTGTTGATTGGAAATGATATAGAATTTCTGGATAGCATAAAAGGATACTTGAATAAAAGTTTTTCAATGAAAGACCTCGGTGAAGCTGCTTATATATTAGGCATCAAAATCTATAGAGATAGATCAAGACGCTTAATTGGACTTTCACAAAGCACATACCTTGATAAAGTTTTGAAGAAGTTCAAAATGGATCAAGCAAAGAAAGGGTTCTTGCCTGTGTAACAAGGTGTGAAGTTGAGTCAAACTCAATGCCCGACCACTGCAGAAGATAGAGAGAAAATGAAAGTCATTCCCTATGCTTCAGTCATAGGTTCTATCATGTATATGCAATGTTGTGTGCCAGACTTGATGTGTGCCTTGCTATTAGCTTAGCAGGGAGGTACCAAAGTAATCCAGGAGTGGATCACTGGACAACGGTCAAGAACATCCTGAAATACCTGAAAAGGACTAAGGATATGTTTCTCGTTTATGGAGGTGACAAAGAGCTCGTCGTAAATGGTCACGTCGATGCAAGCTTTGACACTGATCCGGATGACTTTAAGTCACAAACCGGATACGTATTTATATTGAATGGTGGAGCTGTCAGTTGGTGCGGTTCTAAACAGAGCGCCGTGGCGGGATCTACGTGTGAAGCGGAGTACATAGCTGCTTCGGAAGCAGCAAATGAAGGAGTCTGGATGAATGTAACATCCCAAATTTCCAATTTGGAATGTTATACATAGATCATTCATGCATATAATGTTTTATTGCATTTCGATTTGCGATCCTCGAAATTCTAAGCAACTCAAGGACCCACGGAGAGAGTTGGGGATTTCACCGTTTTCATATTTGAATTTTACCAAATATCGAAACGAGGATCATTTGTTTTAATTATTTTTCTCTCTGAAAATATTTCATATTAAAATATATGAGATAATATGACTTCTCCAAAATAAATGAAATATTGGAGGAAAAATATTAAAATCAAATATTTGATTTTATTCGGATTTGATTGCTATTTTATTTGCATAGGAAAAATATGTGTTTTCCAAAATTGCATTATAGGCCCAAATAAATGTTCACCTTGTCCGGCTTATTTTTAGAGGACGGGGAAAATTTATTTCGGAATTTTTGGAGTCCGTTTATTACTCTTTTTATTTCTTTTTCTGCACGCTGGAATTATTTAAAAAAAAAAAGAGGGAACCGACTTCCGGCCGTACCCGGCCAGGAGACCTCGGGCCGGCCCTTTATAAGCCGCCCCACCCCACAGCCCGCCCTAGCCGCCGCCGCCGCCTGCCGCCACCCGCCGTCGCTGGAGCCGCCGCCGCCGCGCCGGACCTCGCCGTTGACCGGTCGGTTTTCTACGAATAACCCCGGTTTTTTTTATTTTTTTCTTTGGTTTATTTTCGATAGATCGGTTTTTCCGACGGTTTATTTATTTTGCGGACGTTTGTTCGTTCGTTCGTTTAAACGAACGCCGTTCACTCGTTAGTCAAAGACAGCGAACGTTCGTTCGTTAGCCTGTTCGTCAGTTTTCTTTTTCTCGGATTTTTCGCGATTATTTTCGATCGCGATTTCTGATCCGATTTTCGTTTTAGCGTATCATACTCCTTTCATACCCAGTTTTTATGCATTAGTTCCAATCCTCAAACACTGCATGATTAGGATGTGATTAACTTATGGGTGTTGGGAAGTAGTTGATGAGGTAGAACCTATTACCTGTTTTATTATCAAACCCTTGGGAGTTACTTTTACGTTATGCTTATTACCATGCTATGCTCCTAGACGTGGTTTGGTGAGTGAATCCATGACAGATGTGAGATTGTTAATTAATGGTTCAACTTAAGGTGGCTACTTCAATACACATCTGGGTGGATTGCTTGTTTGGGCACCTGGGGAATCCAGTGTTGTCCTAGGAGATCCCGGGGTATCCGTGTGATCATCCTACGGTCCGCCACCCAGGCTCAAAGATATCGTGAGATATTTCATGCTAGAAACTTCCGTGTGCAGCCACAAGCTATTATGGGCTCTAGCATAGTTGAGCATGTTGCATGACCTCTTGCAGTGGTAGGCTAGCAGATGTAGAGGGATGTAGGTTGGTACTGTCTACCCGGGGTTAGAGTTAATGCTTCTGAAAGACTGTGTCTCGGTCATCCGTTTCTCAAACACCATGTAGTGCGAGAAATCCAGTGAAGGAGATCGAGTCTTGTGGGGAAAAGTGCGCAAACCTCTACAGAGTGTACAATCTAATCATGGTTAGCCGTGTCCCCGGTTATGGACAATCTTGAGTATCTAGTACTTGGATTATCAAATGTATCTCATCACTCTATTTTAATATGTTGGGTTGATAATTACTTTTAATTGGGATTGAGTTCGAGGTACCTTCTCAATGATGTTTCAACTACCATGACAGTTAAATAAAATCTATTCCTTTGTTGTAGGGAAAAATTGGCTTTTCTCAAAAACATATAACCATAGAGCATCCACAGCCATATATGCATGTAGTGATAGCTTTTATCTATTCATTGCTCTACTGTGTTACATTGCCAGCATATTCCATGTGCTGACCCGTTTTCGGGCTGCAGCGTATCATGTTGCAGACTTTTCAGACGATGAGTAAAGGTGCGATAGGTCGTTGTCATGCACTCAGCTATGCCGTTGGAGTTGATGGACTCACTTTATCTTCCAAGCCTTCCGCTGTTATCGTATTAGATGGCCTTAAGCCATATTTATTGTAACAAGTTCTCTTTTTTGAGACATTCGATGTAATAAGTGTGTGATTGCTACTCTGCTATAAATCCTTCGAGTACTGTGTGTGTCAGCATTACCGATCCAGGGATGACACTGAAGCACAGAGACTTGACCATCTGAGGTCGGGTCGCTACAAGATGGTATCAGAGCACATGCTGAATGTAGGACACGACCACTAAGAAAAGCCATAGGTCACTTTCTCTACTCATTTCTGACTCGTCTCCACTTTCTACTCTTTAGGATGGCGGATTCAAGGAACAAGTTTGCTCAACCGGATGAAGATACACCTTTTGGACGACACTTGAAGGAAGTTACTAGATACCTGAACATAGGAATAGCAAGCTTCACCGGGACCTTCAACGCCACCTTACCAGAAGAGGAGCGCTGGATGATTCAAGTTCAAATTCCAGGAAGGACTTTCACGCCAGTCACTGAGCCCATAGAGTTTTCCTTTGATGCCCCAACCTAGAGTCTAGGCAAGAGCATGGCAGCCCACATCGCCATGGGACGCATCGGCGAAGTTTACCACAAGGATCTCAAAGATATTATCTACCAGATATGCGGACGCCGAGATGAGCAATGGGAGATGATCAGCACCAGGAAGGATAGATCGATTGCAGCTTTCATCCAGGAGTTAAACCAGCACATTCGATGCCAGGAGAACCAGATGTGCGCAGGCATGACAGATTTGAAGAAGGCGATGACAAGGATCACGGAGCTGGAGGAAGAACTCAAGGCTACTCGCGAAGATTATGAGGAGGAAATCGTCGTACTAGTGGAGAAGAATGATGACCCGACGAGGAAGATCGGAGTATTCATGGGAGATCCCGCGCCAGGAGGAGATGACGACGATTCCACTTGCCCGGAGAACAACATCATCATCGACGACACCGACTCCGATCCCGACGACAGTGATGATGACTTTGAAGACGAAGCTGGAGCAGACATCATGGAGTCTTCCACCGATCAAAATTTCTAGTAGACCACCATATGATTAGTAGTATTTCCCCATGTATATAGTAGTAGTCCGAGCACTTTTAACGATAGTTCTAGACCGTTTGTATGCCCTTGCTTGATTGATTTGGTGTGATATGTTTGTGTTTGTCTCATGTGCATATGGGTAGTGTTTTCTCACTAGACCTCATTTCTATTCTAATCTCTCCCCTCTAAACCCATCAGATGCCTCTGAGACGTGACACCGGATTTGTCTTCCCACCGAAGATCACCTAGTTGATCCAGCAGTAGAATGCCTTGATGCAGATATTAGTCCAGAACCAAGGCAACAACAACAACAACCCGCCTCCGGTTGACAACTTAGCCCGCTTTCTGAGGTTACAGCCGTCGGTGTTTTCCAGTAGCACCGAGCCGATAGTTGCGGATGACTGGCTACGCAGGATTGGAAGGGAGTTGACCACCGCAGGTTGCACAGATGCAGAGAAGGTGCATCTTGCCGCACATCAGTTGGATGGACCAGCAGCCTCATGGTGGGAGAATTACACAGCCACTTTTCCCATAGCCAACATTACATGGGACCAGTTTCAGCAAGCATTCCGCACAGCCCATGTCTCAACTGGAGCTATGAGCATGAAGAAGCGTGAGTTCCGCAACTTACGCCAGGGAAACCGTACTGTAGCTCAGTACGTGGATGAGTTTAGTAAGCTATCTCGTTATGCCCCTGATGATGTGGCCACAGATGCCGCGAAGCAGGACAAGTTTATGGAAGGGCTGAATGATGAGATGAGCATGCAGTTGATGGTCGCAAAATTCAACAATTACCAGGAGTTGGTAGACAAGGCTCTTATGATTGAAGGGAAGCAGCAACAGATTGAGAGCCGCAAGAGGAAGTATGGACAAGGAAAGTACAATTCTGGATCCCAACAGAAGCCTCGTTTCGCCCCGAATTCGGGAGGACTTGTCCATAATCATGGAGGCCACAACCACACTGGAGGAAGTTCTCACAACCATAATGGCCCCAAGAATGGAAACGGGAATGGAGCAGGCAGCAATCAGAACCATTCTAACCCATCCACACCCGCCAAGAAGGATCAAAGTCACATTACTTGTTTCAAGTGCGGGAAGACTGGGCACTACGCCAACGATTGTCCAGAATTAAAGAACGGCAATGGCAATGGAATCGCTGGGAAGAAGCCCAACCCTTTCAATAGGGGACAAGTGAACCACATGAACGTGGAGGAGGTTGAGGAGCAGCCTGATGCAGTTATCGGTAAGTTTTTGGTTTAGTCTTTTACCGCTCTTGTTCTTTTTGATACTGGTGCATCGCATTCATACATATCAAGGGGATTTGTGGACAAGTTTAAGTTGCCAACCCTAGCCCTCAGGACACCCCTGTTAGTAAGTTCACCTGGAGCAGAGTATATGGCCAGCCGATGGTGCGACCGGATACCCTTAACCATTGGTAGCCATGTTTTTCCGTCAGACCTAATAATTTTGGAGTCACAAGGATTGGATGTGATGTTAGGCATGGATTGGATGTCGAAGTATGGAGGAAGCATTGATTGTGCTAGTAAGTCAATTCTGCTCACTACCCCGGAGGGAAAAAGGATCAAGTATGTATCCAGGCATGCGTCAAGGAGGACCCAAGTAAATTCTCTCACGGGAGTTGTTCAGGAGGAAGTGCCGGTAGTGAAGGATTACCCGGATGTATTTCCGGAGGAGTTGCCAGGCATGCCACCAGATCGAGATATTGAATTTTTAATAGAGCTGCTGCCAGGCACCGGGCCAATATCAAAGAGACCCTACCGGATGCCCGCAAATGATCTAGAAGAGATCAAGAAGCAGATTAAGGAGTTACTGGAGAAAGGTTACATTCGAAGAAGTTCATCACCGTGGGGAGCCCCAGTGCTCTTGTTTGAGAAGAAGGATGGATCCTTAAGGATGGTTGTTGATTATCGCGCACTAAATGAGGTGACGATCAAGAACAAATACCCATTATCGATGATCAATGATTTGTTTGACCAGCTACAAGGAGCTAAAGTGTTTTCCAAGATCGATTTGCGATCAGGATATCACCAGCTGAAGATTCGAGAGAAGGATATACCAAAAACAGCATTCACCACAAGGTGCGGGTTATATGAGTATACGGTCATGTCATTTGGACTGACTAACGCCCCTACCTATTTCATGAGTATGATGAATAAGGTGTTCATGGAATTTTTGGATAAGTTCGTTGTGGTGTTCATTGATGATATAATGGTATACTCGAAGAATGAAGAGGAGCACAAGGAGCATTTACGTTTAGTTCTCGAGAAACTCAGGGAACATCAGTTGTATGCCAAGTTCAGCAAATGTGAGTTCTGGTTGAAGGAAGTTGGATTCCTTGGACATGTTATATCAGGAGAAGGTATAGCAGTAGACCTCACCAAGGTTCAGACAGTCACTGAGTGGTTGGCACCCACCTCAGTTAGCGAGATCCGCAGTTTCCTTGGACTCGCGGGATACTATCGGAGATTCATTGAGAATTTTTCCAAGATTGCGAAACCCATGACGGAGTTATTGAAGAAAGATACCAAATTCAAATGGATGGAAGAATGTGAGGCAAGTTTTCAGGAGTTGAAGAAACGTTTGACTACAGCCCCAGTGCTGATTCTGCCGGATATACACAAGGACTTCCAAGTATATTGCGATGCTTCACGCTCAGGACTTGGAGGTGTACTTATGCAGGATGGAAGAGCTATTTCGTATGCATTCCGACAGCTTCGACCGCATGAGTTGAATTATGCTACCCATGATTTAGAGTTAGCAGCCGTAGTGCATGCGCTCAAGACTTGGAGACATTACCTTATTGGAAACCGTTGTGATGTGTACACGGATCATAAGAGTTTGAAGTACATTTTCACACAGAAGGAGCTGAACCTCAGGCAGAGGAGATGGTTGGAGCTTATAAAGGATTATGACATGAAGCTGCATTATCATCCAAGAAAGGCCAATGTCGTAGCAGACGCTTTGAGCCGAAAGAGTTATGTAAACACCCTCGTAAGCGGAGGGATGCCAAAGGAGTTAGCCGAGGATCTCAGGGAACTACGTTTGGAGGTAGTCCCTAGAGGTTTTGTTGCAGCAATGGAAGTTCAGTCTACATTGTTGGGAAAGATTCGAGAAGCACAGAAGGATGATAAAGAGATTGCCGAGATAAAAGAGAGAATGAGCAAAGGAAAGGCCAAAGGTTTTTGTGAGGATGAGCACGACACCCTATGGTTTGAGGACCGCGTTTATGTGCCCAATAATGCGGAGATCAGGAAGTTGATACTTCAGGAGGCTCACGACTCGCCATACTCGATACACCCCGGGAACACCAAGATGTATTTGGATTTGAAGGAGCGTTTCTGGTGGACCGGAATGAAGAAGGATATTGCCGAGTATGTAGCCGTATGTGATGTATGTCAGAGAGTAAAGGCAGAACATCAGAAGCCAGCAGGATTACTGCAACCTATGCCGATACCCGAATGGAAGTGGGATAAACTTAGCATGGATTTTATCACCGGATTGCCCAGGACCCAATCAGGATATGATTCTATCTGGGTAGTAGTGGATCGCTTGACCAAAGTAGCCCACTTTATCCCAGTGAAAACCACTTATACGAGTGCGAAGTTGGCCAAGATATACATGACCAGGATCATATGTTTGCACGGAGTTCCGAGGACCATCGTATCGGATAGAGGAACACAGTTTACTTCAAAGTTTTGGCATCAGTTACACCAGACTTTGGGAACCAGGCTAGAGTTCAGTACAACTTTTCACCCGCAGACGGATGGACAGACCGAGAGAGTCAATCAGATTCTGGAGGACATGTTGAGAGCTTGTGCGTTGAATTATGGATCTAGTTGGGATGACAATTTACCCTACGCGGAGTTCTCATACAACAATAGCTACTAGGCCAGTTCGAAGATGGCACCGTTCGAAGCCCAGTATGGAAGGAGATGCCGAACACCGTTGATGTGGGATGAAGTTGGAGACCGCCAGTTGTTTGGACCGGATTTGATTAAGGAATCTGAAGAGAAGGTTAAGCTAATTCGAGATAGACTGAAGGTAGCCCAGTCCCGACAGAAGAGTTATGCAGATTCAAAACGCAAGGAGGTAGTCTATGAAATCGGAGACAGAGCGTATCTGCGAGTATCACCTCTTCGAGGAGTTAAGCGTTTTGGGGTTAAGGGAAAGTTAGCCCCGAGGTTTGTAGGACCTTACCGTGTCTTGGAACGCATGGGAGAAGTTGCCTACAAGTTGGAGTTACCTGAAGGACTGTCAGGAGTACATGATGTGTTTCACGTTTCCCAGTTGAAGAAGTGCCATGCAGAGATGGCCGGTATACCTCTGAGAGATACAGTGCCCCTGGAAGCGATTCAGTTGGACAATGATTTGACATATGAGGAGAAACCTGTCAAGATTCTTGAGTTTGCCAGTCGAGTTACTCGCAGCAAGGTTATCAAGTTTTGTAAAGTTCAGTGGAGCCACCATACCGAGGATGAAGCCACTTGGGAACGATAGGATGATCTTCGCAAAGACCATCCACACCTATTTCCTAGCCAACCCGAATCTCGAGGGCGAGATTCATCTTAAGGGGGGTAGGTTTGTAACGTCCCAAATTTCCAATTTGGAATGTTATACATAGATCATTCATGCATATCATGTTTTATTGCATTTTGATTTGCGATCCTCGAAATTCTAAGCAACTCAAGGACCCACGGAGAGAGTTGGGGATTTCACCGTTTTCATATTTGAATTTTACCAAATATCAAAACGAGGATCATTTGTTTTAATTATTTTTCTCTCCGAAAATATTTCATATTAAAATATATGAGAGGAGATAATATGACTTCTCCAAAAAAATATTGAGGAAAAATATTAAAATCAAATATTTGATTTTATTCGGATTTTATTGCTATTTTATTTGCATAGGAAAAATATGCGTTTTTCAAAATTGCATTATAGGCCCAAATAAATGTTCATCTTGTCCGGCTTATTTTTAGAGGACGGGGAAAATTTATTTCGGAATATTTGGAGTCCATTTAGTACTCTTTTCCTTTTTTTCTGCGCGCCGGAATTATTTAAAAAAAAAGGAACCGACTTCGGGCCGTACCCGGCCAGGAGACCTCGGGCCGGCCCTTTATAAGCCGCCCCAGCCACCCCACCCCGCAGCCCGCCCTAGCCGCCGCCGCCGCCTGCCGCTGCCGCGCCGCCACCCGCCGTCGCCGGAGCCGCCGCCGCCGCGCCAGATCTCGCCGTTGACAGCCGTTGACCGGTCGGTTTTTCTACGGATAACCCGGGTTTTTTTTTGGTTTTTTTCTTTGGTTTATTTTTGATAGATCGATTTTTTCGATGGTTTATTTATTTTGCGGACGTTCGTCTATTCGTTCGTTTAAACGAACAACGTTCACTCGTTAGTCACAGACAGCGAGCGTTCGTTCGTTAGCCTGTTCGTCAATTTTCTTTTTCTCGGATTTTTCGCGATTTGTGATCCGATGTTCATTTTAGCGTATCTTTTCGCTCGTTTATCGAAATCAGGCGATTCAAGTGCCTAGATCTTTGTCTCGAAGCCCTCTTTCCGCTTAACCAACTTGAACAAGATTTTGGTACTGTAAAATTTGACGTCCAGATTAGTAAACGAATCTTGTTTCTTTCGCAGTTTGTGTTTCGTTGCTCCGTTTGATTTGATTCTTTTTGCAAACCAGAGTTCTTAAGTTGAACTATCTGGTTAGATCTTGTTATTTGAGTTTTACCCGTGCATCTTTGCTTGATTTCTTATGTATGTTATTGTTTGTTTGCGATAGAATTCCCCGAGTGCGAAGCGTGCTACTACGAGTCACTAGGTTTTGCGGATCGTCAGCAAGGCAAGTAACACATTGATCATACTCCTTTCATACCCAGTTTTTATGCATTAGTTCCAATCCTCAAACACTGCATGATTAGGATGTGATTAACTTGTGGGTATTGGGAAGTAGTTGATGAGGTAGAACCTATTACCTGTTTTATTATCAAACCCTTGGCAGTTACTTTTACGTTATGCTTATTGCCGTGCTATGCTCGTAGACGTGGTTTGGTGAGTGAATCCATGACAGATGTGAGATTGTTAATTAATGGTTCAACTTAAGGTGGCTACTTCAATACACAACTGGGTGGATTGCTTGTTTGGGCACCTAGGGAATCCAGTGTTGTCCTAGGAGATCCCGGGGTATCCGTGTGATCATCCTACGGTCCGCCACCCAGGCTCAAAGGGATCATGAGATATTTCATGCTAGAAACTTCCGTGTGCAGCCACAAGCTATTATGGGCTCTAGCATAGTTGAGTATGTTGCATGACCTCTTGCAGTGGTAGGCTAGCAGATGTAGAGGGATGTAGGTTGGTACTGTCTACCCGGGGTTAGAGTTAATGCTTCTGAAAGACTGTGTCTCGGTCATCCGTTTCTCAAACACCATGTGGTGCGAGAAATCCAACGGAGGAGATCGAGTCTTGTGGGGAAAAGTGCGCAAACCTCTGCAGAGTGTACAATCTAATCATGGTTAGCCGTGTCCCCGGTTATGGACAATCTTGAGTATCTAGTACTTGGATTATCAAATGTATCTCATCACTCTATTTTAATATGTTGGGTCGATAATTACTTTTAATTGGGATTGAGTTGGAGGTACCTTCTCAATGATGTTTCAACTACCATGACAGTTAAATAAAATATATTCCTTTGTTGTAGGGAAAAATTGGCTTTTCGCAAAAACATATAACCATAGGGCATCCACCAGCCATATATGCATGTAGTGATAGCTTTTATCTGTTCATTGCTCTACTGTGTTACATTGCCAGCATATTCCATGTGCTGGCCCGTTTTCGGGCTGCAACGTATCATGTTGCAGACTTTTCAGACGACGAGTAAAGGTGCGATAGGTCGTTGTCATGCACTCAGCTATGCCGTTGGAGTTGATGGACTCACTTTATCTTCCAAGCCTTCCGCTGTTATCGTATTAGATGGCCTTAAGCCATATTTATTGTACTAAGTTCTTTTTTTTGAGACATTCGATGTAATAAGTGTGTGAATGCTACTCTGCTATAAATCCTTCGAGTACTGTGTGTGTCAGCATTACTGATCCAGGGATGACACTGAAGCACAGAGACTTGACCATCTGAGGTCGGGTCGCTACAATGAAGGAGTTCATAACCGATCTAGGTGTCATACCTAGTGCATCGGGTCCAATAAAAATCTTTTGTGACAATACTGGTGCAATTGCCTTGGCAAAGGAATCCAGATTTCACAAGAGAACCAAGCACATCAAGAGATGCTTCAATTCCAACCGCGATCAAGTCAAGGACGGAGACATAGAGATTTGCAAGATACATACGGATCTGAATGTTGCAGACCCGTTGACTAAGCCTCTCTCACGAGCAAAACATGATCAGCACCAAGACTCCATGGGCGTTAGAATCATTACAATGTAATCTGGATTATTAACTCTAGTGCAAGTGGGAGACTGAAGGAAATATGCCCTGGAGGCAATAATAAAGTTGTTATTTATATTTCCTTATATCATGATAAATGTTATATTATTCATGCTAGAATTGTATTAACCGAAAACTTAGTACATGTGTGAATACATAGACAAACAGAGTGTCCCTAGTATGCCTCTACTAGACTAGCTCGTTAATCAAAGATGGTTAAGTTTCCTAGCCATAGACATGTGTTGTCATTTGATGAATGGGATCACATAATTAGAGAATGATGTGATGGTCAAGACCCATCCGTTAGCTTAGCACAATGATCGCTTAGTTTATTGCTATTGCTTTCTTCATGACTTATACATGCTCCTATGACTATGAGATTATGCAACTCCCGAATACCGGAGGAACACTTAGTGTGCTATCAAACGACACAACTTAACTGGGTGATTATAAAGATGCTCTACAGGTGTCTCTGATGGTGTTTGTTGAGTTGGCATAGATCGAGATTAGGATTTGTCACTCCGATTGTCGAAGAGGTATCTCTGGGCCCTCTCGGTAATGCACATCACTATAAGCCTTGCAAGCAATGTAGCTAATGAGTTAGTTGCGGGATGATGCATTACGGAACGAGTAAAGAGACTTGCCGGTAACGAGATTGAACTAGGTATAATGATACCGATGATCGAATCTCGGGCAAGTATCATACCAATGAGAAAGGGAACAACGTATGTTGTTGTGCGGTTTGACCGATAAGGATCTTCATAGAATATGTAGGAGCCAATATGAGCATCCAGGTTCCGCTATTGGTTATTGACCGGAGATGTGTCTCAGTCGTGTCTACATAGTTCTCGAACCAGTAGGGTCCGCACGCTTAACATTCGACGATGATTCGTATTATGAGTTTATGTGATTTGATGTAATGAAGGTTGTTCGGAGTCCCGGACGAGTTCACGGACATGACGAGGAGTCTCGAAATGGTCGAGACGTAAAGATTCATATATTGGAAGGCTACATTCGAACACCGGAATGGGTCGGGTCGTTTCGGATAAGTTTCGGAGTACCGGGGGTTACCGGAACCCCCCTCCCCCCTGGGAAGTTATTGGGCCTCATGGGCCTAGTGGTGGAAGAGAGGAGGCAGGCCAAGGTGTGGCGCGCGCCCCCCTAGCCCAAACCGAATTGGACTAGGGCTAGGGGGCTGGCCCCCCTTTCCTTCTCTTCTTCCTCTCCTTCCTTCTTCTCCTACTTGGACTAGGAAAGGGGGAAACCTACTCCTACTAGGAGTAGGAATCCCCCCTTGGGCGCGCCCCTTGTGGCCGACCCTCCTCCTCGTCCCCTCCTTTATATACGGGGGAGGGGTGCCCCCCTCCACAGTTTTCCACCTCGGTCATATTGTCGTAGTGCTTAGGCGAAGCCCTGCGTCGGTAACTTCATCATCACCGTCACCACGCCGTCGTGCTGACGAAACTCTCCCTCGGCCTCAGCTGGATCTAGAGTTCGAGGGATGTCACCGAGTTGAACGTGTGCAGATCGCGGAGGTGCTGTGCGTTCGGTACTTGATCGGTTGGATCGCGAAGACATTCGACTACATCAACTGCGTTACTAAACGCTTCCGCTTTCGGTCTACGAGGGTATGTGGACACACTCTCCCCGCTCGTTGCTATGCTTATCCTAGATAGATCTTGCGTGATCGTAGGAATTTTTTTGAAATACTACGTTCCCCAACAGCTAGTTCAACAACGAATATGGAAAGTGTTAGTGCACATCAAACTGTGAGAGTACATATAAAGGAGCATGCAACTGCAACTTGACTCGGTCAGGTACCGTCTTGGTGTTGATGCTCATGAGGTTCATCTGATCTTACCAAGTCCTGTTGTGTCAGCAGTGATTCGGAAGTAGTGTTAGGTGTGAAGGCAGCTTGGGAACTGGCCAGTTCCTGAGCAAACGAACGAGTAACTCGTTGAGATGCTGGTACAGTTGAAGCGGATGCTACAGCTGGTGGAGCAGGTGATACTGTGTTTATAGATTTAGACGGTGGACTTGGACCTTCTACTGCACTATAAGTACCAGCCGAATCTCGAGGGCAGATCCTTTTCCGTTTCACCCGACGAGTAACACCATTCCCTACTATATTCTTTTCCTTGCTCTTTTTTGATTTTGCCATGTCAAGCCGTACCCACAACACAAAAGAATAAAATCGCTCTTCAGAACTCATTGATGCATGATACAGACAAGCAATAATTTGATGTAAGACAACCATATGAGGATGGAATATGTAAGGAAAACAGGACGGCGTGACATATTCATAGCTACGATGTGTAAACTAAGCAGAAGGATTTTCAAGAAAATAGAAGTAATGCAAGCTAGACACCATATGAAAGATGCGCCCAATATCACTCTGTCAAGTTAAAAGTGTCTTGTCATACGTGGCATTTCGAAAAATTAGAAACTGTACAACGTAGAAATCAATGCAAGATTCAACCACACTATCAAACTGCCATGTTAAAAGCGTCCAATCATGAGTGACTGATGCGGGATACACAACATCAGTACTTTGATGTGAGAACATGGTATGATAGATAGATGCAGTGTATTCTAGACACAGAAAGGCATGCCATATGCACATGTATAACATATAAACTCAGCAGGTGCAATTTAATCAAAATAGAAGAAATACAGGCTAGACAACATATGCAACATGAAACCAATTATCACACTGTCAACTTGGAGCAAGCACCTGCGATGGTGGAGTACGGGAGATGAACTCATCATGTAGACTTGGTACTTCAACTTTATTAGCAGTATCAGTGGAAAATCTAGAGTCTCTGTTTGCGTCGGTTCGGAGGACCACCAACATCCCCTAACTTACTCTTTTCCTTCCTATTTTTTTATATTGCCTTATGAAGTCAAAACCACAAGAAGATAAATAAAATTAGCCCTACATAACTGGTTGATGCATGATACAGACGAACACTACTTTGATGTAAGGCAAGCGCAGGATAGGAGGATGGAATATATACAAAAAAAACATTGCATATTCGCACGTACGATAGGAGGATGGAATATGTATGAAGAAAAGTAAGAAAAAAGCATTTCAACAAAATTAGAAGAAATGAAAGCTAGGCACCATATGAACATGCAACCAATATCACTCTATCAAATAAAAAGTGTATCGTCGTAAGTGCCATTTCAAGAAATTAGAAGCAGTACAAGCTAGAAGACAATGCAAGATGCAACCTACATCACACTTGCAAGTTAAATGTGTCTTATGGGTAAGTGATCGTTGCATGTATAAGTTGTAAGCTACGCAGATGCAATTAAACAAAATGAGAAGCAATACAAACTAGACATCATACGGAACACGCAACCACATTCCAAGTTAGAGCAAGCACCTGTGATGGTGGAGTAGGGGAGATGTGCTCATCATCTACACGTATGTTCTAGAAACAGGATCACGTGTCATATTCACAGGATTATGTGTAAAGTAAGCAGATGCAATTCAACAAAGTTAGAAGCAATACAAGCTAGACATCATACGCAACATGCAATCACATATAATAGTGTCAAGTTAGAGCAAGCACCTGGGATGGTGGAGTAGGGGAGATGTGCTCATCATCTACACAGCTATGTTGACTGTCCAGCCTTGCGTTGTCTTGCGAATCTTGTTGGGAGGATAGCGGATTAGAATCTGTAGAGACCCTCTGTTTGAGTTGCTCCGAAGGACCACCATCATCCACTGCCGGACTAATTTCCTTCAGCTGTATTGATTTTGCATTGTGAAGTCAAACCGATAAGAAAAAAGAAAAAATTCGCTCTTCAGAACTCATTCATGCATGATACTGATGAACACTACTCGTATGAAAGGCAAACACATGATGCGAGGATGAAATATGTATGAAAAACAGGACGGCGTGACATATTCACACCTATGATGTGGTAACTAAGCAGAAGTCATTTCAACAATAGAAGCACTACAAGCTAGACATCATATGAAAGATGCAACAATATCACTCTGCCAAGTTCAAACTATCTGGCTTTTCAACAAATTAGAAGCAGTACATCCTAGAAATCATATGCAAGACACAACCAATATCACAGTGGCGACTTAAAAATGCCTTATCATAAGTGACTGATGCGGGATATGCAAGAACAGTAGTCTGATGTAAGAACATAGTATGATCAGATATAGTATGTTCTACAAACAGGAACACGTGTCATACTCACATGCATTATGCGTAAAGTAAGCAGATGCAATTCAACAAAGTTAGAAGCAATACAAGATAGACATCATACGCAACATGCAACCACATATAATAGTGCCAAGTTAACTGGCGCCTGTGGCGCCAAATAGGAAATACCACCCTGCCCGGGCGGCTTTTCCCGTGCGACGACGACGGCGACTTCCAAGCTCAAGCATTCAGGGTCAGTTTGGTTCCCGTCCACAGCCCGTGACGCCTGGCTTGGGAGCCTCCCTGGATCTGCCTGGTGCACGTTTGGATGATATCCTCACGATGAGGCTGTAGGCCTGGCCTGGAGAAAGCGACAACATGGTTAGCCTGGCTTGGAGAACCAAGCAACATGTTTAGCCTGGTCCAGGCAACCCATATTGGAAGCCTGGACATGCCTGGCGCAGCAGCCCGGGACTAACCGCACGTCTAAATCACAAATACTACAGGAATCGAGGTGAATGGGAATAAAATATTGATTGTTTAGATTCCACCAGGCCAGGCCATGAACCAAACATTTCCTTCGGATTCTAGCCTAAACAGGGAGAAAAATTCAGTTTCTCACACCCAGGCCAGGCACCAAAATTTCTCGGCAAATTTGACAATTTTGACCTATAATCGAAAGCAAATCACAGAATGAACTGGTTGCGAAACTATTTCACACCCCTGACCCTTTTGTGTAGCGCCCGCCACGCCGGCGCCACACCCTACGGTGTAGCGCCTAGCTTCGGGGCGTTGCACCACTGTCCACCGTGGCAGCCCACGGGCCCGCACCCAGCCATGCAACGCCTCCAAGCTAGGCGCTGCACCTGTAATGTGCAGCGCCTAGCCGCTAGGCGTTGCACGTGTAATGTGCAGCGCCTAGCCGCTAGGCGCTGCACTGTGACTTATATGCAAACGCGCCAGCCCTCTCCTCCCCCACCCTCCCCATTGGCAGTTACAGAAAAAAGGGCGGCGGCCATCTGCACTCCCCCTCTCAATCCCCTCTCCCAAATCCTTCCGATCTGACGATTTGGTCCGTGCATTTGTTCACCAATCCATCGAAGAAGGTACTCTCCTCCGATCCCCTTCTTTCTATCCATAGAAAATATTATGTTTTGAAGATTTGGGGAACCCTTGTTTGAATCTTGCATGTATTAGATTTGGGCAACTTTTGTTTGAATCTTGTGTATATTAGATTTGGGGAACCTTTGTTAGATTAGAATGTGGTTTGGATAGATAGGTTGACATGTTATTTATATAGTTTGGATACATAGATTGACATGTTTTTTGTATGGAGAAGTAGATTGACATGTTATTTGTATGGAGAAGTAGATTGACATGTTATAGTTTAGATACATAGATTGACATGTTATTTGTATGAAGTAGGCCCAAGTAGGGGGAAGCACCATATGCTTTGGATCTTGCATGTAGTAGGCCTACTTTAGTTTTTTTGAATTGAAAAGATAATCGTGTTGACAAGAATGCTTTGTTGAAATTGTTAGGATGGTTTGGCTTCTCGATGATCACTGGGACCATCAACACCGGTCGTACGCTATGGCGGTGCAGCAGCGGGTAATACTGAAAGTGGCCGGTGTTATGAATTTCGTATGTTTGTTCAAACACAAATGCCCCATATGTAATGTTATGATTTGTTTGTTTGTAGGAGCTTGCACCTCTGAAGCTTCGGTCTCACGGGATCAGCCTTGGAGGGATGAGCTATGATGAGCGGTACACACCTTATGTTAGGGAGGCAGGACTTCTCCCTTTCATTGAGTTGGTCCGCCGGTCGACGCCACCCAACAATGCTGCAGCACTCACCGCGCTTATTGATCATTGGAGGCCGGAGACACACACTTTCCATCTTCGGACCGGGGAAATGACCGTGACGCTGCAGGATATCGCTATGATCACCGGTCTTCCTATCGATGGCAATCCTTTATGTATGAACACCGATTCTGAAGGGTGGCGCGCGCAGATGCAAGCCCTTATCGGTATGGTTCCTCCGGAGCCTCGGGAGCCAGAAAGGGAAGATAAGAAGAAGGAAAGAGTCGCAGCGGGCGCTACTTTCACGGGGATATCATTGCACTTCGCTCATTGCCCCGATGATGCTAATGAGGACATGGTGAAGACTTATGCTCGTGTCTACATGTGGTACGTGGTATCGAGGACAATGTTTGCTGATGGCACCGGCAAGAATGCTCCATGGATGTGGCTGAAGGCGTTGACCGTCTTCGATAGCAAATGGAGTTGGGGTTCGGCGACACTAGCTTACTTGTATCGACAGGTATGAAGTTGTTTCCTTTTCACTTCATTGATACATTATCAATGCGCTCTTGCGGCAAATTTGACCATGTTCTTTTTTATGTGCAGTTGGACGATGCCAGTTGTAGGCACACTGGAGGTATTGGTGGTTGTCTGCTCACACTTTCCATATGGAGCTGGGAGCGTTTGCCGGTTGGACGACCTAAGACCGTGAAGTACGAGGATTGGGACGATAAAGACGACCCACTACGGCTCCCCACTTGGGCTTACAAGTGGGATGTGTTAAATGAGACGACGGATGATCCCTCTATAATGTACAAGTTGTACAAGAGCGAGCTGGACGCGATCACGCCTGAGCAGGTGAACCGACCTTGCATAAGTGATTATCATGCTTGTATCTTCACTCGATATCAATTTTGCATTCAATCCCATTTTGCAGGTGGAATGGGAGCCGTATGGAAAAGGAGAGAGTTTTGGTAACCCTATAGAGTTCAGGCTTAATCCGATGTGCATTAGGGATAGGGATCTCTGGCATATGCGGTGCCCACTGATATGCAACTGGGCGGTTGAGCTTCACCTGCCACATCGGGTGTTCCGCCAGTTTGGTTTGTTCCAGTCACACCCGCCGGAGTGGGAGGACACGGACAAGTTGCTACACGCGTAAGATATAATTAACCTTGAGCACTTAGCAGCTTCTCGACGGTTTCGATGATGCTAATATCTTGTTTCTAACTTGCAGGTTGGATAGGAAAAAGCAGCGGAAGATCAAGGATTGGGCCAGCCATCACAGGAAGTATGTCGTGCAGTTCGCTCTTAGTGTGGAGCAAGCAAGGGCTGGAAAACGAGCCCAGCTTCGTGAGCACTGCCCGGATGCGTTCAACAACTATCTCACATGGTTTCTTGCAAGTACCCGCGTGGAGGTATGCCAGTCGGCGTATGCTGAGGAGATTCTGGAGGAACCCACCGTTTTTGATGAGGTAGCCCAGCACCAGTACAACGCATTAGTCAGGAAAGGCAACTCGGTGATCCCTTCAGCTCCAATGATGAACTTTGTGGTTAGCCCTTTTTGCTTTTCCATTCGCACTTTTCACATCTTCGCTTGCCTAACACTTTGATACCGTTTCTGTTCATAGTGTGCCCAGATCAAGAAAGCAGCTGACGAGACCGAGACTATTCTGGAAACAACCCCGGCTGGCAAAAGCGATGGGGAAGGTGCACTTCGAGAATTCATTAAGGTTCACATCTCCTTCAAACTAGCACTTAACATTTGTTGGTACGTTCCATGTCTCATTCACTTGTACATGTTGCAGCGCCAGGGCCAAAAGTTAAGGCGGCTATCAAACCTTTTCGGTTGTCGTGACCCCGAGTATGTATCACCAGAACGGTCTAGGTCGGCGACACCATCAGATCCCGCTTCGGGGCAGAGCCATGGTGAACCTTTCACGGATGAGGATGTGGGTGGGGTCACCCAAGAGGTATGGCATGACGATATATATCCATTTGTTGATGCATTGCTAACTATATCCTCACACACGGTCTTTCCATATCTTTTGTTGATGCATAGGTTGCTGATGATATGACCTTGGGGACGTACCGGGCTCGGTCTGCATACGAGTTGAAGCCTAGGAGGGGAATCAACAAGTACACACCTGAAGACTTCACCCAAAGAGGCAAAAGGACGGTCGGCACCTCGCGGATGGCGGCTTTGGATGACTATTTGGATGACGATGTCGAACCAGTGGCGGAGCCGGAGCCGGAGCGGGTTCCTCTTCCTAGGAAGGTGAAGAAGATAAGCGTCAAGAGGGGGGGAGGACCCAGCAAGCGTGGAAAGCACTAGTCATCTTAGTTTTTTTATAATGTTGAACTTCGAGTGCGATTTGTTATGTCGTTGAACATGGAGTGGTCGTACCTTCTATGTCGTTGAACTTGGAGTGGTGGTAGCTCTATGGTAAACTGGAACTTATTGTGATGGTCATTTCTATGAAATGAAGTCTTTTGTGAACCCTTTGTTTCTTATACTAATTGTTATACTTGGAGAAATGATGTCGTACCTGAATGTTTCTTATACTAGTTGTTGAACTGTGGCTGAAAGAACTGTGGCTGAAAAAGACCCAGTAGAGGGGGGGAGGAGGCACAGTAGGTAGGCCTCTAGTTTCAGGCAAAAAATTGCTAAGTGTTTGTGCAGCGCCTAGCACGCAGGCGCCACACACTGCAGTGCAACGCCTAGCTCGCAGGCGCTGCACTATAGAGTGTGGCGCCTCCGTGCTAGGCGCTGCGTACGTCTGTAACTAGCCAAACTTCTGTTGCTTTCTGGATAGCTACAGACATGTGCAGCGCCTAGCTTGGAGGCGCCGCACTCTACAGTGCAACGCCTAGCTCGCAGGCGCTGCACTATAGAGTGTGGCGCCTCCGTGCTAGGCGCTGCATATGTCTGTAACTAGCCAAACTTTTGTTGCTTTCTGGATAGCTACAGACATGTGCAGCGCCTAGCTTGGAGGCGCCGCACTCTACAGTGCAATGCCTAGCTCGCAGGCGCTGCACTATAGAGTGTGGCGCCTCCGTGCTAGGCGCTGCATATGTCTGTAACTAGCCAAACTTCTGTTGCTTTCTGGATAGCTACAGACATGTGCAGCGCTTAGCTCGGAGGCGCCGCACTCTACAGTGCAACGCCTAGCTCGCAGGCCCTGCACTGTAGAGTGTGGCGCCTCCGTGCTAGGCGCTGCATATGTCTGTAACTAGCCAAACTTCTGTTGCTCTTCTGGATAGGTGCAGACATATGCAGCGCCTAGCACGGAGGCGCCGCACTCTACAGTGCAACGCCTAGCCCGCAGGCGCTGCACTATAGAGTGTGGCGCCTCCTTGCTAGGCGCTGCACATGTCTTTAGGTATCCAACAACCAACAGAAGGTATGCTTACAGTTTCAAGCAAAAATTTCGCTAAGTGTTTGTGCAGCGCCTAGCCAGGAGGCGCCACACTGTACAGTGCAGCGCCTAGCCCGCAGGCGCTGCACTGTACAGTGTGGCGCCTCCTAGCTAGGCGCTGCACTAGTCTGTAGCTATGCAGCCAGAACAGAAGGTACTTTACAGTTTCAGGCACTTGGACTTGGACTTAGTGAATTTTTTAGCTATCCAGAGAGCAACAGCAGCTAGGCGCCACATGGTAGATTGCAGCGTCCAAGTACTTCACGACACATAGTAGTTCATAACACATACTACTTCACGACACATGGTAGTTCGTACAACCAAATCAAGGAGGACACATAGTAGTTCACCGCACATAGTAGTTCTTACAACCAAATCAAGGAGGACACATAGTAGTTCACCGCACATAGTAGTTCTTACAACCAAATCGAGGAGAAGACATAGTAGTTCACGGCACACAGTAGTTCACAACCAAATCGAAGAGGAGACATAGTAGTTCACAAGCAAATCGAAGAGGAGACATAGCTCTATTGCGTAGAGGAAGGCCCCTTTCCCTTCTTATTCTTCCTCTCTTCTTCCTCTTCCTCCTCCCTTTTTCTTATGAGGTGAGCCTCCTTAACCACCCTCTCCATGAATATCTGCTTGTCCCTCTCTTCTTTTTCAGCTGCAATTGCCCAAAGCTTCATGGTTCTTTCTTCAAAATCCTGTTGACGCTTCTTCTGTGCCTCCTCAACTTGCCTCATCAACGCTTGCTCCCTAGCGCGCATCGCATTTGCCGCACTCTGTTTTCGCTTCCTCTCCTTCTCAAGCTCCTCTTCCTTCTTCTTCTTTAGCTTGGCTGCATCCTCCTCTCTAAGCTTCTTCGCCGCCTTCTCCCACCATCCGGCCATCTCATCTTCGCCATCCTCCTTCATCGTTGGTTTGTTGGGTTGGGAAGCCGCCATACCTACAATGAGTGGAACATAATGGTTAGTAAGGACAATAAGAACAAATGGAAGCAAATATGAAAAAGAAGAACATATGGAAAAACAAGAACATATGATACATTATAGTTAGTGAGGAACATACGGAAACGGTCCATCTAGGTATCCAAACATTCCTCTATAACGAACTTGCGCTTGTCCATCACCACGGCCAAGTCCACCACCAAGGCCGAGACCATCACCACGGCCATTACCACCACGTCGAGCTCTTCCACCACCACGGCCGAGACCACCACCACCACCTCTACCACCACCACGGCCTCTTGTAAGTCCAAGTTGCCGACCTCTTGGTTGGCTAGGCACTTGTTGGCTACCACTTGGTTGCCTTGGCACTTGTTGGCTACCACTAGGTTGGCTAACACTTGGTTGGCTAGGCACTTGTTGGGTACCACTTGGTTGCCTTGGCACTTGTTGGCTACCACTAGGTTGGCTACCACTAGGTTGGCTACCACTTGGTTGGCTTCCCACTTGTTGGCTACCACTAGGTTGGCTACCACTAGGTTGGCTACCACTTGGTTGGCTCCCTTGTGTAGCTCCATGTTGGCTTGTGCTTGCATCATTTTTCTTGGACCTTTTCCTTGGTTTCGTACATTTTCTTTTGTTGTGGCCATGACCTTTGCACTCCCCACAACAGGAGCTCTCACGAGGCTCTTGGAATTGGTCGTTGCCCGCTTCGCGGCGCCCACCATGGCCCCATCTGTCCATGTCGCCTCTAAGACGCTTTGTCTTACGTCTACCCCGTTTAACAACCTTCAACTCCGGATCCGGCCATAGTTGAACTCCATGATACTCCGACCATTGTGATTGGTCAAAGTATGGGTGAAAGCAGGGAGCCCATGTTTTCTTGACCGTCATGATTGAGAACTGGGACTCCCTCACGGTGCGTGGGTGATTGATGTCCACATTCCTAACGCGGCCGGCGGCATACAAATGTGAGCATGGGAGATGAAGCAACAATGGCCTCCCGCAAGTGCAATCACATTGTGTTAACGACACCTTGAAAGCCCGACCTCCATGTTGCCGGCCATCGTTTGTGTTCCTCCTAGCTCTTTCACTTCGTACTTCCACTCCTCATTGTCATATAATATAGCTTCTTCTGAGTCCGCCTTCCGTGATTGAAATAGCAACCATTCATCAAATTTGGGTGGGAACTTGTACTTGTACTTCCGTGGGTTCTCACCCGCTATATGTGCATCGGTTTCCATCGAGTACTTTACAAAGTACGCATTCATCTTGTCAAATGTGTATTGAACTATTGCCGTCACGGGTAATCCACGTGCACCTTTGAGCACCCTATTGAAGCATTCGGCCATATTGCTTGTCATTTGACCGTATCTCCGGACATCTTCATCAAAATCACGTGCCCACTTGTTCCGGTATTGAATGTGCCTATTGAGAAAGTCTTGACCCCCGGGATCAAGTTTTTTGTGTGCGAGCAATTTGTTGTACAAAGTGGCGAAGCGCTTATCGGAGAAAGCGAGACAACAATCTTGAAGATCATCGGCCAACTCCTTAAGGCCACATGCCCTATAGAAGTTCGAACAAAAGTGCCTCATGCACCATCGATGGTGCAACGGAGCATGCCCGGGAATGTCAATCTCCACGGCGTTAAGAATTCCTTGATTCCGATCCGATATGACACAAATTTCCCTTTGAGCGGGTAACACCTTCGTCCTCAAAAGATGCAGAAACCACTCCCAGTTGTCATTGTTTTCCACCTCAACCAAAGCAAATGCCAATGGCAACACCCGGTTATTGGCATCACTTGCTATCGCAACCAACAAGGTGCCCTTGTATTGTCCGGTCAAGAACGTGCCATCAATTGCGATGACCGGCCTACAATGTTCGAAAGCCCTCACACATTGCTCGAACGCCCAAAAAGCACGGCCAAATACTCTGACTTTCCTTCCTTCATGAACCGTTGTTTGGTGCCCATGAGGCTCGACCACATGAACCATGCCCGGGTTTGTCGCGGCCATGGCTAACAACAACCTAGGGATTCGGTTGTATGCTTCCTCCCATGTACCATACAACATCTTAAATGCGGCTTGCTTCGCCTTCCATGCCTTGTCGTATTTCACTTGGTAATGAAAGATGGCTTTCACAAGGTCAATGACATGTTGGACGCTCATTGTTGGAAGTGTGGATATTGAGTTCGAGAGCCTGTAAGCGATGAACTCGGACGTGAGTTGTTTGTGGTCTTGGGACACAATCTTGCCATCCACCCTTTTGCCTTGGCACATGTGAGTTGGCACACAACTCACTACATGCCAAGTAGGACCTCCTTTCCATGGTCTTGCACGCACAATCCACGGACAACCGCCACGGTGTCTTGCCACTCCTTGTTGGACCTCCTTTCCACGACCTCTACCACCACCACGGCCTCTTGTAAGTCCAAGTTGGACCTCCTTTTCATCTTCACATGCACATGCAACCGTGTAGCGCACATTGACGTCCGAGTGCACCACCTTGTGTGGACGATAATGCGTAACCGAGTAGTTGTCGAGCCACATCTTCAAATCCAACAAGCTCTCGAACTTAGAACCTTTAACAATCCGGTTCTGGTCGTCTACCAAATCACGGTGAGAGCTTGGCCTAACCCCAAGAGCTACACATTGGCCACCATCTACCACGGCTTCATCCGCGAGACTAACATCCTTGAACAATGTAGTCCGATGATCCCGACCAAATACCTTCTCGAAAGCTTCGGCCTCCTTCACCGTGAACCCCTCCGCATCAACTTGTTCATCGGGACCATCGTCATCCGAGTCCGATGCATATGCATGGGAAAAAGGGATGGAATGGTCCATTGTCTCTTGCAAATGATATTTGTCGAGATCACCCACATTGTTGTCATGGAGATCAACTTCATTGTCATCGTCCGCATACTCATCGTTGTCCTCTTGCAAAGATTCATCTTGGTTGTTTCTACACGGGCTCAATGTTGGCCTCACTTCTTGGGTCAAAAGAGGTTCAACAATTTCATCTTGCTTCAAGGGTGGGGGGCTACTAGCAACCAAAGGGGAGGGGTTCCGGTTCAAGTCCAAATGCAAACTTGACTCAACCTTCTTCGTTGCAAATAACTCAAGAGCCTTGTCTAGTGATTCGGCCACCGTCTCCTTGTATGCAACCCAACGTTGCTCCGAGTTTACACGCATTGTCTTCCAACGGATGTGCATTCCAAAACCAACATTATGCCTTCCCTCCAACTCAATGATATCACTAGGGTCCATCCAATTCAAATCTTTCCTAACTTGTTGCAAGAGCTCCGCATAGCTAGGACTACTATCAAACACAATGTCAAGCTCATCCGGGTCCGGTTCTTTATTGCCTTTCAAAAAGGCGTCTTTGTCCCCATGATGAACAAACACACATGTTCTTCCCATCCCTATAAGCAATGAACACAAGGTAACATTGCTTCCATGAGTACTAATCCATGGATTAACACCGAATACAAACCCTAATATATATATAAAACAACAACCCTAACCCTAACCATAACCCTAACCCTAAACCTAACCCTAACCATAACCCTAGCCCTAAACCTAAACCTAGCACCAACATAAGAACACCCATAAGAATAACCCTAGCATACTAACAAAACCTAATCATAGAAATTGGCAAACAAACATCTCACATCTCCATGCAAATCTCTAGATCCAAACTAAACTAGGGTTTCCCCAAACTACCAACAAATGAGCAATGGGAGAACTTTACTTCGATCAAAACAAGGGGATCGGAGATTATTACCTTGAGGGAGGGTTTGACTTCGAAATCCACGGACAAATTCTTCAAATTTGCAAGATTTGGAAGAAGATTTGAGAGGGGGAGAGTGGGAGAGGGGGCAAAGCTCGGGGAGAGAGTGAGAGTGTGTGTGGTGGGGGGGTGGGGGAGGGGGAGGGGGGCCCAGCCAAGTGGCTGGATAAGTCACAGTGCAGCGCCTAGCGGCTAGGCGCTGCACATTACACGTGCAACGCCTAGCGGCTAGGCGCTGCACATTACAGGTGCAGCGCCTAGCTCGGAGGCGTTGCACGGCTGGGTGCGGGCCCGTGGGCTGCCACGGTGGACAGTGGTGCAACGCCCCGGAGCTAGGCGCTGCACCGTAGGGTGTGGCGCCGGCGTGGCGGGCGCTACACAAAAGGGTTAGGGGTGTGAAATAGTTTCGTAACCAGTTCATTCTGTGATTTGCTTTCGATTATAGGTCAAAATTGTCAAATTTGCCAAATTTCTCAGGCATGATGTCGAAGACACCAACCAAACTGACCTTCATTCCGTGGCCAGGGAGGAATGGCCAAGTGGCTCCGAAACCAAGACCAGCTGACCTATGCGGCTATGTATGCACCTACACCTAGTGCTATCTGCTCTACTCACTCAACTTGCTCAAAATATTGATATTCATTTCATAGGGCTCACCAACTCCAACCCAACATGCTACACCAGCTGACCTATAGTAGTACGTACAATAAACCCAACGCCATATATAGTACTTGGTCCGTTGTCTATTTTCGGTGCCTAGCCAAAAAAGTGATGATGTAGTGTCACAAATCCAGAGGCTGACAGACCTTCACCACGTGCAGCAGGTCAACGGCCCTAAAGCAGAAGCTATTGGGCATGTACTCTCTCCGTATGGTAAAAAATATACATCTAGAAATTTTAGGATAAATTATGGAGTTGAGTAAAAAATGCATTGGAAATGTGCAAGCCACCATCTCTCTTCTCTTTAATTACGTAACCCCCAATGAGCTAAGTGCATATAAAAATTAATAAGACCATGTGTAAATTGCTATTGGTCTTGATTACTGTGTGATGAGAGAGAAGTTTTTTTTTCTCACTTTGAAGTGCATTGGGAAGATAGAAGTACACTCTTTTGTGAACAAATTTTGAAGCTAGATGTACACTCTTCACTGGATGGAGGGAGTACAACAGATTAGATGGATGTTGTCTTTAGAGCAAGTATAATAAGCTTATGTAAGCAGGCTGTAAGGGTTAAAATATTATTTTTCTGCTGACATGGAGGGGAGAGAAGAGGAGAGAGAAGATGAGCCGGCTACAGAATAAGAGTCAGCTGCAACACGTGCTCCTAGGCAGTATATGAGAGTGGGAGGTGGACCCTATATTGATGAAATAGCACATCTTTATATCTTACTATTATACTTGAAGGCTACAATGTTGGTTATAGATGACGTGACAATGTCATATAGCCATTACCTGGCTATACTATTAACCATGCTCTTAGGACTCCCTTCACGTCATTTGCAGATAGCATGTAGTACAGATATCTACTAGTAGTACTACAATGGGTTGTCTTTAGCGTTGTCTGAACTTCATAACGTGCATGCATATTTAAATGGATTTACTGGACACGAGCCCACGATGTGGCCAATGATAGACGACGCACTCGTACAACGGGGAATGTAACTGGCGATTTATACGGGAATAGACCATGTTAGTAATTGCTAGTAGCGAACTGCTTCATGTAATTGCTAGTATCGTCTGTAATTGCTAGTAGCGAACTGCTTCATGTAAATATAAGTACACTTGCCAGCCACACATTCTGTTTCCCCACCGAGAGGGAGAAGCGAATTGCTAGTAGCAGCAGCTAAGCTTTGTACAATGCTACGTGTGCTTAAGGAGATGCTTAGAAAAATAAATCAAGTTTTTTTAAAGTATCAGTACTTATATTTACATGAGGGGTGCTTAATTAAGCGTCTATTTTTTAAAAATAAGCACCGGTGCTTAAAGAGACACTGGTTTATTTCTTTACACACCTTTCCTAAGCACCTTGCATTGTACAAGGCCTAAAGGGCGCCGACCCCGGCGATAAACGGCCAGCTGGAGCCACAGGAATCCAAAGCACACGACGCCGTGTGCACAACTCTTGTTTTGAAATTTCAGGTGACAAACCTGCTTGCATTACCCTCCGGCAACCCGGTACAAGCTGCACGTAGTGAATACTGGGGCCGCTTTGATTCAAAAGCATTTTCATAAAAAGATTAGAGGACTAGAATTCTTAAGGACCATTTGATTCATATATAGGATCAAATTCTATAGGATTGTTTTCTGAAGGAATGATTTGTACTAACATATTCCAGAGAAAAACTAATACCCACTTAAAACTTTTTTAAAAAATCTTTTAATACAATCAAACAAACTCAAAACCTATAGGATTTCCTTGAACATGGCATTTCAATCCTACATGTTTCTTGTTCCCACGTTTCTACAATCCTGCCATCAATGATGCCCTAAATTTACCTATAAACCGACCAGCGAGCCCAAATAGAACATTTCGAACAAACCCGTCCGTTATTGACTAAGCCTAGAATCTTGGCACGATAAATTACTATACAAGAGGGTCAAGACAAGAAAGACCTGACCTCCAAAACAAATTACCCCCAAAGACATAGCAGTAATACAAAACAATAACGAACAAACATCAAAATTGGGTGGTACCAGTGCTACTCATCTGGGAAGATATCAGGTGATACCGGACGTTAGGTGATACCGTCATACGGGTTCCTGGGAGCCATTGGATCTCTGATCCGACGAGTCTCGAGAGTTCTTGCACATTTTGCAAAAAAGTCATCCCAGAGTCTCAAAATTTCACATAGGTACAATAGCTTTTGAAGAGCCATCGGATCTATGATCCAACGGTCCAAAAGCCCGTATCACGGTATCATCTAAGTGCCTGTAGCATCTGATATTTTCCCCTACTGATCCAGCTGACCTAACCATCATTTTCCCAGCTAGTGCTCGGCCGCTCAAGTAGTGCTCACCAACTCCAACCCAACCCACTGTAGCAGGTCAACGGCCCAAAAGAAGCAGCTAACGTACGCACGGTTTGGTTATGCATCTCTGCTTTCAGAAAATGATGGGCATAATCTATTTCTAATCTAACCGATTACCTAACCGGCATGGAGTTTTAGCGACGGGACGAGGGGCCGTGTTGTTTATTTATTTCGCCCATCATTTGCAAGCCCCCCATCCAGCTATTCTGTCCATGACGTGGATTGATTAGTTGTGGACATGTTCAACAGCTACATGAGTAGTGACCGAATGCAGCAAAGACGCCAGTCAGCACGCTTAATTAGTCACCGTGCGAACGTGTCCATACAATGGGGATGTAAGCCTGGATCCATTTCTGTATAGTCTATCTTTAACCGAAAGTCCTCTTTTGATCCCGAGCTCATATGCTTCCGCATGAACAGTAAAATCGAAAAAATAGTAAAAATTTCAAAAAAAAATCTGCTTTTTTTTGTGATGAACATTGATGAATGTTCTAAGTGCGTGAAAAATTTCAGATTGAAATGACATTCGTGAAAGTCTGGGCAAAAATAACAAAATCGATGCTCCAAAATGCTTCCAACAATAGTCTTTTTGGACCATCGATTTTATTTTTTTCTCCCAGACCTCCACGAATGTCATTGCGACCTGAAATTTTGCACGCAGCTAGAAAATTTGTCAATGTTCATCACAAAAAAATTCAGTTTTTTTGAACTTTTTTACTATTTTTTTTATTTTACTGTTCATGCGGGAGCATATGAGCTCGGGATCAAATACTCCATGTCTTTATCATTCATTGTGGTAACGATGGCGACGGCGATAATATCGAAAAGGACAACGAAGACGAAGAAGAAGAACAAGAAGCGGTCTGATGGTTGGAGTCATGGCTTAATTAGCTGCTGGTCGGTGGCGAGGGCTACATGGCAACTGACGAGTTAAGTGTGTGGCGAGAGCGTGGAGCGGCAGTAGCTATGGCGATCGACTGCCCCGAGACCTGGAGGCGGAGAGTTCTTGCCCGAGGCCAACGGTGGCGAGAGCATCCTTGACGCCATTCCCCTCATGAAGACATCGCTGCGACCTTTCTTCCTCCTTGGCACACGGGGTGAAACCCCCCCGATCTAGTTTGGATCGAGCGGTGGTGGTGCTTCGGCGTCGAGCTCGGCATAATGGCAACGTCTTGGGGTCCACAATATCTCTACTGTTCTCGATAGTTGTGGTGGTGGTCATGATGAGGTCCTACGGAATTTAGGTTTGCTTCAAATAGATTTCTCACCTTTGACGCAAAGGGAGTGTCGTCAATTTTTCCGCTTGAGCTTTTGGTGGGCTCCTACATGCCACGAACGATGCTCCCAACCATCCTGGAAGGTTCCACGATGAAGGAGTTTGATGGCGGGGCGACAATAGCCCGCAAATTTAGGATGAGCTTACTTCTCTTGCCAACAGCTTGGGTTTGCGTTTTGGTTCTAGTGAGAGCAAGTACAATAAGGTGATATAAGCAGGCTATAAGGATTTAAATATAATATTTTTACTGAGTTGGAGGGGAGAGAAGAGAAGCGGGTTGTAGATTAGTAGCCAGGTGCAACACAGACTCTAAGAAACTTTTTGAGAGAAGAAGGCGGGCCAAGTTGTGATAAAATGGTAGATATCTTTTGCTAACTATTGTACAAGTGGGCTATTTAGTTTGGCTATATGTGTCGTGGCAACTTCATATAGCATGATGTTGGCTATACTATTAACCATGCTCCTACACTAGCACTTAGCTGGTCGGATCTTGTGTATGCGTGCACACATTTATGAGTTTGTCTTGGAAGGTAGTTCAACACTTTGCATCTTTCGCCATAGAAGGTGTCATTAAGAATTTAATCCGGGGCTTAGGCCCCCTTTTCCATTTAAAGGCCAAGAAGGTGTATGTATTCTCTCCGTGAAACGGTTGTTGGAGTGTGCAGAGTAGAGCGCATGTGCTTACGCTGATGGTGATTAACGGTCGGCGCCACAAAAGTTCAAAAGCCCCAAAACACAGACAACTTTTGATTTAAACTTTCGGATATTAAAACCGCATGCCCTCTGGGAGGACGCAAGCTCATCATGCATCCCTGATTGACTTCATGGCTAGAGTCTAGACGCACATGACACTACTAATAAACAATAAATTGTTTGCTGAGACAGTAAAAACAAACAAGAGCATACTTCCAAACCTAATTACCTCCAAAGAGACATACCGAGAATAGTTATATTTTTTGAACTTTGACATACTAGTAGTTACAACAACGACAAGACAACATCAAACCAAAGCTAAAACATATCATTGGCAAATATGTGAATTCATATATAGGGGATTGATTAGTGCTGCAATATACTACTACCAGAGTACTATCAATGGATTTGTCATTGTCAAAGATGCTAATTGCATTTATGGAAAGATACCACCACCACTAACTACAAACTAGACTCCCTTTCCATCTACTCTTCTATTCCCTTCCATCCCCGTCATAGGCGTTCCATCTTCAGGGTTGTACTGGTGTGCCGTTGAACTTGTTCTAATAAAGTGGCCGCATGCATCTATCCGATGCAGAGTTCAGGGGTTGACCTCCTTTCCAAAAAAAATGCATATCTGTGAGCTAACCTCACCGTGCCGCCAACAGCCGCTCTCGAGACCAGCTACAGTGCTGACTCACTCACTCCAGTTGCCCCAAAATTTAATATCCTCACCAACTCCATATGGATTGCTACATATACATATCCCATGACGTCGTGTTGGATTGCTTGTTCATTCATATCTCTTTGGCACGTAATCGCCCAATATGCAGTTAGCAAATGTATCTCGGTCGCAAATCTAGAGACAATACAAGCCTCTACACATGCATGGGACATACTATATACTAGCAAGTTGTGAGAGGGAGAGAAGTCAACTACTCCCTTAATCTAGAGAATTAGGTGTAGGTGTAGCAGGTCAACCACCCAAAAGCAGAAGCTAAAGTATGGCATGCTTATCTATCTATCCATATCTTTAGGAGAAGCCCTTAATCTAGAGAAGGCAATGAAAAAATATATGTGCAATGTGTTATTTATTAGTCTTATCTCTCGTAACTAGATATTTATAAATATGTGATGAGAGATAATATTGCTAAAATACCATCTCTTAGTTAAGAGAAAGCAAGCCTTTTTATGTTTTCTTTCTCCTCCACCTCATTGTTTATCTTACATGACACTTCTAAAATAGAATCATTGTACACGCCCTGATCTTATCCATCCATAGATCCAAACTTAGTGTGAATTTATTTATTTTTCACGAATGATTGAATTAAGGGGCATGCACGCTGGCTGTGATTAATGGCTAGCCTCACAAGATCCAAGCCCCAACGACGTAGACAAATTTTTCGTTTGAAATTTCAAATGTAAGACAAACCCTGATTGATTCCAAGTATGGGTAGAATCTAGACACACAAAAGGTATAATAATAACTAGTATAGTATATGAGAGAGCGACAAGAGCAAACGCTAAGACTAATCCCCCCAAGGCCCCAAAGGATGTAGTACTCCTATAATGGTAACGAAACAACACGAAGCCTAACTTAACAATGTGATTGGCAAATGACGAATGCTATATAGATTGATGATTAGTTGCTACTCCAATATTATAATACTCCACTATGGCTTTACTAATGCTGGTTTTTGGTATTATCATTGTGAAGATGCTAATTTCTATTATGGAAAGACACAACTAGCATATTTGCTATTAATAACCAGGCTCCCTTTCCATCAAATTCCCCTAATCCTCCCCCGTCCCCCAAATGTGATGATAAGAAGAAGATAAAGAAGAAGCATTGGCGGCGAGAGTCGTGGGTAGGTGCAGTCGGTGAAGAGGGCTACATGGCAACTCACAAGTGGAATGTGTGGCGGTGGTGTGGTGCAGCGGTTGCTACAATGATAGGTTGTGCCGAGACATGGAGGTGAGGAGTTATTGCTGGGGCCGTCAACGATGGTGTCTGTAACATCATTTCCATCTTGAAGGCGTCACCGCAACCTTTCATTCTCCTTGGCACACCAGGTCAAAACCCCCAAAGCTAGTTCAAATCGAGCGATGACAATGCTTTGGCATCATGCTCGTCATAAATGCGCCATCTCGAGGTCCACTGTCTCTCTACTACTCTTGGCGATGGTAGCGCTGACGAGGTCTTGCGCGATAGGGTGCTCACCTTGATCTGATGGAGATTCATCTACCTGACAAATTGAGCTTCCGGTGGCCCTCGGCTGTCGTGGACGGTGCTCCCAATCATTGTGGAAGGGGGTCCCCAGATGAAGGAGTTTGATGGTGGTTTAAACATTCTCCGCAAATCTCGGTTGTGCTTACTCCTCTTGCCAACGGCTTGGGTTCTTTAGATGTTAGCTCCGCTGTTCCGTGTGGCTTATTGACTTGGTTTGCATTTTGATTCTACTTACACTAGCGCTTAGTTGGTCCGATCTTGTGTGTGTGCGCTCATGTGTATGTGAGCTTGGGGAAAATATCTGGTGCACCGGAGTTTGTGGTGCTACCGGTGGACCGAACTCACATTATGTTTTTAAAATGTTCAAAAAATTCTGAAATTTTTTTAGCACATTGACACAACATCAATGTAGGTTGTCACAAAAATTCAAGTCAAAAATCAAAACACAACTTGAAAAACAAAATGGCAAATTCAACACTGAATATTATATAACATAACTTGGGCTTATATTCAGCCCATTATCACACTGATGTCAACTTTGTCATTTTTGCATCTCAAAAAGTATTTTAATTTTTTATACGGAATTCTACAACATCATACATTGATGTTGAGTTAACGTGCTAGATTTTTTTTCAGATTTTTTAAAATATTCTGTGGCATCCGGTGCACCGGTAGCACCACAAGTGCGGGTGCACCGGATACATCCCCTGTGAGCTTGCCTTGTAAGCTAGTTCGACACTTTGTATCTTTTTTTGACACTTTGTATCTTTTGATGTTCAAGGTATCATTAATTAAACCCTTAAAGGTGAAGAAGACGAAGATATATTTATTCTCTCCATGAACCGTTAACGAAATATGCAGATTATTACGACCATGTGTATGCGCTGATTCGGCACTTTGTATCTTTTGACGTTCAAGGTATCACTAATTGAACCCTTAAATGTGAAGAAGACGAAAGCATATTTATTCTCTCCATGGACCGTTAATTGGAATGTGCACATTATTACGATGCATGTGCGCGCGATTGGCGCCAAGTAACGGTCGGCATCACGAAAATCCAAGCCCCCAACACACGGACAACTTTTGGTTTCAACTCTCAATATTAAAACCGCACGATCATGCTAATCCAAACCCATGATGCATTGATGATTGACTCCGAAGCCTATGAATCTAGACACACATGGCACTAATAAACAACTTGTCACAAGAGAGTGAAAGCAAGACAAAGAGCATACTCCCAAACCCAATTGCCTACCTCCAAAGGCATACTAGTAGTTTTTTCCCTCAACATTGGCATACCAGTAATTGTCACAACAAGGGTGACAAGGCAACATCAAACCAAAACCAAACCACATGATTAGCAAACATGTAAATAGGATGATGATGATTAGTTCCCCCAACATATACCACCAATGGGTTTGTCATTGTCATTGTCAAGATGCTATAATTGCTTTTGTGGAAAGAGGATGATGACACTAATAAACTACTCCTACTAACCGGGCTCCATTTCCATCTGCCCCCCCTAATCCCCTCCCTACCACAGGTGGGCCCGGGCCGCCGGGCCGGGCCCACCACCAACGGAACCAAACAACACGAGCTCCCTCCCCCCCTCTCCCTCTCCACCCCCTGCCCCCCGAACGCCGCGAGCTGCTGGTGGGAGCTGCTGACCTCGCCTCGCCGCGCCGCCGGCGACGCTCCCGTCCCCTCCGCCGCCGCCGCAGCCCCTCCGCGCGGGTGAGTGCCCTCGTCCCCTCCGCCCCTCCCCCGTCCTTAACCCCACGCAGCGGCTCCGGGGGCGCTGCCTCGGGCGAGCGAGCCATCTCCAGCGCGCGCGCCGGGCGCCGATCCGCGCGCCCCAGGCCGCGGGCCGGGCGGCCGAGCGAGCCCTTGCTCGGGAGGGAGCTGCCAAGCCGGGCGGGCGGGGTTCCCGCGGGGTTCGCGCCGGGAATTTTGAATTTCGTGGCGGTTTCCCAGGACCGCCGCCGCCGCCCCCCGGAATCCTCGGTGGATTTCTGCTAGGTTTTCCGGAGGCGGTTTCCGTGGGGTTCGAGTGCTAAAGCTTGCCTTTTTTTCCCCCGCTCTTCTTCCTCCTCCTCGCAGATTCAGCTGCCCGTCGACCGGCCCACGGCCACGGAGGAGCGGCGCTGATTGAGGCCGCGAGATTCGGGGTCCTGCCAGGGGCGGGGGAAGTCTCCGGGGCGATTCGGGGGAGGCCTCGTCGGATCCCGGCGGGGATTCAGCGGCGGGGGATTCCACTGTGGAGAACCCCTCCTAGGAATGGCCGCTGGCGGCGCCGGCGGCGCCAAGTACAACTCGTACAAGGCGCCGGGGCTGCGGGGCGCGATACTGGAGGCGGCGCACGCCTCGTGCCTCGGCGACCGGTACGCGCTCGGGGAGCAGCTCGGGTGGGGCCAGTTCGGGGTCATCCGGTCCTGCTCTGACATGGTCACCGGCGAGGCGCTGGCCTGCAAGTCCATCGCCAAGGACCGGCTCACGTCCCCCGACGACGTGCGCGGCGTCCGGCTCGAGATCGAGGTCATGGCGCGCCTCTCGGGCCACCCCAACGTCGTCGACCTCAAGGCGGTGTACGAGGACCAGGACTCGGTGCACCTCGTCATGGAGCTCTGCGCCGGCGGGGAGCTCTTCCACCGCCTCCAGGAGCGCGGCTGCTTCCCGGAGCACGAGGCCGCCACGCTCTTCAGGTACCTCATGGAGGTCGTCGCGCACTGCCACAGCAAGGGGATCGTGCACCGGGACCTCAAGCCCGAGAACATCCTCCTCGTCAGCAAGTCGCCGTCCTCGCCCATCAAGCTCGCCGACTTTGGCCTTGCCACCTACACCCAGCCTGGTACAGTTGATTCACAAGTCTGATCACCTCTGGATTAGTCAAGTCTGGTGGTCTTTGGAGGCTAAATCGGGGTTTGGATTTTGTCAGGTCAAAGACTGAGCGGCACGGTGGGGAGCCCGTTTTACATCGCGCCGGAGGTGCTTGCCGGCGGGTACAACGAGGCTGCCGACGTGTGGAGCGCCGGGGTTATACTCTACATCCTTCTGAGTGGCATCCCGCCGTTCTGGGGGAAGACCAAGTCGAAGATCTTCGAGTGTATCAGGTCGATGGAGCTGCGGTTCCCTTCCGATCCCTGGGACAGGGTTTCGGATTCGGCCAAGGAGCTCATCACCGACATGCTGCGGCGTGATCCTAGTCAGAGGCTTACAGCCGAGCAAGTTCTAGGTGAGACAAACATCATCTGTTGGGAAACAACAGGATGCTCATAATTCCATTCCTTTCTACTAGTACATCATTAGCATCATACACAAGCTTAGAAGAGACCTTTGATTCTTGATGATTAGTGTCTATACCTTCATGCAACTGAACTGTTGATCAGAATGTAGAGATCAATCAGAATTCGGTTGATTAGTTTGGAATTGTTTACTTAAAGCTGGTTTGAATAAAATATCAAATCTTCACTGCTAAGTCATGAGCTAGCGCCAGCTAAAGGTTCAGAGTTAGGGTCATGTTCTGGATTTCTGGTAGAACCACTATGGTACAAATAAACAAGTCTGAATCTTTGCTGGCCCTTGAATGTTCCCTTTTGACAAATCACATGGTTGCTTCTTTATTAGTGTTGATTGATGATTCATCTCTGCCACCCTTGTTGGAATCTTGTGAATTTGGCTGTCATTGCTTCATTTCCAGACCTTACTGTGTAGTAAAGATCAGCTGTTAATGGTTTCCTTTCTCCTGATGGTAGTTTACAGTTGTTTACCATGTGGGGTTTATTGTCTAAACAACTGCCCTTTGTGCAGAGCATCCCTGGATACGAGAACACACCGACGATTCGCGCGATTCCTGCGGCGGTTGCCATGAGATCGGCCTCGGGAGGGAGGAGCCCGGCTCGTGCTCGTTCTCCACGCCGATGGCGACACGCAGCCGCGACGTGAGCTTCAGCACCGGCGGCCCGATCGCCTGCCAGGGCCTGTCGGAGGAACCCTGCTCTCCAACATTCTCCTGCAGATCGTCCTTCTCTGCGTTCAGCGCAGCCAGGGCTCCAGCTCCATCTTGCGGAGCCTTGTTATTCTCATTCGGCGACAGCCCCGAACCCATGAAGGATGCTGCACCCGTTGTGTCGATGCCAAGCTTCTCATTTTTCTGCGGGCTAGGGTCCGACGAGCCCGAGCCACCGGCGGCGGCGTCAGGCAACGACACCACGAAGGAGAATGAAGCTCATTGTGTCGAAGACACCGCGGCGGTGGGCCTCACGGCCGCCTCCTCCTCGGCTCTGACGAGGATGGCGGAGGCAGCCCTGAGAGGGGCGGCGGCGACGAGGGCGAACCCGTCGTCGCGCAGCAGGCGGAACCACACGATCGGCGCCAGCGAGGGGGGGCACCAGCATGACCTGGACATGGCGGTGGCCGAGTCGGTGATCCGGTGGGCGTCGTGCACGCACTTGTCCACCACCCTGTCCCTCCGCGCCTCGCTCGTGTGCTAGCATCGGCTCTCCACCGGCGTCCGCCATGGGAGCGCTCAGAGTTTGTTCCTGTAGCCTGCCTGTCTCTCTGCTTGCACTGCGATGCAAGCCGGCGAAGTGAGATGAGATGAGACGAGATGAGATGAGAAGAGATTAGAGATGAGTGTGTCACTGTCACTGTCACCCGTAGTAGAACGAATGTAATCTGGACATGATGATATATCCATATATTCTTATAGTAGATCGCCGAGTGTTTGTGGCTGGTGCCAAGTGATGATGTGAAATTTTGGTTTGGAACTCACGAATTTCGCGCGAAACGGGTCGATTTACGGACGGAGAAATCGCGGGAAGAGAACCGTGTTTGAAGCCTCTGCGGCTGGAGAATTCGTTGGTGAAATTTGGAGAGGATTTGACCAGAAATTCGAACGGTTTCTTATATTGCTTTCCTTTTGCTTGAAAGAAGTTCAGACGACAACCCCCAAGTTGGAACTTGCTCTGCCTCGCTCGCGCATTTCGTCGAACACCATGTCGTCGTCCGACGCCGCCGCCGCCGCCCCGCCCGACGACGACGCCAAGCTCCAGTGCTTCCTGCAATGGCTCCAGGTCGCGCCCTCTCCTCCCTCCCCTACCCCCCCGGTTCCCGTGCTCTCCTAAACCCTGGCCGCTTTCCACCGCAGGCCAACGGCGCCGACCTCCGCGGTTGCACGATCCGCGCCTGCGGCCGCAAGGGCTTCGGCGTCTACGCCACCGCCCCCGACGCAGCCGCCGCCGACGGTAACCGTTGCTCTTCTCCCCCTGCCGGAGGTTCTGCACGGCCCTGATCGATCCGCCGCGTTGGTTGGTTGGTGGTGCAGGGGTGGTGATGGCGGTGCCGCTGGACCTCGCCGTCACCCCGATGCGGGTGCTACAGGACCCGCTCGTTGGCCCGCGGTGCCGCGCGCTCTTCGAGGACGGCGGCGTCGACGACCGCCTCCTCGTCATGCTCTTCCTCATGGCCGAGCGCCTCCGCCCCACCTCCCTCTGGAAGCCGTGAGAACCCCACCGCAGCTCACACCTTCCCCCGCTCTCAAGTCTGAAACCACTGTTAAGCTTTGGGGATTCTGCTCGTTGCGTCTGCAGGTACTTGGATGTGCTCCCGAGCACCTTCGGGAGCTCCGTGTGGTTCGACGACGAGGAGCTCGCCGAGGTGGAAGGGACGACGCTGCACCGTGCGACCGTCATGCAGGTTCGTCAGTTGAAAACTGCACACTGCTGCTTTCGTTCTGTGGTGCACTGGGAATTGGGAGAGTGCATTGGTGGGAATGAACGCACTGGTGGTTTTGTTTCAGAAAAAGTCACTACAAGCATTGTTCAATGATAAGGTGAAAGCTCTGGTCGAGGAGCTTCTACATATCGATGAAGCAGGAAGGTCAGTTATGATTTTGCTCCATGTTGCTATTGCTACTAGTCTCTTCTTACATATCTTTCCCATGCGTGCTGTATAAATAGCTTCCTTGATTGTCTTAGTGAATGCGTTTGTGCTGTCGGTTTGCAGCTCAATTGAAGTGCGGTTTGAGGACTTCCTTTGGTATGTATCACTATGGTTTGTATTTACAGTATTAATGGAAGAGTACGAGTCTTAGTTGATACCATTTGACCTACATGACTTCTCATGGTAATTAATATGTGGAAGGTCCCAATTTATAAATGATTTAGCCATACAAACAGCGCCATACAAATAGCTGGAACAAATAAGGCATTTGTCATGCAAATAGGTGAAAATGTTTTGACACCTAGCAATGTATCATCGACTAACCTTGCTTCTTTTAGCAACAACCAAAGTGAAACCTTTATTGGTATAAGGAATCTGTACTTAATTAAAATGACGGTTTCAGCGGCCAGTCCTTCCCTCAGATATGATGGTTTAACAGATATTAAATGCTACATGCGCGAACGTGCAGATTAAACATCCCAAATGAGGCCATTTATTTATTTGCAGGTTTATTTCTCTTTTCTCCCCATACTAATCAGCAGTATGTGTTTATGACAGGGCAAACTCGATTTTCTGGACTCGAGCGCTCAACATCCCATTGCCTCATTCATACGTTTTTCCGGGCTCACTTGATGGACAGCAGATCAGAACTGGGGAAGTTTTGGGTGATTCTGATCTCACCACCCAACAGGTTAGTTGCAACTGTCCTGAACAAGAACATGCTAGGGACTCAAGTTTAATTATAAGTATTTGTCATGCATGTATATTAGCTTTCCTCTGTTATAACCGCTGGTTCTGGATTCATTTCTTATGCCCAACCTTTGTGGAATATGGCCAAACATTAGTGGAACTAGTTAATGAATGTTTAACCACAAAGAGAAGAAGCGTAGCTACTATTCTTATCACTATCAAGTATCAACTATTTACTGTGGTGACTGGTGAATAGTCATAGACTTAGGTGCAACTTACGTGCCCCGCACATCCTAGGATAACATTGAAATGACACTACCGTCAAAAACATTGAAATGACACAACTAGTGGCATTTGTTTCTGCTGTCTAAACTAATTATCATTTTAATCTGGTTTTTTTTGGGGGGGGGGGGGGGGGGGGGGAGGGCGGCACAGCAAAACAGTTGGAAAAATGCAGGTTTAGAGCACACTGATTTTTATCTGTAAGAACTAGAGAACTGATTCTGATTAAATAATGGTTTCCTGTAACTGCTGAAATAATGGGTATCCATATTCCGATTATTGCATAAGTCATACCGAATAGTTCAACTTGTAAAACATAGTCTAATTATTGAGTGTCAAAAACGCTCTTATATTATGGGACGGAGGGAGTACCTTAATACTCGTGTATAGCAATACTTGGAAAAACTTCTTGATGATTAATGGGCCAGTGTCAATCATCGACTCATCATATATAATTATGGCTTCTGGCATCTTATTTTAATTTATTTCAATAAGCTAATTGCTATTTTTCATTGATATCTTATCTACCAATCTACAATGCTTGCTGTTTATTTGCAGGAAACTGACACTACAACAAAGAATAGTAGCTGCGACGAGAATTCTGAATCTCATAATATGGAGTCAATATGGGTCGAGGGCCTCGTGCCAGGAATCGATTTCTGTAACCATAGTAAGAGTCGAAAGTAAAGTATATGCATTATATAAATTTAATTATTCAGTTGACAGGACATATTGGAGGATATCTACATTTCAACAACTCCTTCAGTTTGTATTTGCCAAGAGTTGAATTTCACTAGTGATGAAGAAAGTGAAGCTTTCGCTATTAAATAACCGTTGCTCTTTCCTCATTCTAAGCTAGCTTGATTGTCCTCTCTAGATGTAAAGGCTCTGGCGACATGGGAAGTTGATTCGGAGGGAAATTTAACAGGAATTCCTGCTTCAATGTACCTCATACTTGGTAATTATGCTGATCCAAAATTTCTATCCCATAGTTCTTCGTTAAGCTTTCGTTCAAACTTATTTATATTAGTAGATTACAGTTCCCACTATGATTGTGTCTTCTTCTTTGTGGAGGCATATTGCTCAGTAAAATAACAAAAAACAGCATCGGTCTGTTGTGTGTCACTCAGTTACAAGTGGCCATAGGGATCAGTGTGCCAGCCTCACAGCATATGGTGTTTTCCAATTTAGACAGTTTAGCAATGTCACTGATCTACTGATCTAACTTTCCTTTTTTTCTTCCTGAAGCGCAAGCTGGTAAAAGCTCTGTTGAGACTGGGACAGAGATCTACATAAATTATGGCAACAAAGGAAATGAGGTACAATTATTAACAAAACTAATCTTAAGAGTTGACTTTATCAAGGTGTGAATAAGATTTGCTGTGATGAAAATAGCGAGAACATGCGAATCTCAAATCATAAACTGACACTAGATGTAGGTATGGTATAGCCCACCAGAGACAGCCAAATATTACCTATATACTAAGTATTTCTTTTCTTGCCTTCACTTTATATAACAATTCTTTCCATTTTTATCAAATTTCCTGGTGTTAGTATTTGTCACCTGTCTCCATACTTTTTTTATATCACAGTTTAGCTAGTACACATCATGGTACATTTCTTCTAGAACAGTAAAACTTCTCACATGAAGATTCTTTGGAGTTGCACACACAGTTACACGTGGGGTGAATACCCCAGAGAAGAATATCATGTGATTGAGGTCTCACAGCATGCATAACGAAAGGAGAAATATTTGAATGGGGGAAGTACACACTCCAGTCCATGGGCCCGGTGTTCATTTTGTATTGTCCATTGGATCTGTGATTTTCTACATGGATTTACTTTCGATATACATATGCTAGATTAAGAGTGCATATTTACACTAGATCTTTCAGGGTACAGACAGGGAAGATACTTCTGCACCTCATTGGTGAATAACAAGAAGTTTTACTACTATGACTATCATGCTTGTTATTGAGAATCTGTAGTGTGTTTCATGATTTACCATCTCTGCGTGGGTTTGAAACAACATGCAGTCATTAAAGATATCAGCAAAGTCGCCATGATTTATGTATGGTTATCAGAACAAAATTAATGAGGAAATGTATTTTGTGTTTATCCGCAGGAACTGCTATACCTATATGGATTTGTGGTTGACAACAATCCAGATGATTATCTCATGGTAACCCTCACATTGATGTATGTGCTAAAAGTTTGTAATAAATCTGTAGGATATATATTGGGAATCATTTTCTGGTTAACGTATAGATTGCATGATAAATGTGATCCCATTAAAGTGACCGATTACAACGAAACAAAAAGAACTGGCTCACACTAAAAGGAGGAACATGAAATTCATTATTCACTGGGATTTTAGAATTAGGAAATAAAGTTTGATAAACGGTACATCAATGCCTTCAGCGTCTTCTAAGTTTAATAATAGATCAATACCTTTTTTAAGAACCTCTTATAGCATATTTATGTAAGAAGTAGCTGTTTTATCCTCTGATTTCCTTGCTTTAACTGCAGGTTCATTATCCAGTAGAAGCTCTTAGACAGCTTCAGTCTGCTGACATTAAAATGAAGCTAATTGAGATGCAGGTACAATTATGTGTTCATCTTCTTTTGAACTTACAGCAAGCGTTTATCTTGTATGGCTTCAACTATGTTCTATTTAGATGAATTTACCCAACACAAAGTTTTCTGGAATTGAGTCGAAATTTGATTGCACTTACTATCTATACCCTGCCGCCTTTGATTTATCTTGTATAGGGTATTTGATATTTACTGAATGGCCAAGTTTTTTTTTATTTAGAAAAAACATGGCTCGAGATTGTGATGACTTTTCTAATGAATTCAAGCCATCTGAGCAGCTGTTGCCACTTGCCATCATGGCTCTCACTTTGTATGTATTTAATGTTTGCAGAAGGCTGAATTGAGATGTCTTCTACCTACAAGTTTGCTTGATAGGGGATTTTTCGGAACCAGTACCAGTTCTGGTGAAGATGATGATAACAAGAAAAAGCATTTTTCTAGTTACAGTTGGAGTGGTCAACGCAAAGTTCCATCATATCTCCAAAAAAATGTTTTCCCTCAAGAATTTTTAAGTACTCTTCGCACAATTGCCATGCAAGAACATGAACTTGAACAGGTTGCTTCCCTGCTTGGAGAGGTTGGTGTTTTTCTTTCACATACTGTATTCTGAAGTATAAACAGCGTGGGTTGACTCCTAGATGACAAACTGGGTACTCTGAAAACAAAAGATGTAAAGTGAGTATTAGCTTCATATTTTAGGCATCATGCTACATTACCAACTGCTGGATGAGATGATGAGCTCCTTATATTTCTGTTTGGAGTAGCTTTACTATCTATCATTATTGGTGTTAAAAAAATACCATAAAAAACATCGTTGTAGACCATCTGGTTAACCTGTTAACAAGAGTGCCTGCTATAAAGACACACAGTTAAACCTGTGTATTCTCCCTTTTTTGAAGAGTTGTTCATGGAGGAACGGCGCTCTAGTTTCTTATCAATTTGTTTCGTTTGCTGATCTAACTCATTTTGAATTAGATTTTTGTTCTTAGCATTATGACATATGGCTTTTTTCTTTAAAAAAAAGGGCGAGTCAGGAACCGTTTTAGGATGCATTGCATCTGGGCTTGAAGGACAGTAAGTGTTGTCTTTTTGTGATCATCTGGTTTTGAGACCCTTCTTTGAACTTGCTCTTACTAGGTTGGGTCTAGTGAGGATGGAGAACCATCTGATGCAGAGATCAAAAGCGCTATATGGGAGGTGTGCGGTGATAATGGAGCGCTAGGATTGCTTGTGGATCTTCTTAGGGTGAAGTAATACAAACAACTGACTCCTTTTTCCTCCTTCGTGTGCACTTGTTATATTTGATAGAGCCCTGTCAAGTGTGAACAGTTAGTTGATCAATCCTTTCATTTTGCAAGAATGGCTGAACTTGAAGAAGGCACTGGAACAGAAGCATCTGACAGTCAACTGCTGGAGAAATTTGATTCCAATGATCCAGACGACTCCTCGAGGTAGGTTTTTTTATGTTGCTGGGAAGATGCCTGTTTTTATTTCCAACGCTTACTCTTCTTGTATAGATCTTAACATAATATAGTTCTCCAAATTTACTTCTGGGCACTAGCAACAGTGACTATTTTAAGAGCCACAATAAGCAATGTGTTCTTGTGGAGAAAGCACTCGATTGCCACAGTGTCAACGTGAGCAATGTAGCTGATATTGCTGGAATGCCGCCTGATATTTTCATCGTCCAGGGAAAACTAGAAATATGTTTCATTCGTTACATCAATCAGTTCAATTGCCTAACCGCTTTGGTTCCTGCAGTTATCTGTACATAAAGAAGTCTGTGTAACTGTATTGTGCCGTAAACAAGTGATTGACTCAAAACCGCACAATACGCTAGTTTCTGATCTTAGCTAGAGTGCATGTTTTGTCAGCATTGCCCTTTAAATCTGCCACGACGTCGATGATTTCTTACTGTTTCCTTGTCCTCCTTTTCACAGTGCAACCGTCGAGAGCATCGAAGCGACGAAGTCAAGAGTGAACAGAAGGTCGTGTATAGTGTACCGTAGAGGGCAGAAGCAGCTGACGAGGATGTTCCTCAGGGAGGCGGAACGTCTTCTGGAGCTGTCCGCGGAGGAGCAGATATAGAGACTTTGCTTACCTGGTACAACATGTGTTGGTAGCGACACATCTCTAACAAGACTTGTGTTGATCCGCTTTGGAGAAATATATTTGCTCCACCCAAACTTTGGACAAATATTGTCATCCTTGTATTGGGTTTTTTCAGACTTAAAAATAGGATCACACTCACACAAGGAAAGTGTGCACTAAATACAATCAGTATGCCAATATATACATAGAACGCGACAGCTGCCCATCAAGCTCACTTTATTTAGTCTGATAATATGACTAATGCCTTTATGCATTCCCGTGGGATGATTGTCATCATAGATTTGACGTCTTTTGTCATCTCCTCCTAACTTTAGGGTGAGGGAGAGGGTCATATGATCCATTTTATGATGAAGTTCATGTTGCGGACAAGTGGACCCTCCTATGAAAGCCATGTGCTTGCACCTCTCGAGAAAGTGGCTGTTGAAACACACAATGCATCAATATCATCTTCTCTAGCTACCGCCAAGATGATGTTCAGAAAGAAGAATCATCACCTTGTCTAGAAATCTCCAAGATGATGTTAAAAAACAAGAACCAAGATCTTGTCTAGTTACCGCCAAGATGATGCTAAGAAACAAGAACGAAAATGGGCGGAATATAAGAGCCGGTCAGTTTACTCTAATATCAAAATTGGCACTATGATAACGAAAAAACTTGTAGATATGGTACGATGAAGGTGATGTTTGGTAGAGAAGAGTTGCATTCTGATGCTCAGCTAAGTAAAAGCTGCATTCTGATTCTTAGCTAAGTAGTCGGCTAAACGGATGGTGCAAACATCTTGTGAAACTTGCGATGGTGTATATAAAGCCCAACACTGAAGAAACTTACACTAGTAGAAAACAGGGCTTTCGTTCGGGCATGGCAAGCCCATTAGTCCCGGTTCAATCACGAACCGGGACCCATAGGGGCATTCGTCCCGGTTCGTGAGCCCAGGGGGCCGGCCGGGGCCTCGTGGGCATTGGTCCCGGTTCGTATGGACCCATTTGTCCCGGTTCTAGGCACGAACCGGGACCAATGGTCCTCGCTCCTGGCTCACAACAATTGGTCCCGGTTCGTGGCTCGAACCGGGACAGAAGGCTGAGCTTTAGTCCCGGTTTCTACCACGAACCGGGACAAATGAGTTGCCTATATATACCCCATCGCCACAGCAGAGCACTCCACAGTGCTCTGTTTTTTCTGGCCGGCGAGGGGAGGGCATTTGGGTGCTCTAGCTCACCTCCTATGCACATGAGGTGTTCGATGAAATGTCTGAGCCACACTAGTTAATCTTTCTCCTCTCGAAACTCGACCTCCGAGCTCCATTTTCCCCGAGATTTGTCTAGGTTTAGCGGTCCGTCACGTCCCGTCCCCGTCTTCACCGCCGTCGATCGCCCGCGCCGATCTCGTCGCCAGCACCACCGTGGTGGGCCTCTTGTTCTTATCTTCTTTCTGAAAGAAAAAAAATTCTTACTTTAGATAGATACTTGTCTAATTTTGTTACTTTTATTATTCCTTCTTATTACATAGTGCGATGGTTTTGGTATCCGCCCCCGTCGGCCCTCGTCCTGTCTATGATTCGGATGTGGTATATATTATCTTTTTATAACTATTTGGTTCATTTATTGTTCATGACAAATATGCCGACCAATGTGACATAGATTTTATTTATCTAGGAGGTGGTTGAACCGGAAATTCCAACCGACCCTATTGTCGAGAGGTTAAATTTAGTTGAAGAAGAAAACAATTACTTGAAGGAAAAAATAAAAAAAATTGAGGAGGAGAAGATGATATTGGAGTTGCATGTTGCGGATGACGTCGATGATCACAAGATCAAGATGGATGCAATGCGCTTGAAGATTAGAAAGATTAGAAAATATGCCATTCATACCGAGGCTTGGTATCATTATGCCGTTGGATCAATTGTTACCTTGGTTGCGATTATGATCGCATTTGTTTTCGCATTGAAATGTTTTACATAGTTCCAATGTATGGTTTAATTAATTAGATGCTCTGGAGAGCTATATGTTCTTAGATGAGAACTATGTATGTACTTTGGTTTTAATGTGATGATGAACTTCTATTAATTTGGTCACTTAATTATCTATTCATGATGTTCTGTAATGGTTTTTGACACACTTAATTATATATAATGCACGCAGATGAACCGACAATGGATGTACGGTGACAGACACACCTCTGAGTACATTAAGGGCGTGCATGATTTTCTCGAAGTGGCTGATGCAAACAAGCAAAATGGTTTTATGTGTTGTCCATGCCCTACATGTGGGAATACGAAGTCTTACTCTGACCGGAAAATCCTTCACACCCACCTGCTTTACAAGGGTTTCATGCCACACTATAATGTTTGGACGAGGCACGGAGAAATAGGGGTTATGATGGAAGACGGCGAAGAAGAAGAGGACGATGACAACTATGTGCCCCCTGAATACGGTGATGCTGCAACGGGGGAAGCTGCTGAAGATCAAGAGGAACCAGACGATGTGCCCAATGATGCTGCAAGGGGGGAAGCTACTGAAGATCAAGAGGAACCAGTGCCCGATGATGATGATCTCCGCCGGGTCATTGTCGATGCAAGGACGCAATGCGAAAGTCAAAAGGAGAAGCTGAAATTCGATCGCATGTTAGAGGATCACAAAAAAGGGTGTACCCCAATTGCGAAGATGGCAACACAAAGCTCGGTACCGTACTGGAATTGCTGCAGTGGAAGGCAGAGAATGCTGTTCCTGACAAAGGATTTGAGAAGCTATTGAAAATATTGAAGAAGAAGCTTCCAAAGAATAACGAATTGCCCGACAGTACATACGCAACAAAGAAGGTCGTATGCCCTCTAGGATTGGAGGTGCAGAAGATACATGCATGCCCTAATGACTGCATCCTCTGCCGCGGTGCATACAAGGATCTGAACGCATGCCCGGTATGCGGTGCATTGCGGTATAAGATCAGACGAGATGACCCTGGTGATGTTGACGGCGAGCCCCCAGGAAGAGGGTTCCTGCGAAGGTGATGTGGTATGCTCCTATAATACCACGGTTGAAACGTCTGTTCAGAAACGAAGAGCATGCCAAGTTGATGCGATGGCACAGTGAGGACCGTCAGAAAGACGGGAAGTTGAGAGCACCCGCTGACGGGTCGCAGTGGAGAAAAATCGAGAGAAAGTACTGGGCTGAGTTTGCAGCTGACCCAAGGAACGTATGGTTTGGTTTAAGCGCGGATGGCATTAATCCTTTCGGGGAGCAGAGCAGCAATCACAACACCTGGCCCGTGACTCTATTATGTATAACCTTCCTCCTTGGATGTGCATGAAGCGGAAGTTCATTATGATGCCATTTCTCATCCAAGGCCCTAAGCAACCCGGCAACGACATTGATGTGTACCTAAGGCCATTAGTTGAAGAACTTTTACAGATGTGGAATGGAAACGGTGTACGTACGTGGGATGAGCACAAACAGGAGGAATTTAACCTGCACGCGTTGCTGTTTGTAACCATCAACGATTGGCCCGCTCTCAGTAACCTTTCAGGACAGACAAACAAGGGATATCACGCATGCACGCACTGTTTAGATGACACTGAAAGTATATACCTGGACAAATGCAGGAAGAATGTGTACCTGGGCCATCGTCGATTTCTTCCGACCAACCATCAATGTCGAAAGAAAGGCAAGCATTTCAAAGGCGAGGCAGATCACCGAAAGAATCCCGCCATGCGTACCGGTGATCACGTACTTGCTATGGTCAATGATTTACACGTAATCTTTGGAAAGGGTCCCGGCGGACTAGCTGTTCTGAATGACGCTGAGGGACACGCACCCATGTGGAAGAAGAAATCTATATTTTGGGACCTACCCTACTGGAAAGACCTAGAGGTCCGCTCTTCAATCGACGTGATGCACGTGACGAAGAACCTTTGCGTGAACCTGCTAGGCTTCTTGGGCGTGTATGGGAAGACAAAAGATACACCTGAGGCACGGGAGGACCTGCAACGTTTGCACGAAAAAGACGGCATGCCTCCGAAGCAGTATCAAGGTCCTGCCAGCTACGCTCTTACGAAAGAAGAGAAAGAAATCTTCTTTGAATGCCTGCTCAGTATGAAGGTCCCGACTGGCTTCTCGTCGAATATAAAGGGAATAATAAATATGCCAGAGAAAAAGTTCCAGAACCTAAAGTCTCATGACTGCCACGTGATTATGACGCAACTGCTTCCGGTTGCATTGAGGGGCTTCTACCGGAAAACGTCCGATTAGCCATTGTGAAGCTATGTGCATTCCTCAATGCAATCTCTCAGAAGGTGATCGATCCAGAAATCATACCAAGGCTAAGGAGTGATGTGGCGCAATGTCTTGTTAGTTTCGAGCTGGTGTTCCCACCATCCTTCTTCAATATCATGACGCACGTCCTAGTTCATCTAGTCGACGAGATTGTCATTCTGGAGCCCGTATTTCTACACAATATGTTCCCCTTTGAGAGGTTCATGGGAGTCCTAAAGAAATATGTCCGTAACTACGCTAGGCCAGAAGGAAGCATCTCCATGGACCATCAAACAGAGGATGTCATTGGGTTTTGTGTTGACTTCATTCCTGGCCTTAAGAAGATAGGTCTCCCTAAATCGCGGTATGAGGGGAGACTGACTGGAAAAGGCACGCCAGGAGCGGACTCAATAATATGCAGGGATGGGCATTCTTGGTCTCAAGCACACTACACAGTTCTACAGAACTCTACCTTGGTGACCCCGTATGTCGATGAACACAAGAACAGTCTGCGCTCCAAACACCCGGAGCAGTGTGACGACTGGATTACATGTGACACTACTAGGAAAAGGCTTGCTAGTGGCGCACCAGTTTTGCCTACTAATGGCGCACTACTGGTGCGCCACTAGCACCACGCCATTAGAATTAAATACTAATGGCGCACCCCTGGTGCGCCATTAGTATCTGGTATACTAATGGCGCACCACGCAGTGCGCCATTAGTATAGCCCACCGTGCGCCATTAGTATGCCTCCCAGGGGCCATTTACCCATGTGCCTTGGCATACTAATGGCGCACTAGGGGGTGATGCGCCATTAGTGTCCTTTCTGCAGTGCGACATTAGTGTGCTGAGTGGTGCGCCATTAGTATGAATATTAGGGATTATTTTCTTTTCTTTTCTGATATTTGCACATGTTACAAAACATATTACTGCACATAATATAGAGAGCACAACATATAAACAGCAGATTTATCGAATACAATAGAAGATTAGTCTCCGAATACAATTCATCATATTAGTCTCCGAATTTCAAATACCGAACAAAGTTATAACATTACAAGTCTCGAAACCGCGAGTAGCGAGTTTGTCTTCACATTACAAGTCGATATCGATCATCTAAACTACCATCACATAGAAGAGAGCTGCGGTCATCACGATTAGCATCATCGCGATAAAACTGGTCTTCATCCGGTTCCTCCTCCGCTCCCTCCTCTCTCCCGCTAGATAGCGCGCGTATCTAACTTCCGCCTCCGCCCTAGTGGTGTACCCTTTGTAACTGTTACCGCTGAAACAGTGAACCTGTCTCCGACACTCCTCCCAGTCGTCGTAGACTCCGGGAACCTTACCCTTGTACACGACATACGACGACATCTCTATATATGCACTAGCCAAACAAAACGTTAGTAGCAATTCACAGACAATACATAAGCAATATATAAGTATGCAACAAAAGGATCGGAAGAGAAAAGCAACACATTAATAGCACGATTCATGGTCCTACTAATAAATAGCATCGATTACATATAAGTTGAACGACTGTCCAAACCAAAGAGACATACAAGTTCATTAAAGTTTAATATTACAACATGAGCCAATCGACATTTCAGAACTACATAGTATCACTACTTTCGACTCGACTCAGGGACCGGAGCGTGGATGAAGCCGCCGTCTTTCGTGATGGTCATGAAATCGCGGGCGTTGTCAGCCTGCATTTGTAGCGTTGTTTCTATCTCACTGTTGGACGGTTGATGTCTGAGATAGAACTGCCCCGAGGTACGAAGGACATCTTGATGGATGATTTCCGCAAACTCCGACTGGATGCGAAAGAATTCTTGTCTAATGTCCGCGTCCTGGATTGCTGACAAGCGTGCGGCCCAATCTTTGAGATTATTTGGTAGCAGAAGGTGATTATGGTCCCGTACGATCGCCCGCATGTGATGGAGGGCGTAGTAGGCATCCTTCTGACCGCCAGGCGGCTGCTTGACGCAGGAGAACGTCGTATTGTGGCTGAAGATGTGCTTGCCGTACTTACGAACTAGCCTGCTGAAGGTGCCTCCAGATCTGGCATAGCCGGGGAGAACATCATCAAGAACTTTCTTGATATTTGTGTAGTCTATCTTCGACTGACGGTCCGGGTCGAAATACGTGGCCATGGAATATTTCGGGCTTAAGAGGATGAGTGTGCAATGTGTGTCACTGCACAAAACACGGAATGTTAGAAAAAAAAGAACGATCGAAATATAAGAAATCGTATGTTACGGGGCGGTGAGGGGATGACTTACTCGGGAAAGTAAGGCACGAGGAAGTTATCCTTATCTGGGTTTGCCAGAATGACGCCTTCGAGGTATGAACTCGCGACTTGCCAGTCCCCAGCGCTGCCCAAGATCTTGGCACACATGTAGAAGGGGTCGACTATCACGATGTCCGGGGTCTTGTCTCTAATGATCCGCATCTCCATACTCAGCGAAAATAGCCGAACGAAGGTGTAGTGCAGCGGATGAAGGTTAAACATAGCGAAGATGTCATCAAACCGCAGGAAGATCGTACCCCCGATGGCGCTATCCACAAAGCCCTTGCCCTCTGGCACCTTGGCCACGAAAACTGGGTATGCCACATCATTCTTGGAGAGACGCCGCTTCTCCAAAGAAAGAACACTGTCATGCAGACTCCGCATAGCACCGGTTGCAGCATTGAGCAGATTAGTCGGTAGCATCGGCCTACCCGCCACATGCACCCTCCTCGAGATATCCTTAGGTGAAGGTGGCCCGTCCTGAGCACGGATCATACTCGGTGCCGGCTGGCTCGCACCGCCCTTGTTATTCTTTCGTTTCCGTCCCTTCTTCCTCATCTCCTGTAATGGGATCGAGTTCTGCTCAGAGACCGCCTTCTTGAGTGTGTTGGGGCTGATAATATTCCTCACCTCGGCTATCCGAGGCTCGGTGAAGGCGGCAGCTGGAGGCGTCTCCTGAGAACTGAACGCCAGACAACGCCTGTTGCAATTGGGTTTCTCCGCGGTACCAGCTCGATCGCGGTCGTCTTTTTCAGGGTTGGGTTCTTGAGAAGGAGGCCCGAAGAATTTGTCACCGTACCCATGTTCGGCAAAGTACTTATCGACGTTGGTAAATGTACCGTCGTCGTTGTTGTTGTCGTCCGGATCCTGTGCCATATGCATGTCCGGATCTTGTGCCATAGGGATGTCCGGCATGTCCGGTAGCGTTGCGGCGGTCTTGCCATGGCTTGGCGCCGGCACGACTGGCGGTGTTGTCTGTGGGGTGGTGTCCCCCGTCCCCAAACGAATCTGGCTGTTCGGCCAAAGCAGGGGCCAGCTTACGCATGCGCTGAGGGTCATCACATCATCTTCGTCGGCCCCAGCGGGTCGAATCGGAGGTAACAACTCGTCGCAGCCTGGCAGCGCCCGAACCAGTTCAACCCTATACACGGTGGGTGGCATCGGATTACCGTGGAACACGGGGTTGCCCAGTTGAACGATTCTGCCCTTGGCGACATCGATCAACTCGCCGCCCACGAAGTGTAGGAGAGTGCATGGAACGTCGGCGGCGCCCTGCGAAAACATGTAGGGTGTCAGGGATGCCCAGTCAAAGGCAAGGAGATGAAGTCATCGGCCGAGAGGCTTAGTTACCATGATGGCGTCGAGCTCGGCTAATGTCGACGCACCGCCAACGGCGGGCGTGCAACTGACGGAGGGGCCGCTTGCTGCCGAGGTGCCGGCCGGCGTACACCCGGGTGCATTAAGCTCCAATGCCCGTGCCGGCGCCGGAGACACCAATACCGCCTCCGCCGGAGACACCAATGGCGCCGCCTGCGCGTTGTGCGAGTTGCTGGCCGTGAAGCTGGGAACCGGGGGCGGCCCCTGTTGGCCGCCCGCAATCCACGCCTGTAGCCCCTCAATCAAGCTAGGCACAATGGCGGTGAGCGTCGTTCCCAGTTGTTGTTGCACTTGCTCTTGGACAATCTCCGGAATCCGCGCCACTTGTGCCTTGAGTTCTTGAACCTCGCGCGACTGGCTTTCCGAGCTGGTCTTTTTCTCCTTTCACCCACCAGCATTATAGTATGACAACCATTTTGTGGACAAGCCTTTGCCGGCCACACGACCAGCTGACGACGGCTTACTGAGGTTATCCTTGTTTTTCATTATGTTCAACGCCCTATTTAGAGTGCTGTCCCAAGCTGGGGAGCTCTGAGACGACCCCGCGCTACTGCTTTCAGTCTCCTGCGGAAGGAATGTGAACCATTTAGAAATTTGGCTTCATTAACTAGAATGCAACCATATATGTAGCTAATTACGCGGGGGTGTATTCCTTACCAGAACTTTCTCAAGCGCCTTGGTCTTCGGATCCGTGGTAAGCTCCTTTGTTACCGGGTCCTCCTTGTACCGGGCCCTGACATAGTTCCTGGTCTGCTTCTCACGGTATTTCTCGAAGCGGGGCGGTAGGCCTTGCTCGGCACGCTCCGCGTCCTCCTTGTCCCATATAGGTTCCGCCACTCTGTACCCGCCGGGACCGAGTTTGTGGACCCCTAAGTTCAAGTCCCACATCTCTTTCCCCCACTGACTTGATTCCTCGGATGCGCCGCTCTCGCACTTGATCTTGAACTCCTTGTAGTCATCTTCGCTGATCGAAGGATCTTTCGCCTTGATCTTCTCATAACTATCACCTTTGTTAATCATTCTCTTCACCGCGCTTCTCCAAGTAGATAGGGCCGTGCTCATCTTCGTGAGGGCGGCACTGTTCACTTTATTCCCTGAGAGGCGTGTGTTTGCAAACTCAGCGGCGAACTTGTATCATTCGTGCAGCTTCGTGAAGAGGAGGTTGCGCAAATTCCCTCGGTCCTTATGCCTTAGGTTCTCGGTGTTGATCGAGATGGTGCTCCAGAGAATGCACCCGAGCTGAACCGAGTACCCCTTGACTAATTCTTTGGGCGCCGTTGGATCCCCGTCGCAGTTCACTTCAGTAAATTCCTCCTTGACGGTGCCGAGCACGTTCGGGCGCCGGTCCTTTCGTTGCCTCTTCGGTTAGCTGCCATCTGTGCGTGCGCTGCCATCATCAGTGGTGGCATCCTCGGCGGCACCATCAGTGGTGTCATCCCCGACGCCACTAGGGGTTGTGTAGTCAGGATCGGTGTCTTCCGCGGCGTCCTCATAGCGGTGAGGTTCTTCCTCCATCTCCTGGGACAGCTCCCAGAATGCCTTGCCGCCCGAACCGCCGGCCTCATCGTTGTGGGCCATGTTTCGCTCTAAATAGGAAAAAAGTTTGGTCAAAAAGTTGGTTATTGTCAAGGAACAAGATCATGGTCTCATCATTTAGGGTTTGTCGACACCGAGGCATCCTAAAAGCTAAGCTTTTATCATTTAGGGTTTGTCGACGCCGAGGCACCCTAAAAGCCCAAGCTTTCATCATTTAGGTTTTTATCGACACCGAGGCACCCTAAAAGCCAAGGTTTTATAATTTAGGGTTTGTCGACTCTAAGTTGGGCCTAATCACTTGGTTCTATTGCCACCTATGGTTTAATGCAGCAAGAATAAAGGGGCAGTTGATCCTACTTAATTAAGTACTAAGATACCCCGGCCCATGCATTAGTCGCAAGTACCCCATATGTCCTATTTTTAGCAAAGTCATGCTAAAATTCACGGAAAATTTCAGCATGACCTTTGCTGAAAATAGGACATATGGAGTACCCGAATTTGCCGGAACGGAAGTTAATCGACATTCCGGCAAACTCAAGGGCCTCTCGGGGTACCTGGAAAATCATCTCTTCCTTTCTTTCTTCAGTTTGAAATAGTAGTGGCCATGGTGATGGACACAGAGGGCCAAATTGCCAGCCAGATTTGCCTTAAAGATATTGCTGAATCATTGTGTGGCATATGCTTCTCAATTCTCATCTGCTTTTCCTCAGAAGAGAAAATCTCATCTGCTGGACCATGACCAAAGCTTGACTTGACTAGATGGTACTTATACTACAGTGCACACTGAATTCATTCGGTTCACTCACACTTGCTTTGTGTACTCATCAGTAAAGTGAAGAAAGAAGAAATTTACAGCTAGAAAGAACAGTACAGGTACACCAAAAGCAGTGTTTTTGTCCCAACCAGTACAGGTTGTACTACTAGAAAACAGAAGAAATTTACAGCTATCCTAATAAAAACTTACAACCTGCAAGGAAACTAGAGATGCACACAAGTAATGGCTTAGTAAGGTGGATGCTTCATGAGGGGCACCATTTTATAGGATCTCAACCACAGGGGAATTCTTTTTTAAAGAAGGGTACAGTATCATGCTTATTAATCGATAGTCATGGTAAGTGAACTACTCGAATCTTACATTTCAAGATATTCTTCAGTGCTATCCATCATGTGACAGAACAATATGTAAGATACCTATGGCAGATAGTGAACTGCTCGAAGATTATCTTTCAGAGTGTTATTCAGTACTATCCCTCATAAGGATCAACAGAATTTAAGATTTCTTACCTATATCAGATAAGTTGACTGCTCAAGATGGAAATCTGTCATTGAGAAAACATTTTGTTACAGGTTTTATAGTAGGTGAATACATGGTGTATGAGTGGAGGACATACTATCAGCAGCAGCAGCAAAACCAACTGACTGTTCTAAGTTGGTAAATCTATTGTTGGACTACAAGGCTTGTAAAGATGTTAGGGGTTTGCAAGTGCAAAGTCTAATCTTGAAAAAATATTCATCTAAAAGTCTTTAGCACCTGCATTTAACCGAGAATGTGCTAGTATCATTTGTTTAACAGGCTTTTCCAGGAAGGTGCTAGTGTCACATGCAGACAGACAAGTAGTAGATCCATGTCAGGAACATTATCAGGTAACCAGGCTGATAGAGATTAGGCTAAAACATAAATGATCACAAAATATTCAGCAAGAGGAACAATATCTGAGTATGATGGCCTACACTAGTTTTAGTTAAGCCACCCAACCGAAAGAAAAAAAATCTGGAAGCATCAGCTTCACTAGATTGGAACAACAGTAGACAAGTTTATAAACTGGCAAATTTGCAAGGACATTAGTAGCGTGTGGCACATTGGTAGATTACTGTGTCCTCTCTAATGACAGATTGCAGCTAGTATTATCAGATATTCAGCTTCATGACTGATAATTGTTGAGCATCCTCTGCACACTTCAAGTGCACTTGACTTCAGCTAAACGAAAATTGACTAGTGAAACCAGTCATACATGCCAAAGTGAAGAGCATAGTCTGCATTAAGCAGAACAAAAGGGGCATGCGGCAGTTTGCATCTAAGTAACTTGCATCAACGTCCTATGAGATACTTGCATCAAGTAACTTGCGTCTAAGTTACTTGCGTCTAAGTAACTGGCATCATTCATCCATCTAACAAATTAAAAAAGCAATACATTCATCCATCTATCCAACTGACACATCGATTCATCCATATATGCAACAAAGTATTTGCATCTATCCAATTTATATAGCTAAAAAAGAAGAACAGAGAGTTGGGACAGAGAGGATGGCTCACTGTGGAGGAGTGGAGGACTAGATGAGTGGTGGGCACTTGGGCTGCGGCTTCGGGACGGAGGTGCCGTGGGCAGCCGGTGCAGAGCGGCGCGGCGGCGAGGTCCGGAATGGCGGCGGCGAGGTCAGCGGCGGCGCTGGAACCCTAGCGCGTGGCCCTGCTCGAGGTAAGCCCAAGAAGTCAGACCAAGGGCATGCGGCAGGCACGAGCCACGGAGAAGTGAGGGGCGCGGGGGAGGGGAGGCAGGGGGCTTACTGGGGAGGGCTGGGAACGGCGTGGGGTCGCCGGCGATCTCCGTGGCCGAAAGAGGAAGAAGGGGTCGGGGACGACGCTTCGGGGCTCTTCCGGTCGCGTGAGCCATCGGGGAGGACGAGGGAGACGCGGCGATGCTTCTGGGATCAGCGGTAGAGCGAGGGGAGCACGGTGGCGCGGCTATGGCGTCGGGGGACGACGACCGGGCGGCGGAAGGGGGCGTGAGGGTGTGGCGAGGGGGGTAGTGGATCTGGCGAGGGAGGGACGAAGGGATCGGGCGAATTAGCTAGGGGGAAGGTTAGTAATGGCGCACCCCCCTAGCGGTGCGCCATTAGAATGTTTTTTTGATAGCAATGGCGCACCCCCTAGCGGTGCGCCATTAGTAATCTTTTTTTAGATAGCAATGGCGCACCACCCAGCGGTGCGCCATTAGTAATCTTTTTTAGATAGCAATGGCGCACCACCCAGCGGTGCGCCATAAGTAACTTATTATTATTATTATTTTTTGTTGCATCTAATAATTTTTTAGAAAATGAATATGAATATGAAACAGTAATAATTTTTTATAAAACAATAATAAATTTTTTAAAAATATCATCAAATTTGTTATGCAGCGGCGGTGGAGCGGGGTAGGGTGCGGTGGGTCGTCGGCGGTGGTGGAGCGGGGGAGGGTGCGAGGGGTGCTCGGCGGCGGTGGAGCGGGCCGGGGAGGGTGCGGGGGGTCGTCGGCGCGGTGGAGCGGGGGAGGGTGCGGGGGGTCGTCGTCGGCGGTGGAGCGGGGGAGGGTGCGGTGGGTCGTCGGTGGCGGTGGAGCGGGGGAGGGTGCGGGGGGTCGTCTGCGGCGGTGAAATTTGAAAAAATATACATGAATTCAGAAAGTGCCCATGAAATTTAAAAATATTCATGAGTTCAAAAAGTTCCCATGAAATACAATCGAGAAATGAACGCTACAATTTAAATACAATCGATCTTAGCTAGCTATCTGTTCACAATCTTCTTGCCCTTATTTTTCGTAAATGGAGTTCTTCTCTTGAACGGACGTCCTTTAGGTAGGGTGGTCCTGCTTCTTCTTGTGGTGTATGCTGGTACTTCATCGTCGTCGTCATGTTCCATCTTCGGGTCGCCGTACTTGTCGAAGTCTTGCTCATTGGCGACTCCATCCATTCTAATGATCTTCCTTTTGCCTCTCCTCACGACAACACGACTGGGCTTTGACGGGTCGGTAATGAAGAAGCATTGGTCCACTTGGGAAGCCAGTACCCATGGCTCATTTTTCACGGTGACGTTTGCGCCCGCGGTCTTGGATTTGGCTTCGGGTATAACCATGGTGGTGAAATACTGGTCTTCTTTTAGGACGCTCTTGGCCCATCTGACACGGAACATCGGGACCTTCTCTCCAGCGTAGCTCAGCTCCCAGATCTCCTCGATCCTTCCGTAGTATCTGTCCTTGTCGTTACCGGTGTAGGATTCCATCGTTACCCCGGAGTTCTGATAACCATCGCTCTTCATGTCCTTTCCCTCGGTGTAGAATGTGTAGTCGTTGATATCGTACGCCTCATACGTCATCAGGTTGTGCTCGGCGCCCTGTGACAAGGCGAATATGAGTTGTTCTTCCGTGGAAGAATCCTCATGTAAAGGGTACGACAGAAGCTTCTGCTTGAACCAACGCGTGAAACATGAGTTGTGCTCTTTGATTATATCTCCGTCCGTCCTCTGTTGGCCTCGGTCATTGTACGTCTTCTCAATAAAGGTTTTGTGTTCTACCACCCAAGGATCGACCACGTCTATGTGTTGTAGCGCGACTAGGTTTGCTCTTTCAAAGTCGGCGAGTCGACCCTCGAAGTCGACATGCATTTCGCGGCGACCCTCACGGTGACCCCATCCAGCGAGCCTGCCGAGGTGCCTGTTGACGGGCAGACCAACGGGGTTCTCGATGCCTAGATAATTCGTGCAGTAGGAGATGCACTCTTCGGCAGAAAGCCCTTGGCTATGCTTCCCTCTGGACGTGACATGTTGCGAACGTATCCTTTGATGACACTATTCATCCTTTCGAACGACATCATGCTGTGCAGGAACGTCGGCCCAAGTTGGATGATATCCTCCACGATATGGACCAGCAGATGCACCATAACGTCGAAGAATGCGGGCGGGAAGTACATCTCAAGCTCGCATAGTATCACCACGATCTCTTCGTGTAGCCTTCTGAGTTGCCTCACGCCAACCGACTTCCGAGAGATGACGTCGAAAAAGTTGCATAGGCCAAATAGCGTTTCACGGACGTGCGCGTCCATGATCCCACGGATTGCAACTGGAAGTATCTGCGTCATCAGCACGTGACAGTCGTGAGACTTCATCCCGCTGAACTTCTGCTTCGCTGAGTCTAGGTATCTGTTTATCTTCCCCGCGTAACCATAAGGAAGTTTTACTCCTACGAGGCAGGTGAAAAACTGATCGATCTCCTCCTGACTTAGAGTGAAGCACGCGGGAGGGAAGTCATTTCTGGTCTTCTTGGCCTTTTTGCCTTTGCGACGACTTTCCGTGTCCTGCTTCGCCTCATCATCATCATCATTATCGTGAAGCTCCTCCCTGATGCCCATTGATTTCAAGTCTGCCCTTGCTTTTGGCCCATCTTTGGTCCTCTCCGGCATGTTGAGCAGGGTACCAAGCAGACTCTCGCATATGTTCTTCGTGATATGCATGACATCAAGGCTGTGAGGCACACGGTGGATCTTCCAGTACGGCAAGTCCCAGAAAACAGACCTCGTTTTCCATACCTTCAGCAGCGGCTCTTGCGCCTTTCGCTTCTTTCTCGGCTCTGGCGCCTTTTGCTTCTTTCCCGGCAGTGGGCAATCTTTCCAATTTTTCAACAGCTCGTCTATTTCGTCGCCGCTCCTCATACGCGGGCGTCTTCGGGGTTCGGTTTCACCATCGAACAGATCCTTGCGTTTTCTCCATGGGTCACCGTCGCGAAGCCACCTTCGATGTCCCATGAACATGGTTTTCGAAGACCCGGGATCTCTATCTAGATGGCGATACGTTGTGTCATCCATGCACCTGACGCATCCAGAAAATCCGTGGACCACCTGCCCCGCGAGATATCCGTAACCGAGATAGTCGTGCACCGTCGTGAGCAGTGCGGCTCTCATAGGGAAATATTCTTTCTCTGCGGCATCCCACGTATTGGCTGGCGTTTTCCACAGCGTGTCTAGCTCCTCTTTCAGCAGCCCCAGATACAGATTGATGTCATTCCCTGGTTGTTTCGGCCCTTCAATTAGCATACTCATGTGAATGTACTTCCTCTTCATGCACAACCAGGGGGGAAGGTTGTACATCCACACAAACACAGGCCAGGTGCTATGTGTGCTTCTCTAGCTGCCAAACGGATTGACTCCATCGGTGCTCGCGCCCAGCACGATGTTCCTTGGATCGTTCCCAAATTCTGGGTGTTCGAAGTTCAACGCTTGCCACTAGCTCCCATCCTTAGGGTGACTCAGCATCTTGTCTTTTTTATTTATCTCCGGATCATTTGCGTCATCTTCTCGCTTCTTCTCCTCCCTATCCGCGTGCCAACGCAAGAGCTTTGCTACCTTAGGGTCCACGAAATACCGCTGCAGACGAGGAGTGATCGGAAAATACCACACCACTTTTCGAGGAGCTTTCTTCCTCTTCTTGTATCGAGTGACGCCGCACACCGGACATATGGTAGACTCCGCGTGCTCGTCCCGATAAATGATGCAATTGTTCATGCACACATGGTATTTCACGTGTGGTAAATCCAGAGGACACACGATTTTCTTCGCCTCCTCTAAACTGGTCCGGCACTTGTTCCCCTTGGGAAGACGTTCGTGCCAGAATGACATGTTCTCGTCGAAGCATGCGTCGGTCATTTTGTGTTTTACCTTCATCTGCAGAGCCATGAGCGTTACTTTCAGGCGGGTATCCTCGGGCCTGCATCCTTCATACAAGGGAGTAACCGCGTCTATCTCCAGTTGATCCAGCTTGGCTTTCTCTCGGGCGGCAGCTCTTGCGTTATCCGTCTGCTTGAGAAGCAGCTCTTGAATATGAGGGTCCTACACCCAGCCCATCGATGGTCCATCGTCGTCTGCTCCGGCATCTTCTCTTCATGATCATGCCCTTCGTCTGCTCCGGCATCTTCCTCATCATCATGTCCGGCATCTTCTACATGATGACTGTGTACTGCATCTACTTCGTGATCATGTCCTGGAGATTCTTCGTCTTCTCGCCCGCCCTCGCCGCGGTTGTCTTGCTGCCCTTCCTCATTTCTTGCCGGCCGCCCCCCATGGATGACTTCATAATCATCTTCATCAGCTTGCCACCGATAGCCATCCATGAAACCACGCAAGAGCAGGTGGTTCCGCACCTGTACGGAATCCGAGTCCATAAGGCTCCTCAGCTTGCATCTTCGACACGGACATCTTATCTCCGTCTCGTTATTTAGAAGCATCTCGGCCTTCGCGGAGCTCAAAAACCTATTCACGATGCCTTCGGTCATCGTGCGGACCATGGTCGCCTGCGGGGTAGAGCAAAACGATATTTTATAACCAAGAAAAAATTTGGCATGACTTTGCCTAAAAATAGGACCAAAAAGAATGCATAGTGCCAAAATTCTCGCCGAAACGGAAATGAATCAACATTCCGGCAAAATATTGGCAACTATCGCATTTCAAATACCGGTACCTGCAAACACAAACATATATGCAACACCACAAACATATGCAACACCACAAACATACATAGATCTAGGTAGGCCATAAAAAGTGCATGTGCACGTTGTTGGAGGGAGAAAAAAGTAGATCTACAACATAAAGAAAGCTTTCCCCTTACTTACCTATCAAAAAAGGTAATTTAACCACTTAATTTGGATGAATCTATGATGCAAATGAGGTGAGGAGGAGGAGGCACCCGAGACAAGCTTGGAGGAGGAGGTGGAGAGAATGAAGTGGGGAAAGTGAGTGTGTAGGTGGCTGTCCAAAATACCTAGCTGGTCCCAGGTTACTAATGGCGCACCACCAACAAATGCGCCATTAGTAACCCTGGTTACTAATGGCGCACCAGCTGCCGGTGCGCCATTAGTAGTTTTGCAAAAAAAATGATAGTAGTGGCGCACGGGGTGACTGGTGCGCCATTACTAGTTAAAACTAGTAATGGCGCACTGCGCCCCGGTGCGCCATTAGTATTTTTGGAAAAAAGAAAAGAAAAAAAATTTGTTAGTAGTGGCGCACCATGGTTGTGGTGCGCCATTAGTGTGATAGACACTAATGGCGCACCGGCACACGGTGCGCCATTAGTATTTTTGGAAAAAAGAAAAAAATTGTTAGTAGTGGCGCACCATAGTTGTGGTGCGCCATTAGTGTCTATCACACTAATGGCGCACCAGCACACGGTGCGCCACTGCTATATAGTAGTGGCGCACCGCATGTCTGGTGCGCTATTAGTGTGCATATTGTCTATAGCCTTTTTCCTAATAGTGTGAACACATCAGGACTTTCAGCAGTTGGTTGGAAACACGTCTCAGAGGTGACACCACTGTTTGTGATGAGTTGTACTCGTTGTCCAGGGGACCATCTTCGACTGTATTGACTTACAAAGGATACGAGATAAATGAGAATACATTTTACACGATCGCCCAAGATCAAAAGAGCACCAACCAAAACAGCGGTGTCCGCTTTGATGCAGCAACCGAGAGGGGAAAGGACACGTATTATGGTTGCATAATGGACATATGGGAACTTGACTACAGATATGATTTTAAGGTCCCTTTGTTTAAGTGCAAATGGGTCAATCTGTCAGGAGGCGGGGTACAGGTAGACCCACAGTACGGAATGACAACAGTGGATCTGAACACTCTTGGGTACACTGACGAACCGTTCGTCCTAGCCAATGATGTGGCACAGGTTATCTATGTGAAGGACATGTCTACCAGACCGAGAAAAAGAAAAGATAAGGAAGCGAATACATCATACGATGAGCCAAAGTGCCACATAGTTCTTTCAGGAAAAAGGGACATTGTGGGAGTGGAGGGCAAGACAGACATGTCTGAAGATTATGAAAAGTTTCATGAAATTCCTCCCTACAAAGTCAAGGCTGACCCAAGCATCTTGATAAACGATGAAGATTATCCATGGTTACGGCGCAATAAGCAAATGACACAAGCGAAGAAAAAGTGAAGACTTTCTCCCGCAACTATTATGATGATACCATGCCAACTTTGTAACCGACGAGTATGATACCATCGTCCATTTTGTACACGAAGTGCATCTAGTTTTTGCCGTAATCCTCTCAACTTTCTTGCACATGCTATGTGGATGAAATGATGATACCATGCCAACTTTCAACCTTTTCAGAGTTCATTTGAAATACTTTTCAATTTTAGGGTCTTATAGCTCAAAATAATTAGTAAATGCATGAAAATGGTGCATGAAAAATAACAAATAAAATAAATAAGTAATTAGAAACAAAATAATATAAAATTTATTAAAATATATAAGTAGAAACAAAATAAAATAAACTTTAATAAAATTTATGAAACTAAAATTAACAAAGTATTTTCTGTTCAAAACATTATAAGAAACTTCTAGTATTATTGAAACTAAAATCATATAAAATTGATGCCACTAAAATTATCGAAGTATTTTCTGTTCAAAATCATTAAAAGCAAAAAGAATTTTCATAAAAAACTTTTTTTGATAGAAACTTTAATAGCAAAAAGAATTATCATAAAGTAAAATAAATAAGTAATTAGAAACAAAATAAAATAAAATAAATAATTATTTTGTTGTAAGTAGAAACAAAATAAAATAAATAAAGCAAAAAAGAAAACAAAAAAACTGGGGAAAAAAATGCCACCTACTGGGCCACCACGGCCTGAATACGACTAGAAACCCATCAATGGGCCAGGATTCAGGCCCGCAGAAGGCCCAGCAGGCCCACAGGGATAGCAGTGCAAGATTAGGCCCGTAAGCCTGCAATGGAGAGGAGCTCGAGAGGGTTGGCGCAGCAGCGCTTATAAACCACTCTCGAGCTCTCTCAACTAGCGAGGTGGGACTAAACTTTGGCCGCGACGCGGGCAGCACATGTCCTTTGGTCCCGGTTGGTGGCACCAACCGGGACTAAAGGGGTGTATTGGTCCCGGTTCATGGCACCAACCGGAACCAATGCCCCCCTTTAGTCCCGGTTGGTGCCACCAACCGGGACCAAAGGCCGCCGCTTCCCGCCTTTAGGCTGCTGAAAAGAGACCTTTGGTCCCGGTTGGTGGCACCAACCGGGACTAAAGGGTGCATCGGCCTTTGGTCCCGGTTGGTGGCACCAACCGGGACTAAAGGGTGCATTGGTCCCGGTTGGTGCCACGAACCGGGACCAAAACTCTTGGTATATAACCAACACTTGTGAAATTTTTCATCTTCATCTCCCAGTTGCCCCTGACGACCCCTTGACCACATCGACGCCGCCAGGCTGCCCCGACGCCGCCCGCCGCCCCCGCCGTCGCCGTCGCCCGCGCCCGCCGTCGCCGTCGCCCGCGCCCTCGCCCGACGTCGTCGACGCGCGCCGCCCCTGCCCCGCGCCCTCGCCGTCGCCGCGCCCTCGCCCGTCGCCGTCGCCCGTCATCACCGTCGCCGCGCCCTCGCCCGTCGCCGTCGCCCGCAACCGTCGTCGCCGTCGCCCGCGCCCTCGCCCGTCGCCGTCGCCCACAACCGTCGTCGCCGTCGCCCGCGCCGTCGCCGTCGCCGACTGTAGTGATGTTTTAAATATATTTTTTAGATATATGTATTTTTTATGTATGTTCATATATGTATGTATTTGTTTTTTTACATATTTTTTGTATGTATGTATGTATTTTTTCAACTGTAATGATGTTTTAAAAATACATATATGCAAAAGTTAGATTTTTAGAAAGGAATTTGAATAGGTTTTCAGCAAGGAATTTGAATCTGGTTCAAATTTCATTTGAATGAAATTTGAAATTTTTGAACTATGGATCAGAAGGTTTTTGGTGAAATGGAGTGTGGGTACTGTCATGAAGTTGGAGTAATTTTTGTGGTTGTAAAAGAGTTAGGAAAAGTTTTATATATGCAAAAGTTACATTTTTAGAAAAGTTTTATGTATCTAGCTAGGAAAGGAAGAAGAAGAAAAAGAAGGAGAGGAAAAACAAAAATAAGAAGAGGAAGAAAGGAGAAGAAGAGGATAGGAAGAAGAGGAGAAAGAAATAAGAAGAGGAAAAAAGAAGAAAAAGAAGAGGAGAAGAAGAGAGGAATAGAGGAGAAGAAGAAGAAAATAGATGTATGTCATTGTCGATATACCCCCTCCCCGATAACATTATTTTCCCATGTATGTATGTCGTTGTTGTCGATATATATATAACTCCCTCCCAGATAACTTCGACATGATGGACGGTCGATATTTATACCCCCTCTCGACCGTGATAACTTATGCCACGGGAGCACTCCCCGGCCCTCTCGCTCGACCAAAACTCTCGAGGACACCCAAACCCTAGAAAAAAACGATGTCGGTCTCCTACCCCCTCCCGCCGCACCCCTACCCTTGAAGCGTTGCCGAGGCCACCCGAAACCCGGAATAAGCTAGGTCTACGTTTTCACTAATATATCCACCTGCTGTCATGTTTGTGTAATAATTGCCATGTTGTAATATTTGCAGAAACAATGGAGCATGGACGAGACGAGCAAGCAGAAGAGGTCTTGGGGGACATAATCTTAGCCGGAGGTGATATCTTGTCGTATCTTAACGACAATGATGGTCTGGAAGAACAGGGTGAAGAAGCATGCTACGGTGATCGAAGAGTGGAGGAGGAAAGACATGATTATGATGGCTCCGGTGACCCAATGCTGGTGCAAGAAGGAGCCCGTGGTGACGGCTCCGGTGACCGAACAGAGTCCGGCCAGGTAAATATATTAGTTAAGCCTGTGCTGACTAGCTAATTGATGCATTCATTGTTTTGGTATGTACACATATTAATTAACTCTCGTCTTTCTTCTTTTTTCTAGCCCTCCGGATCGAGCACAACTTCGGTAAAGAGACGAGGCCTGAAGAGAAATTTGCGCTCGGATGAAAGGTTTGAGATCACAGCAATCGCGCGCGATGGCCAACCGGTTGAACCCATCCGGACAAAGGATGCATTTGCTGCTCAGTGCGGGGTTCTAGTTAGGGACAAGATCCCGATCAGCATCCACCAATGGTATAAGCCTAAGAAGGAAGACCCTGAGGTGTCTTATGTCAATGATATGCAGAAAGATGATCTTTGGACTGAGCTGAAGGCAAATTTCACCCTACCGCGAGAGGAGGATCCGGAGAAGCCAGATAAAGAGAAATTAATCAAGTCTCATGCTCTTAAGAAGATGGCAGACCTATTCAGGAGGTGGAAGAATGAGCTGAAAACATTTGTCGACAAAGAAGAGACACCTGAATTCATCGGCCGGTATGAGAAGATCAGAGATCACTGGCCCGCATTTGTGGCCCACAAGACATTGGAAAAGAGTAAGAAGATGTCAGCGACAAACAAGAAGAATGCTGCGAAGAAGAAGCTTCACCATCGCACGGGGTCAGGTGGCTACCTCAAAGCCCCACCTAAGTGGGCCAAGGCTGAGAATGATCTGCTTGATAAAGGGATCGAACCACAGACAATGAACTGGCCAGACCGTTGCCGGACTTGGTTCTTCGGGGCTGGCGGAAAATTGGACCCTGTATCAGGGAGGTGCGTTTGGATGGACGAGCTTTTGAGAATACCAGTCAAGAGGCTTCAGCAGTATATCAATGCAGCGTAGGAAGGGACGTTCATTCCAGACAGAGAGAACGACGAGCTCACAATGGCCCTCGGGAATCCTGAGCACCCTGGACGGACACGAGGCACGCTAGGCTCCGTTCCGTGGAAGGCTGGCTTTCCGGACGCAGGCGGTTACAAAAGCCAGGAGAGGAGGAAAAAAGTGGAGCAGATCCAAATTCAGAAGCTGCACGAAAGGGTTCAAGCGCTAGAGGAACGAGACGGCAATCGACATGCCGAAACTACCCCCGAAGCTACCCCGCCATCTCAGCGGAGAAGCAACATGGCTTCCACCGAGCTGCTTCAGCCGGAGCATGCCTTGACGGCTCCTGCTAGCTACCCCATGGATGCTATCACGGAGTCTCAACATTGCCACCTTATGACGCAATGGCAGAACTTCAAAGTCAAGGCGGCTGTTGGCTCTGTTTTACCTCCTGAACCCGGCGCAACCTACCACTGCCGGCCGATTCCAGAAGGCTATGCTAGGGTGATGGTGGATGAAATTACGGAGGGATTTGAGGACCTCCGGCTTGACCACCCTACCGGTGAAGGGGAGACTCGGCTGGGTTCTGCTCTGAAGACTCCATGCCTATGGCGGAAGGAGCTCATCAACCTTCCGAATTGGACGCCTCCGGCGAGTAAGGGCACTCCGCCTCCTCCTCCGCCCCCTCCTCTGGCGAGTGATCAGGGCACTCAGCCTCCTTCTCCAGCGTGTGGCGGCACTCCGCCTCCTCCTCCGCCTCCTCCTCCGGCGAGTGATCAGGGCAGTCAGCCTCCTTCTCCGGCGCGTGGCGGCACTCCGCCTCCTTCTCCGCCTGCGCCGGCGCGCCAGAGCAGCCAGCCTCCTCCTTCTCCGCCTCGTCAGCAAGGGCGGAAGAGACCTGCCGCCGCTCCGGCTGCTCCGGCGCGTCGTAGTCCTTCTCCTCCGCCTCGTAAGCAAGGAAAGAAGATAGCCGCAGCCGCTCCCTCTGCTCTGCCGGCGTCTAGCAATACAGCCAGAGGCGGGAGGCAATACAGATTCGGTCCTTCTCTGAAGACTCCAGAGAAGTTACCATACGAGAGGACCGAGGAGGAAACCACGAATATCGTGCGAGCCAAGTGACGAACTTCTTTGAAGGGGTGAAAGCAAATAAACATCCACCTCCGGAGGAGAAGGTAGATCCGGTGAAAGCGAAGCGCACTCTGGCTGCTCTGACAAAACCACCAAAGTCTCCGCCGAAAGGCAACTATGAGCGTATTCTTGCAAAGACATTTGACGAAGCGGAGCGGTCGGGAAGTACTGTCAGTGATCAAAGGTTAAAAGAACGACGAGCTGGGAAAAAAATTGCCCAGCTCGGCGAACAAGCGAACCAATCGTGCCCCCCTCTCAAGGTGTCTAGCGACATCGTCGCTAATGATCCGAGGATGGTGCCCGGTTATAGAAATCTTGGAGATTACCTGCCCGACGATGTACATTATGATATCTTGGAGGTGGACGAACACAAATACCATTACGGGAAGCCTCTCGTCAAAGATGAAAGATCTCTAACAACGATGATGCGAAGATTACATGATTGGTACATGAAAACCTGCAGAGAGTCTGGGGGGAGGGATACTTTGACGCTGAGAGTTAAACCGGAGCATGACCTCGTTGGACACTAGTAGAAAAAGGGTCAAATGTCAAGCACATTAGTGCCGGTTTGCTTTTGAGCCGGCACTAATGTGTGCATTAGTGCCGGTTCCAACGGCTAGCCAGCCGCTTTCATTAGTACCGGTTCGTGGCCGACCTTTAGCACCGGTTCGTGCCACGGACCGGTACTAAAGTGAGTGGTGGCAGGATGTTGTCAGTCCGGGGCCCCTCCAGCACCTTTAGTACCGGTTCATGGCACGAACTGGTGCTAAAGGTCGTCCTACATAAGCCCTTCGTCCACCCGAGCTCGCTCTGTTCTTCCCCTTTCCCCTCTCCTCTCTGTTCTTCCCCTCTTATCACACATTTTGCCCAAAATTTGTCAAGATTTGAAGGCCCCCATCCATTCAAATGATCACAAAGGTTAGCAACTTTGTCCTTTCATCTCTCATTGCTAGAGTAGCTCTTGCAATGCTTTGTATAGTGATTAATTTATGAATTTAGTAATTTGGTAGAAAATATATGTGCTAGTATTTGATTTATATGCAATTTGTGGTCAAAACTAACACTTAGTTTGCATATGTAGGTGTGGTTTACTTAGTGCCTTCTAAATCTCCGTCGTAACCACAGTCGATCGCCCGCACCGTTCCGTCGCCGGCACCACCTTGTGGTGAGCCTCTTGTTCATGAATGTTTTACATTACCAAATTGATGTTTGTGTGATTTGGATATATAGTTACTCGTATAATTATCTTACCCGTACGTTGTTTGTTATACATAGTGCCATGGTTTTGATATCCGTCCCCGTCGGCCCTTGTCCTTGTTATGATTCGGATGTGGTATATTCTCTTTTAAAACTAGTTGTTGCATTTCGTGTTTATGACAAATTATGCCCATCAAGTTGACATAGATATTTTTGTCTAGGAGGTTTGTGAACCGGAAATTCCAACCGACCCTATTGTCGAGAGGTTAAATTTAGTTGAAAGAGAAAACGAGTATTTGAAAGAAAAATTGAAAAGAATTGAGGGGGAGAAGATGGAATTGGAGTTGCATGTTGCCGATGTCGTCGATGATCACAAGATCAAGATGGAGAAAATGCGCTTGAAGATTAGAAAGATTAGAAAATATGCCATTGATAGTGAGGCTTGGTATCATTATGCTGTTGGATCAATTGTTACCTTAGTTGCGATCTTGATCGCATTTGTTGTTGCATTTAAATTCTTTAGTTAGAGAGTTATTTGTTTGTTGCATTTAAGTCTTGTATGAACTTTATGTATGAACTTGTATTAATTTGGTCTATTCGGTGTTGTGTAATGAAGATGAGCCGACAATGGATGTACGATGACCGATGCTCTCCCGAGTTCATTAATGGCGTGCAAAATTTTCTGCTTGCGGCTGAGGCAAACAAGCGGGCGGATGGTTTTATGCCTTGTCCATGTTTAGTCTGTAAGAATGATCACAATTACTCTACGTCAAGAACCATTCACGTCCACCTGTTTAAGTCCGGTTTCATGTCCCACTATAATGTTTGGACCAAGGACGGAGAAAGAGGGGTTATGATGGAAGACAATGAAGAAGAAGAGGACGACGACAACTATCCTGGCCATGGGTTCCCTGAATACGATGATACAACAATGGGGGAAGAAGCTGAGCCGGCAATGCGGGAAGAAGCTGAAGAAGAGGCATCAGATGAGCCCGCTGATGATCTAGATCGGGCCATTGCCGATGCAAAGAGAAAATGCGCAAGTGATTTGGAGAAGAAGAAGTTGCAGCGCATGTTAGAAGATCACAAGAAATTGTTGTACCCGAATTGCGAAGCTGACAAGAAAAAGTTGGGCACCACACTGGAATTGCTGCAATGGAAGGCAGAGAATGGTGTATCTGACAAGGGATTTGGAAAGTTGCTGGTAATGATAAAGAATATGCTTCCAAAGGACAACGAATTGCCCGAGAGTACGTACGAAGCAAAGGAGGCTGTCTGCCCTCTAGGGTTAGAGGTGCAGAAGATACATGCATGCCCTAATGACTGCATCCTCTACCGCGGTGAGTACGAGGATTTGAACGCTTGCCCGGTATGCGGTGCATTGCGCTATAAGATCAGGCGCGATGACCCTGGTGATGTCGAGGGCGAGCGCCCCAGGAAGAAGATTCCTGCCAAGGTGATGTGGTATGCTCCTATAATACCATGGTTGAAACGTTTGTTCCAAAACAAAGAGCATGCAAGGGCGATGCGATGGCACAGAGAAGACCGTAAGAAAGACGGAAAGTTGAGAGTACCCGCTGACGGGTCGCAGTGGAGAAAAATTGAGAGAAAGTACGGGAAGGAGTTTGCAGATGACGCAAGGAACGTATGGTTTGGTCTAAGCGCAGATGGCATTAATCCTTTTGGGGAGCAGAGTAGCAACCATAGCACCTGGCCTGTGACTCTATGTTTGTATAACCTTCCTCCTTGGTTGTGCATGAAGCGGAATTTCATTATGATGCCAGTGCTCATCCAAGGCCCTAAGCAACCCGGCAATGACATTGATGTGTACCTAAGGCCATTAGTTGAAGAACTCTTACAGCTGTGGAATGGAACAGGTGTACGTGCGTGGGATGAGCACATGGGGGAAGAATTTGACATAAAGGCCTTGCTGTTCGTGACCATCATTGATTGGCCTGCTCTCAGTAACCTTTCAGGACAGACAAACAAGGGATACCGCGCATGCACGCCTGTTTGGATGATACCGACAGTATATATTTGGACAATTGTAGGAAGAATGTGTACCTGGGACATCGTTGATTTCTTCCGAGCAGGCATCCCGTAAGAAAGAAAGGCAAGCATTTCAAAGGTGAGGCGGATCACCGGACGAAGCCTCGCCACCGTACTGGTGCTGATGTACATGATATGGTCAAGGATTTGAAGGTAGTCTTTGGAAAGGGTCCTGGCGGACAACCTGTTCCGAATGACGCTGACGGACGCGCACCCATGTGGAAGAAGAAATCTATATTTTGGGACCTGCCCTATTGGAAAGATCTAGAGGTCCGCTCTGCAATCGACGTGATGCACGTGACGAAGAATCTTTGCGTGACCCTGCTTGGCTTCTTGGGCGTGTATGGGAAGACAAAAGATACACCTGAGGCACGGGAGGACCAGCAACGTATGCATGGAAAAGATGGCATACATCAGGGTCATGCCAGCTACGCTCTTACCAAAGAAGAGAAGGAAATCTTCTTTGAATGCCTGCTCAGTATTAAGGTACCGTCTGGCTTCTCGTCGAATATAAAGGGAATAATAAACATGGCAGAGAAAAAGTTCCAGAACCTAAAGTCTCATGACTGCCACGTGATTATGACGCAACTGCTTCCGGTTGCATTGAGGGGGCTTCTACCGGATAACGTTCGATTAGCCATTGTGAAGCTATGTGCATTCCTCAATGCAATCTCTCAGAAGGTAATCGATCCAGAAATCATACCAAGGTTAGAGAATGATTTGGTGCAATGTCTTGTCAGTTTTGAGTTGGTGTTCCCATCATCCTTCTTCAACATCATGACGCACATCCTAGTTCACCTATTCGAAGAGATTAGCGTTTTGGGTCCTGTATTTCTACACAATGTGTTCCCCTTTGAGAGGTTCATGGGAGTCTTAAAGAAATATGTTCATAACCGTGCTAGGCCAGAAGGAAGCATCTCCAAGGGCCATGAAAATGAGGAGGTCATTGAGTTTTGTATTGACTTTATTCCTGACCTTAAGCCGATTGGTGTTCCTGAATCTCGGCATAAGGGCAGACTGGATGGAAAAGGCACGCTAGGAGGGAATCAAAAAATATGTATGGACAGACATCCTCTCACTGAAGCACACTACACAGTTATACAGAATTCCGCCTTGGTGGCTCCGTATATGGACGAACACAAGAATTTTCTACGCTCCAAACACCCGGAGCGGTCTGATGACTGGATTACACGTGAACAAACCAGGAGTTTCGCCGGTTGGTTGCAGACACGTACCATGCATGACGCCTCTATTGAAGATGACCTGTACTCGCTGTCCCAGTTACCATCTTCGAATATAATGACTTTCAAAGGGTACGAGATAAATGGTAATACATTTTACACGATCGCCCAAGATAAGAAGAGCACCAACCAAAATAGTGGTGTCTGCTTTGATGCAACAACCAAGACGGGAAAGGAAACATATTATGGTTACATAGGGGAGATATGGGAACTTGACTATGGACGTGATTTGAAGGTCCCTTTGTTTTGGTGCAAATGGGTCAATATGACACGATATGGGGTAACGGAAGACCCGCAGTATGGAATGACAATAGTGGATCTCAATAATCTTGCGTATGCAGATGAACCATTCGTCCTAGCTAATGATGTGGCACAGGTTTTCTATGTGAAGGATATGTCTACCAAGCCGAGAAAAAGAACAGATAAGGAAGCGAATGCATCATTCGATGAGCCAAAGCGCCACATAGTTCTTTCTGGGAAGAGAAACATCGTGGGAGTGGATGACAAGACAGACATGTCAGAAGATTATGAAAAGTTTGATGAAATTGCTCCATTCACAGTGAATATTGACCCAAGCATCTAGTTAAATGATGAAGATTTTCCATGGCTACGGCGCAAAGGGACATACGCGAAGAAAAAGTTTCACACCCAAAGATCTGGGATGTGATCGGCTTCACTATCATCAGTTTCTTCTATGTTTCACACCCAGGAGGGAATCTCTGTAATAGTTAGGGTAGTTATGTGTTTTGGCATTCGAAACGCGAAGAAATTTTATGTGCAAACAAATTCTTTCATGCATTTACTGATTTTTTCAGCTAAATGACCCTGAAATTGAAAAGCATTTCAAATGAACTCAGAAAAGGTTGAAAGTTGGCATGGTATCATAATTTCACCCACATAGCATGTGCAAAAAAGTAGAGAGGGTTACCGCAAAAACTGGATGCACTTCATGTATAAAATGGACAATCTCTTTCGAAGTATCAGGGTTTCGGACGAAAACTCTTCCGTTACAAAGGGATTTCATTTTTTAAATAACCTAAGCATTACCAAATTGAATATAATGATAAAACACACTAATATTGAACATAAGAAAAAAGAATCACTGAAAATCTATTTTCAAAGTTAAGTTATTCACAAACTAGTGATTCACACAAATTTCAAATAATTCAAAATGTAAACTATTCAAATTTGTAAACTACCGGCACTAACAGAAAGTTTGTAATTTTTTGTACCTAAAGCAAAAATATTCCCAAGGAAACTCTAAATACAGCAAAAAACAACTCAAAAATAAATAAACCAAAAATAAATAAAGCAAAAAAATAAGAAAATAAAAAAGCCCACCTATTGGGCCAGAGCGGCCTGCATACGACTAGAAACCCAACCTGTAGTTGGGCCAGGATGCAGGCCCGCAAGCCCAGTAGGCCCACAGGCAGAGTAGGAGAGGTAGGCCCAGAAGGCCTGCTATTGAGAGGAGCTCAATGCAGTGCCCGCGTCGGGGCTAATAAACTGGTCCTGGCGCTCCTCAACTAGCGAGGTGGGACTAAACTTCTGCGCCCCTCGCCTGGCAGCACACACCCTTTAGTACCGGGTGGTGGCACCAACCGGTACTAAAGGGTGGGCCTTTAGTACCGGTTGGTGCCACCACCCGGTACTAAAGGTGGGCGCTTCCCGCCGCTTGGGCTGGCCAAAATCGACCTTTAGTACCGGTTGGTGGCTCCAACCGGTACTAAAGGACCATCCTATATAAGAAACACTTACGAAAATTTCGTCAGTTTCCTCCCACTTCTCTCTGCTTCATCGCCGCCGCCCCGTCCCGCGCCGTCGCGCCGTCCCGTCGACTCCGCGCCGCCCCCGTCCTCGTCGCGCCGTCCGCGTCGCCGGCCCGTCCCCATCCCCGCACCGGCCCGCGTCCCCGTCCCCGCACCGGCCCACGTCGCCGTCGCCTCGACCTCGCCCGCGCTGTGAGCCTCTGTCCCCCCTCTCCTCTCCCTCCAATCGAAGCCGCCGCGCGCGCCGCCGGCGCCGTCGCCTTGGCTCGCCGTCGCCGTGGCCTGCACACACAACACATACACACACATACACACACACACACACACACCATACACACACATACACATTTTTTGTTCTGTTTTTAGTTTTTAGTTTTTCTGTTTTTAGTTTTTAGTTTTTCTGTTATTAGTATTTAGTTTTTAGTTTTTTCAGTTTTTTCTGTATTAATGTTATAGAAATGCTAGTTATATAGAAATGTTAGTTATATATAGAAATGTTAGTTTTTTCTGTATTAATGTTATAGAAATGTTTGTTATATAGAAATGTTAAAGAAAAATTAGTTATACAATTTTAGTTATAGAAATGTTAGAAATGTTAGTTTTAGATATGGTCGATGTTTTTTTAGTTTATTATATTTTTAGTTATAAAATTTAGAATTTGCATATAAGAAATCACAATCCAATCATTTAAAAAATGTTACTTTACTTTTGCGGCATATAGTATTTGTTGTCGACGATGCCCAGCCCGCATCCTCGCCGTCGACCCATTCGCGACGACGTCCTGCTTCAGAGGACCCATGTCCGGGATTGGGCTCCGCCGGGCTGGCACTGGGAGGTGCTACCTGGAGGGGCGCGACGCTTGGTGAGGAACCCGGCCTCGGCTCCCGTCGTCGACCCTGATCTCCTTTGGTGGCGTTCGCGTGGGCCACATTCGGTGCAGAGGGAGCCGGCCCCGCCGGAGGTGGTGCGTCGTCATGTCAGGGAGGAGGACGAGCACGTCCATCGCTACATGGCTGCTATGGACGTCAGGTTCTCCAATACCTGGCAGGTTCTTTGGGCAGATGACCGGAGATATGATCCTGTGATGGTTCCTTGTCTTTGGGTGTCCACCGCCCGCGCCCCAGGAACCGCGAGTGGCCTAGATTCTTCTATAGTATTTGATCTTTATTAGCTACCTAGCCAGTGATGTATTCGAGATTATATATTATTTGAGACGATGTATTCGAGATTATATATTATTCGAGACGATGTATTCGAGATTATATATTATTCGAGACGATGTATTCGAGATTATATATTATTCGAGACGATGTATTCGAGATTATATATTATTCGAGACGATGCATATTATGTACTATATGATTCCGTTTTTCCTTATTGATTGCATCCATGCATTGTAATTTGAATACTAAATTGTTTTATATTTCTTCTGTATTAGTTAAATAAAAGCTATGGCGGACAATACCGGCAGAGAGGGAGAAGAGGCCCTGTTCGAGATCATACGCAGCCCTAGCAGGCCAGATGATCTGAATGAAGCAAATGACGGCTCCCAATATCTGAACAATACCGGGGAGGGTGATGATAAGATATTCGATCTCGACAACCGAGCTGATGAAGTCATGAACTATGATTATGATTATGATGACGCAGACAATAATTATGATGACGAATACAATGTTGATCTTGAAATAACAAAGACTACCGGCGAGGTATATTTATATAAGCAAGCGAAACCTAGTTAATCACTGTATTTTATTGTATGAAAGAACTGTTCATGAAGCAACAACACTCTAGTTTCACCCGCAAAAACACACACACACACACACACACACACACACACACACACACACACACACACACACACACACACACACACACACACACTCTAGTTTCATAGCAATTTTATTCGTTTGCTGATCTAACTCATTTTGAATTACATCTTTCTTCTTAGCATTATCTTGTATGGCTTCTTTACAATGACCAGTTTGTTAAAAAAAGGCTGAGTCTAGAAACGTGTTAGGATGCATTCTGTTGGGGCTTGAAGGACAGTAAGTGTTGTCTTTTTAGGACCATATCGATATAAGCCCCTTCCTTGGCCATGTTCTTACTAGGTTGGATCTAGTGAGCATAGAGAACCATCTGATGCAGAGATCGAAAGTGCTATATGGGAGGTGTGCGGTGATCATGGAGCACTAGCATTGCTTGTGGATCTTCTTAGAGTGAAGTAATACTCCCACTTTTTATATTTGATTGAACCCTGTCAAGTGTCAACACTTTGTTGATCAATCATTTCATTTTTCAAGAATGGCTGAACTTGAAGAAGGCACTGGAACGGAAGCATCTGACAGTCAACTGCTGGAGAAATTTGATTCCATTGATGCGGAAGACTCCTCGAGGTAGGTTGTGTGCTGGGACTTTTTTATGTTGCTTGGACGATACATTTTTCATTTCCAACGCTTACTCTCCATGGACAAATTTTCATATAATTGTTCTCTAGCTGTTTAGTGCTTTCTGTTTTCATTTGTCAATGCTTAATCTGCATGGACACATCTTAATATGATACTACCTCTTTGATCTCTTACTCTTGTTTCCTTGTCCTCTTTTCGGAGTGCAACCGTTGAGAGAAACGAAGCGACAAAGTCGAGAGCGAACATGAGGTTCTGTATAGTGTACCGGAGAGGTCAGAAGCAGCTGACGAGGATGTTCCTGAGAGAGGCGGAACACCTTCTGGAGCTGTCTGCAGACGAGCAGACCTAGAGAGACTCTGCTTACCTTGTTGGGAGCGACACATTCTGTAACCCTTTGCTGTTAATCCACTTATGGAGATTACATGTGACGAGCATATTCTGTTATGCACTCATTAGATTTGTTTCTAGATTGAAAAAAGGAATCACACATAATTGAACATGCAGAGTAGATCGAGGGTTGGGACGCCATGTCACATACACACAAGTAAAGAAATTGTAGGTATACTAAATTAGAAAGTGTACACTGAATTCGTGTAGTTCAGTCTGATAATGTCGCTATGCATTCTCATTTTAGTTTTCCACGGGATTGTGTCGGCCTGGACTGTCATCATAGTTTTGACGTATTCTCTTGTCTCTTTGTAATCTGTGGGGGGTGAGGGGAGGGTATCAATATAACCCGTATATACACTGATGAAGCTCTCACTGCCCACAAGTGGGTCCTTTTATGAAACTCATGTTGTGCTTGCACCTCTAGAGAAACTGACCTTGATAGGACACGAGAAACAGCCTGGGTGGAATATAAGAGCCAGTCAGTTTCCTCTAATATCTCAAGTGACACCATGATAACAACGTAACTGTAGATATGATACCTAGCTAAGGATGATATGTTTGGTATATAAAAGTTGCATTCTGATTCTTAGTTGAGTAATCAGAGGGCTAAACGGATGGTGCAGACATCTTGTGAAATATGCAAGGCTATATATAGGCCCAACACTTACAAAACTTAGCAACAAAATGGAAGCATGTGGAAAGGGTGACACCAGGTTACACAACACATGAAGTTCATAAATGTGTTACACAACTCATGGGCAGTACCCTAATAATTACGCGGGGATATAAATAAACCATCTGTTAAAAGTTGACCATATGCAATTGGCTGTAGGCACTAGATAAATTAAGTTAACAACACTTCATCCCGTCATTATTAAGCTGAATGACCCTAGCTCTCAACATAGCAGCATTGTTGTTTTTTGCAACGAAAACGAAACGTGAAGTTTCCTGCAAACTATGCCTTCAGTGTAGGTGGTTTTCAGCAATTAACTGATAAGCTATTTGGAGTCCATGATGAATATTAAACGAGGGTGTATATGCGACCCAGTTAAAGGGAAGGAGCGTGCTATGGGTGTTTACGATGCAACTCCAGGAATTACCGTGACTATGGTTGAAAACCAACTTAAATGGACTGCTCCACCTGCGAGCTGTGTCAAGTTGAATATGGATGGCTCCTAGTCTCCTGATGGAAGCGCCGGTGCATGAATGATACTCCGTGATGAGCTTCGAAACATAATCTTCTCATCCTGCATGTTAGAAGGGAGAGAGAGATTTGGTGAAATAGTTGTTGTATTGCTTGAGCCTCGTGGGTATATATATAAGAGTACATGATCTACTTGGAGTACAAGGCAAGTCAGAATATATTTCCTAGTCTAACCTATGTTTCCTAATACAATCACGTTACTCAACATCCCCCGCAGTCACAACGGTAGCAACGCAGACGGTGAGACTGGAGAAGAATCCGAAGGCAAGCCGACGGACCCCCCCCCCCCCCCCCCCCCCACACACACACAGTCGTAACGGTCGATGCATCGCGGAGTCGTGGCTGGAGTGGAAACCAACGAGGTTGCTCAAGCAGGCGGTAGCCCTTTGTGCCGTTTGTCGATGTAGCCAAGAGCGTGGGTGGTGGAGCCGTGGTCGAGGTAGCCATGCGAAGAATGCCGTGGTCGATGTCGAGTCGGGGTGGCCGGTGTCGAGGAAGTCGCCGTGGAGCCGCGGGCTCAAGAGGGCGCCGAGTTAGCATGGGCGCAGTGGTGACGAAGTAGGGGTGAGCCGGGAAGAAAATGTTGTTGACGACGCGTCGCGGCGGGTTTGCCAACCCCGGGGACACATCGTGGACTAAGGCACGCACCGGTGTTGCCAACATCGGGCATGCGTAGACGGACGAAGACGAAGTTGACGAAGCGCCGACCAGGCTTGCCAGGCCCGGGGACACGTCGTGGATGAAGGCACGCATCGGTGTTGCCAGCACCGGGCATGCGTAGACGAGGGACCTGCACGAGCTGTACGCCATGTCGAAGAATTCGGAGAGGCCAGCAGAGAAGGACTCGACGACGGTTGCGGCGCCAATCGGCGCGGGGCCAATTTCACCCGCGGTTGTCAGAGTAGATGAAGCGGTCGAGGTAGATGACGGCGACGCTGGCGACGGGCTGGTGCTGGACGAAGACGAAGGGGGTGGACGGGCAGCTGCGGCGGCTACGGAGGTGGCGGCGGCGGCCAAAGAAGGCGGCGGCGGCTAGGTTAGGAGTGCGGCGGCGATGCTTGAAGTAGGCGAAGAACCCTGACAGCGTGAAGAAGACCGGCGCGGACGGTGGCGTTCCCGCGCCAAGGGAGACGGCGTGGCGCATACCACGAGAGGCGACGCGCGGTGATGGCTGAGTGGACCGCGGGCCGCGGCGCTACGGCCCGAAGGGGCGACGCAGCGGCGGCGGGCAGGTCGGGGCGACGGCAGGAAGACCTCGGGGCGGCGGCGGGGACTGCGGGCCGCGACGCTACGGCCTGAAGGGGCGGTGCAGCGGCGGAGCATGGGTCGGTGCAACCGCGGGGACGGCCTCGGGGCGGCGCCTGGGACCGTGATCACGGCACTACGGCCTGTAGGGGTGACGCAGCGGCGATGCACGAGTCGATGCAGCCGCGAGGAGAACCACGGGGCGGCGGCGCTGCGGCCCGACGGGGCGACGCAACGGCAGCCCGTTGCTCGATTGGTGGAGGGGCGCGCTGAACTCGGGGACGATCTTCACGGGACCTGCGGAGGCGCGGGTAACCAACGGGCCAGGTCGGTCGCGCGGCGTAGATGAGGCGGATCGCGGCGGTGAGCGGGTGATCAAGCCGATCGCGCGCGAGGTCGAGGACGCCGCTCGGTGGAGGCGAGGTGGCGGCGGAGTCCGGGATGAGGCCGGCGACGACGGACGGCGTGGGACGTCGTGCGAACGAGCTTGTCAGCACCGGCACCTGGGCTGCCAAAGCAGAGCCGGCGCCCGGGCAGCGAGACCCAAGAGACCAACGGAGCAGCGGCACCCGAGTTGAGGCAGCCGACGAGCCTGATGCAGCCGTCCCGACGCAGTCGAGGACGAGGCTGGCGAGGTAGACTGCCGGGCCGAAGTGCAGACGTGGCGGAGGCGGGTGACATGGATCGATAGGTGGGCCGGCGCGCGAGCGACGGCTACGATTTGTCGTCGCATGGCGCGAGGCCGCCGGGTCGGGGCGATGCAAGTTTCTCGGTCGGAGCAGGGCGGTGATGGCCGGCGCAGGGCGACGGACGGACCGACGCGCGGATGGCGGCTGGCCCTAACGGGCCGTGTCGGCGCGCGTGGCCGCCGGGTCGAAGGAGAGGCCGGCTCGTCGCGCCGAGGTCGGAGTAGAGGCGCACGGGGGTCGACAGCGACGGCGGGCGACGCAAACCGATCAAGCATAGATCGGAAAACCAAAAAGAAAACGCCGATCAAGATGACCGGCGGGAGAGAGAAAACCCGGAGCAAGGGCTCGGGGAAGACACTCTCTAGGGTAGCCGGTTAACACAACCGGCGGACGAACCCTAGGTATGGGCGGCGCGGCCCCCGGCGGCGGTCATGGAGGCCGACCGCCCCAGGGGCGGCGCGCGGGTGCGGAAGCGACGGCGGCTCGGGTTTGGATCGTGATTAGGCTGATATCATGTTAGAAGGGAGAGAGATTTGATGAAATAGTTGTTCTATTGCTTGAGCCTCGTGGGCATATATATAGGAGCACATGATCTACTTGGAGTATAAGGCAAGCTAGAATATTGCGTAGTCTAATCTATATTTTCTAATCAATCACGTTACTCAACACTGCAGAACACTGTTCTCGTGTAGAGATGCTATGGAAGCTGAACCGTGTGCTTGTATGAAAGGTATCTCTTTTGTCTCTCCGACGTTCAGAGGCGCCCATTTTTTTGGGAGATTGACTCAGTTGCGGTGGTGAATCCACTCATGGATGGAACTCCTGATAGATTGGTGTAGCTGATTTTATTAGGCTAACTCTCCTAGCTAGTACCGAGAGCAGAAATGTGGTTTGGTTGGGCTCAGGACCACCAGGTGCGGTTGATCTTAGCAAAGCAGATTGTAACTACGGTAGATGTTAGTTGAGTAATACAAGTTTTTACCGCAAAACAAACGAGCACGAAAGGACTATAGCTTGGGACTGATGATGGGGGAAATACTTCCGGATGGCGTCAGTTTTTCCTCCTTGCGGTGTTTATTGGCACCATTTTCTGTTGTGTTTTTATTTTTGCGTTTTGATTTTGAGGCATTAACTGTGCAGTCTAGCATCCCTCTTATGGGTCCACTATCCTATGCCGTCCGATCTTGGCTCTCCGCCTGCTAGCAGGATTGTCGATCCCCTTTGGAGAAATATATTAATTTGTCCCAAACTTGGGAGATATTACCCCAGATAACATGTGACGACTGTATCTATTTTACCAGAGTCCCTGCTCTACTTGAGTGTTGAGTGTTGACACCCCCTCATTTATATCTTTCTATACTGACTTGTGGATCTGGGCGTTGGCCAGCGTAACTCCTGGCCGGCTCAAGTATAGCTCTGTTTCTTGTTGAGTTCAATTGATTAAAACTGGTTAACACATGCTTCAAACTCTGTTATGTTTGTACTGTATTTTTCACACAGATAGGATCACACACACTGGCATGAAGCTCTTTTTTCTTCTCGCCATTTGTGTGTTTAACACATATCGACCATGTCGCACAAATAAAGTGTACGCTAGAGTTCAAAGAAATAAAGTAAACTACCTGGAACGTGATGGTCAAGCCCGCTTTATTAAGAGGGGAGGAGGATCCACTGAGTAACACCGCCAATTTCATCTTGTTGGACGGGCAGATCATCAGGTAAGCATGGTACTGAATCCATGTAGTTGTTCAACACAGATTTTGTTTTGATGTGGACCTGAGGGCGAGGTGAGGGGTCATATGATCCGTTTTATTATGGTACTCACGTCTTTGGAGAAATGGACCATGGTATGACAGTCATGTTATGCTCGCACCTCTTGGGAGAGGGACTAAGAAACCGCACCTACACAAATGCATGAGTGTTACCTTATCTAGGTACGGCCGAGATGATGCTAAGAAACGAGAACCAGTCCAAACCGTATAGTAGTTGGTCAGTTAATTCTAATATTTCAAAAAATATAGATATGATTCACAGCTAATAATGGTACAGAAAAGTTGCATTCTAATTCTTAGCCAAGTAACCAGAGGACTAAATGGGTAGTCCAAACATTTGGTGAAATATTGGAGGATATGTAATGAGCCCAACACATATGAAACTTAGCTGGAAAGTGAATCATTTCACCAAGTTATAAAACTCATGATGTTAAAAAATGTGTTACACAACGCATATGAAACTTAGACGAAAAATATAACTCAATCATAAGTTAAAAGTTAACCATATGCATGCAACGGCTCTAGCGCACTAGATAATTTGAGCTAACAACAATTTATCCCTTGAGGAGTACCATTAGTTAGGTTTATTTATAGTGAGGAAGATACCACTCAGCCCCCCCACGCTTCAAATTAAGGCAGATGTGTGAATCTCGAAGCCTGACTCATTCATCCATTGTTCAAAGTTTGGCCTTAAAGGCACGAATAAGCTACATAAGCAGAAATTTACTCGTATACTACTATGGAATGGCTATACCGCAATAGTAGTGCTAGACTAAGTTTTTTATCGCATACCAAAAAAATAGGTTACTTGCAGAAGTGAGTGGTTTTATCATGTTAATTAATGTGCCATAGTGATGGTCCAAGAACATGACAAGAAGAAATCGCAGCATCCATGTCTAGTTCTTCAAGAGAGGAGAGTGGTCACAGGGACATTAGCATCATGGTCAGAGATTCAAAATAGGTTAGCAATCACTTATCAAAGTTGCCTGCACTTCGCCTTCAACTTGTTGTTGCTTGTTTAGTTTACTAAAGCATGCACAAATCATAGGTGTGGAGTTTAACACCCTCACTTAATTGATAAAATCTCATCTAAAAACGATTCACACAATGGCAAACTTTTCACACCTCTTTCGACAAAGGTTGGATATTCTTTTCTTTTCTTTTTGTCTGTTGCCAGGACTATGTAACATGGCCAATGTAAATCTTAATGTAAGTTCCTGTACAATTCTCCCATGAACTTAACTAATGCAAGTTGATAATCTACAGGAATTCAGACCTATCTAGCACTTTGCGCCACGACATATTTGAGAACTGTCCTTAGATAAATTAAATGAAGTGAAACTCATTCCACTGTAAGGTTATGAAAACCTACTGAAAGACTGGATTCATGAGCCCAAACGGAATACATGAGGTGGTCAGTTTCCTCTAATATCTCAATTAATGTCATGACATAAAGAAATGTTGTAGATATGAGAGTCTTCTCACTGAAGATGGTGCTTGGTAGCGAAGAAATTGCATTATGATATCTAGGTACGCAATCAAAGAGCTAAACAGATAGTGCAAACATCTATGGCCAAATAAGAGAGTGTATATATAGAGCCCAACACAAACAAAATTAACCAAGGGAACGAAAGTATGTTGCAAGTGTGACACCAAGTTATAAAACTCATGAGAAGCAGAGTTAGTTAGATTGATTTTGATGTACGGGATATACCAATCATTCTTCTCAGACTTCAAATTAGGCAAATGCATGGTTTTTTTCCTTGTAGGAAAAACATTTTTTTTCTTACGTGGAGGAGGCACCAACAAGCTACATAAGCCACCCCCTACTGGGAAAAGGCTTATAGGTGGGGTCACTTTAGTGGCGGGCATAGCCTGGGACCCGCCACAACTATTTTGGGAGAGCTCAGTGGTGGGTGGAAAAAAGTGCTGACCACTACTGAATGCTCAGCAGTGGCTGGCTATAGCCGTCATCTGCCATTTCTAAGTTTTCACAGAATTAGCCGTGGAATAGAAACATCAGTGGCGGTTGGCTGCAGGGGGTAGTTTTTCGGAGCCCTAACCTTATAACCGATAGTTTTATGCTATTTACTCAGAGTTGAGAGAGCATGAGAGGAAGTAAGCTTCAGTATATATGATGATGTGGTGAGAATAGTTCCGGATGCCATCAGCATTTCCACGTTGCAGTGTTTAATGCCACCATTTATGTTGTTGTGATTTGTTTTGTGTTGTGATTATTAATTTAGAGCATTATTACTACACAGATGGCTCTCAGCCCGCTAGTTGCATTGGTGATCCACTTTGGGGAAATATATTTGTCCCAAACTTGTGAGATATTACTCTACATTACTGTTAGAGTTAACCTTGTAGTCTAGGTGTCCATCATGTTTATTTCGCCGCATTAGTTCGTTCATGCATGTAGTTGAGTTGCATAGACATGAGGCTGCGGCAGTGTGTGCACGGAGAGATGTGAGCACGTGTACACAAGCAAGCTAAGTGTGTGGGTTAGTCCTTAGTTGAGATAGTGGAGAGTGGATGCTTGTGCGGGTATTCAGCAGAGTAGTAGCACGCACGTACGCGGGCTGTTGCATGACCAAGCTGCATGGCCGTTGGTGTGGCTCAGATGTGACCGAGTAATCAGCCACGAAGAGGACGGAACCGGCCGAATAGTGTGGCCTTATCTGAAGGTTGTTACTCGTGGCTTTAGCTACCGGCTAGTGGAGAGCAAATAGTGGATCAGCAGTAGCAGTAAGTACGTGTGCATGTATCTCTGTTAATAGGACTTGTAACCAGTTGCGTCGTGTTGAGAAGAAACAGTGAAAAGGAACAAGTGTGTGCGGTGCCGCAAAACTCCATGTGTGATCTTCTTCTACCTTAAGCACTTGCATGTTTTCTTGAGAGAATCCTTGAGCTGAGAGGGTTGCAACGTAGAGAAGAAGCGGCACTGGCAATTACATGTGTCAAAGAGTTCTCTGTTGGCCTTTTGTTGATACCTTCCTCATTACATCAGTCTACACCAACTTGTGGATCTGGGCCTAGTTAGTAGTAGGCCACTCATTGCCGGCGCTAGCCTAGTTTTTGTTTCTCGACGAGTTTGATTTTGGTTAAACCTAGTAAACATAGGCATCCAGTTCTGTTGTGCATGCATTTGGTATTTTGGATTGAAAAATAGGATCATACATAATGCACTTTGATGTAATCAAAGCTATTTTTTCTCTCTCGGATGTTGGTGTTTGTGGTGTGAACACGCAGACCAGATCGACGGCAGGGGAGCTATGTCACACACACAAAGAAAGGAAATGTACATAAACACAAATTCATCTACCAATAGATGCATCATTCAAATTAATACTTGCTTTGCCTGGAAAGAAAGGAGATCATCGGGTAAGCATGGTGTTGAATCTGTCACTGCTCATGCTGCAAGGAGAGTAATATCACCCGTTTTATGGCGAAGCTCATGCTGCAGGTAATTGGGCCCTTCTACAAAGTCATGTTGTGCTTGGATCTGTAGAGAGAGTGACCAATGAAAAGAAACTGGTCCCACACGTGCAATGCATCATTTCTACCTTCTCTAGATACCGCTAAGATTATGATAAGAAAAAAGAAGCAGCTCATACGGAATATAAGAGTTGGTCAGTTTCCTCTAATATCTCAAGTGGCGCCATGATAACCAAAAATTATAGATACGAGACATAGCTAAAGGTGATGTTTGGTAGTTAGAAGGTTCATCCTGATTCTTAGCTAAGTAACCAGAGGGTTAAATGAGTAGTGCAAACATCTTGTGAAATATGTGAGGTTATGTACCGAGCCCAATGCTAAGAAACCTACCAAGAAAATGAAAGCATGTGGGAAGCATGACACCAAGTTTCACAACTCATGAAGTTAAAATATCTGTGACACAACTCATGAGCAGTACCGTTAGTAATTACACTGGAGATATAAACAAACCATCCGTTAAAATTAACCATATTGAATGGCTACAGTGCACTTGATAAATTAAGTTAACAACACTTTCTCGCATGGCAATTAAGCTGAACCTCACGACCTCTCAACATAGCAGACCTAAACTAGCATCATTCTCTCAGTTTAGTATTGTGCGTGGGAGTAGACACATTATGTAATCTTCAATGTTCATTTGTCCTCCGTTGTGGTTATTCAGGAACGAAATGGATGCAATAGCCGAAGGTTTTGGAACTACATGGGGCCTTCAGATGCCGTCAATCAAGAGATGAAAGAGCACAGGAGGAAGATAGCTTGAGTCACATGAAGGGCCGAATAGTTTCAGACGACGTTAGTTTTTCCGTCTTGCGGTTGTTAATGCTACCATGTTCTTTTGTGGTTACTTGTTTTGCCTCATTATTACAGACATCATAATTGAGTGAGAAAATTATGTTTTTCGTCCCTCAATTTCCCCAAAAGTATAGACTTGGTCCCTCAAGATTTTTTGCTATACATTTGGTCCTTCAAGTGTCAAAACTGGATAAGTTTGGTCCAAAACCAGATTTTGAGCATCTTGACCTGGGTTTGACCATGTTGACCAGGTTTTGAAATTTTGTGACAACCAACATGCTCGGGTGCGCCAGGTGCATGTAAATTTTTATGGTCAAATAACATACAAGGAGCTCTAGCAAAAAGAGGCATTTTTAGCCAAAATTTGTTTTTTTTGGCCATGAGCTCCTCGAATGTCGAAACAGCACACGAATTTTCATGCACCTAGCGCACCCAAGCATCTTCGTTGCCCCAAAATTTCAGAATTTTTGAATTTACTATTCATCAGTCAAACCTGATCAATATGGTCAGACCTGGTGAAATGTGGTCAAACCCGGTCAACGTATTTAAAATCTGGTTTTGGATCAAACTTATCCGGTTTTGAGACTTGAATGACCAGTTGTATACCAAAAAATCTCAAGGGGCGAAGTCTATGCTTTTGGGGAACTTTAGGGACCAAAAACATACTTTTCTCTAATTAATTTAGTTGTCGAGCAGCTCTCTCGCTCTCCTCCTGCTAGTAGCACTGTTGATCTAGTTTGGAGAAATACAGCTGTCCCAAACTTGGGACATACTACCCAGCTTACATGTGATGAGCATATCCATTGTGCCAGATAGTCTGCTCTGTTTGGGCTGTTGAATAATTATGTACCGACTTGTGGATCTGGGCTGGGCAAATTAGCTCGATTATGTTTCTCAACGCTTGATCTGTGTTAACGCATAAACTAGTAGTCATTCCTCACCGGCTGAAGTCCAATTATGTTTCTCAATGAGTTCGATTGATTAAAACTGGTTAACACATACTTCAAATTATGTTATGCTTGCATTGCATTTTTCACACAAATAGGATCACACACACTGGCATGAAGCTCTTTTTTTTCTTCTCGGCATTTATGGGTTAACATTGATATCTGTTTTTATTTCCAATGCTTATCAAATCCTTACATACTTGTTACCTACCGTTTACTGCTCCCTGTTTTTATTTCTCAATTCTTAATCTGCATGGACACATCTTATTAATATGATACTTCTCTACAATTTACTACTGGTGACTATCAGCGGTGTTTTTGTGGAGAAAGCACACGATTGCCACTGAATCAACACGGGCATGGAGCTGATATCACTGGAATGCCAACTGAGACCTTTATTGCCCAGGGGAAACTAGAAATATGTTTCATTCGTTAAATCAATCGGCTCAACCGCCTAACCTCTTTGGTACCCGCAGTGATCTGTATGTAGGTGCCATAAACAAGTAATCTTTGCCTCAAACAAAATAATACCCTGGTTCTGGATCTTAGAGTGCATTTCCTTTTGGGTTCAGCGTTACACTCAACAAAACCACACAGCCTCTTTGACCTCTTACCGTTTCCTTGTCTTCTTGCAGTGCAACCGTCCAGAGCTACGAAGCGGCGAAGTCGAGAGTGAACAGAGGGTCGTGTATAGTGTACTGGAGAGGGCAGAAGCAGCTGACAATGATGTTCCTTAGGGAGGCGGAATGTCTTCTGGAGCTGTCCGCGGACGAGCAGACCTAGAGGGACTGCCTACCTGTACATGTGTTGGGAGCGACACATTCTGTAACCTGGTGTTGTTGATCATGTTTGGAGATTACATGTGGCGAGCATATTCAGTTAGGCATGCATTGGATTTGTTTTTGGATTGAAGAATAGAATCACACATAATTGAACATTCAGACTAGTTTGAGGGCTGGGGAGCCATGCCACCCACAACGAAAGTGTAATCTAAATACAATTTGACCGAATTCAGCATGTTAAGTCTGATAATGTGTTCTCTTTTCCACAGTAGGATGGCAACCTTGATTGTCATCGTAGTTTTGATGTCTCCTCTCATCTTCTCTGGACATGAGGGTGAAGTGAGGCTTAGAATATGGACAATCGGACCCTTATATGAAACTCTCGTTTTTCTTGCATGTATACAGAAAGGGGCTGATAAAAGAAAACCACCAAACAATGCATCAATGCCACCTTGTCGAGATACCGCCAAGATAGTACTAAGAAACGAGAACTTGCCTAGATGAAATATAAGAGCCGGTCAGTTTCCTCTAACATCTCAACTGGCACCATGATAACAAAAAATAGTGTAGATATGGCACCTAGCTAAAGATATTGTGGGGTGGATAAAAGTTGCATTCTGATTCTTAGCTAAGTAATCAGAGGGCTAAATGGATAATGCAAACACCCGGTGAAACATGTGAGGGTATATATTGAGGCCCAGTGATGAAGGAACTTAGCGAGAAAATGAAATCATGTGGGAAGCATGACACCAAGTTGCACAACTCATGAAGTTAAAAAATGCATGACACAAATCATGAGCAGTACTGTTAGTAATTAAGCAGGACATATAAATGAACCATCGGTTTAAAGCCAACCACATGCAACAGCTATAGTGCACTAGATAAATTAAGTTAACAACACTTTCTCCCGTGGCAATTAAGCTGAATGTCGCTACCTCTCAACATAGCAAACCAAAACAAACTTCACCGTCTCTGTTTTGTATCAGCTGCTTTCCACTAATAAAGCCACAAAAGTTATCATAAATTCATATGTACTGCACATGGGAGCAGATACATTCTGTAATTTGCAACGTTCATTTTGTTTTGTGTCAGGTTATTCAGGAAAGAAAGGGATGCAGCAGCGGGAGTTCTTGGAACTGTAGGAGGCTTTTCGGCATTCGGATGCCGCCAGTCGAAAGATGAGAGAGCACGAGAGGAACATAGCTTCGGTCTGATGATGGGGGAGAATAGTTTCGTATGAGGTCAGTTTTTTTGTTGCAGTGATCTGTTTTAATTTGTGATTATTAATTTAAGGGGTTATAATTTATAACCATGCAGTTAGCGGCCCTCTGACACCTCCACTCTCCTGTGTCATCCGATCCTGGCTCTCAGCCTGCTAGCAGCATTGTTGATCCACTTTGGCGACCTTTTGATAGCAGCATTGTTGTTTTCTGCAACGAAAACGAAACGTGCTAGTTTCATGTAAACGATGCCTTCAATGTAGCGGTTTTCTGCAATTAACTGATATGCTATTTGGAGTCCATGCTGAATATTAAACGGTGCCTTCAATGTAGCAGTTTTGTGTGCCTGATACATCCGTTTTGCATCACAATTTCTTTTTATAAAGTGCTTATTATTAATGAGATTTTGCACATTATTGCATCAACGTAATCCATTTTCCTCTTAACTTACATGTTGTACAAGAGAAGGGTAAATTGTTAGAAAGTTTCATAGAAGCACTAAAACAAGGATCAACGATGATATTTTTCTTCTAAAGAACAAACCAGTACAAGAAAAATACTAGAGTTATTTACTTATTTTCATGCGGGACGAGAGCCCGGGGCTAAGGCCCACGCGAACCCACCACACGGCCAACCCTTGGGTTGCACGAACAAACCGTGTGGAGCCCATAGAACACCCACTCGGCTGCTCTCTGGGTCCATAGGGAATCCCACCTACCCGGCTGCTCTCTAGGTCCATAGGGAATCCCACCTACCGGGCTTCTCTCCGGCACCCCTGGTCCTAAATTACCCAAAAAATCCTATGTTCATTTTAGGGATTTTTTTCGCCGCCATCTGCGAGGCAGAAACTCAGCTTAATCGACAAAATCTCATATAAAAAATATTCCATGATGGCTGAATATTTTATCTCCTCCATCCACACAAATGTTGGTTGCTCTTTCTTTGAGTAGTCTACTCCGTGTAACATCTTAAAACTGATATATGTCTTGGACAATGTAAGGCTTAATATAAGTTACTATACAAGTGCAATTCTCTCATGAACTAAGCTAATGCATGCTGACAGCTCGGTGGTAGTCCGTTCTATCTAGTACTTCGAACCACACCATACTAACTAAAAGAATGCTTGGATTCATATATCGACTCAACGTACTCACATGTTTGAGAGCCATTCTTAGAAGGATTGAATAAAGTGAAAGCTCCTCAGCTGTAAAGTTTTGGAAACTCTTTTCAAGACCAAATCTATGAACCACATCAGAGTATACAAGCCGGTCAGTTTCCTCTAATATCTCAACATGTACAATGACAAGCAAAAAGTTGTAGATTTAATAGCTAGCATATTGAAGATGGTGTTTGGTACATAACAGAAAGCATTCTGATTTAAGAAATCAGACAAGAGAGATAAACAAATAGTGCAAACATTGATGGAGAAACACGAGTCTATATATTGAGCCGAACATGGAAGAAACTACACAAAGGATCAGAGGCATGTGACAAGTATGATACCAAGGTACAAAACTCATGATCACTACTGTTGGTTCAGTTTATTTAGAGGCGTGAGAGATACGACTCATTCGTCTCGCACTTCAAACTGAGAAAATGTATGAGTCTCCAAGTCTAGCCCGTGCGTTCACTACTGCAAAGGAATCATAGCCCTTCGAAGAAAAGAAAAAAGCTACATAAGCCCTTCATTAAAAATATGCATGTTATGCAAACTAACCACTGCAGTACAATAGATTGAATTTTAGATGGATATACTAGATTAAGTTTATGACACTTTTCCTGTTGGCACTTAAGCCGAACCCACCTCCCTAAGCAGAAATATTTAGTAAACTTCTATCACTCTACTTTGTGTACAACGGCTCTTTTGTGTGTGGAATGGCGGTGATGTTGTATAATTGCTCAGGTGGATCAAATGTCGTAGGTGGTAGTCTAGTTCCTATAGTTTCATAAATGAAACGACAACACTCTGCCTTCTCACATGTTAATGCCCCATAAGATTAATCAAGTTCCATGACCAAGTGAAAGATGACAATGTATTGTTGAAAAGTCAGATCCGAAACAAACAAGGAAACAAACATTCCTTAGGGCGATAAAACACACATTTTTTCCATTGATGACGTGCTTTCGTAGATGGAGGCCCGATGATGAGCATGGGCATGGGTGGACTATATTGGTTTAGAGCCAATCACACATGGAGCGGCCAATTACAGATCCTCAGCTTACATCCCGTTGATTCCTTAGCACCACTATAATGAAAATTAAACAAAATGAACCGACTTTAGACCTAGACCAAACAAAAGATAAATCTCCAGTGGCGGTTGCAACACACTCGACGACGTTGTGCTTGATTTAGAGATGGAACAGACTAACAGGTAGTCTCCTGATATTCTAATTTGGATCATTCAATTTTTTAGCTCTGTCCAACAAGTGGTTTACTGTTTAATTAAGAAAAAGTGTCTGGAAAAAAATTGTTCAGTTGAAGACCAAAATAGAAGAAGAAACAAGCCAGACTAATAAAGTCCATGTTGGTTTGATCTAACAAAGTTATATTAAACCGTAGTGGAGCCCAAGTACTACAACATGATCACATAACACCGACCGGCCAAAAGGTATCATCACTGACGTGCCAGTGGCCCGTCAGTGCCTTCTATTTAGTGATGACCTCAGAACTCAACCACCAGCCGGTCACTGATAATAACATACAAAGCACATGTAGGATGACTTGTACTTGTTGTGGTAGCTTGGGGCAGACCTAAGAGACTAACCATCTTCTACATTCGCAACATCCTCTGCCTGCTAGCAGCATTTTTAATCCATTGTGGAGAAACATATTTGTCCCAACTTGGAAGATATTACCCCAGATTACATGTGACAAAGAGAACCCCCCCCCCCCCCCCTCACCCCCATTTCCATCATGTACACCGACTTGTGGATCTGGCCGTTGGCCAGCCAAGGTAGTAGCCCTCCTCGCCGGCTCGGGTTTAGATTTTTTTTCTCTCGACAAGTTCGACTTTAATTTTGACCAAAACTGTTTATCATGGTTTTGAAATTCTATCATGCATGCATTGGATTTTTAGACTAAATAACAGGATCACACATAATGCACTTTGATGCAAAGCTCTTTTCCCCCTTGGTTTTCTCAGCATACTGCGTTTGACACACAAAGAAAATGTACACTAGAGTTCAAACAAAGAAAGAAAGAAATTCTACACTAAATACAATTCCTCTGCCAAGGAACGCAATCGATAGCTACCGGTCAAGCTCAATTTGTTTAGATTAGAAGTAGTTGCTCTGTCAGGGTCATATGACTCGTCCTGCATTGAATTTCAGGTTGTACTTGCACTACTAAAGAAAGGGACTAATAAGTTGCATCTCCATCAATGTTGCATTGCTTAGTTATCGCCAAGATAATGCTAAGAAGCGAGAGCCAGTCTGGACTTCATACTAGGTGGCCAATTTCTTCTAATATCTCAAGTGGCACCATGATTAAAAAATTAGATTTGTTACCTAGCTAAAGATGATGTGTGGTAGATCAAATTTACATTTTGATTGTAAGCCAAGTAACCAGAGGTCTAAACTGAGAGTGCAAACATCCTGTGAAATATGTGAGGGTATATAGGGAGCTCAATGCTAAAGAAACTGAGAGAGAAGAAAAAAACATGTGGGAAGCATGACATCAAGTTAAAAAAACTCATTAAGTTAAAAAATGTATTACACAACTCATGAGTATATTGTTAATAATTAGGCCAGAGATATAAATGAACTATTCATTAAAAGTTTACCATATACAATGGCTCTAGCGCAATTGAGCTAAACCACTTTATCTCTTGAGGACTACGAATTGTTAGGTTTATTTAAGGTGCAAAAGATATGACTCGGTCCTCCCGCACTTTAAAATAAGACATATGAGTGACTCTCGAAGCCTGGCTCGCACCTGTTGTTGCATAGCTTGGGCCATAGAGGCACAAATAAGCTACGTGAGTAGAAATTAACTCGTATACTATCCGCTATAGTAGTAAGATAATTTTTATGGCATAATAAGAAAATATGTTACCTGCAGAAGTGATGGGTTTCATCATCTTAATGTGCCATAACAATGGTCCAAGCGCATGACAAGAAGAAATCATGGCATCAATGTCTAGTTCTTCAAGAGAAGAGAACCTAATGGTCACAAGTGTGGTCAGAGATTCAAAATAGGTTTAGCCATGAGTTCTCAAAGTTGCCTACACTTCGCCTTCGACGTTTGTTGCTTGTTTAGTCTCCGGAAGCTTGCAAAAAATCATAGGTGTGGAGTTTAACTGCCTTACTTAATTAGCAAATTTTCATCTAAAAATGATTCAAACAATGGTTGTTTTTTGCTCCTCTTTCAACAAAGGTCGGAATTTTTTTTATCACAACCGTTTGTCGTGCGTAACATCTTAGAATTGATATATGTCTTAAACAATGTAAGGTTCATGTACAATTCTCCCGTGAACTAAAGTAATGTGCATGTTGACAGCTCGGAGGCACTCTGTTTTTGAAAGGTAAGACAGTTTGTTCACTCTAGCCACTACCGGAATCGCACCCTATGCCGACGGCCAGGGCCGTCGGCATAGCCCTGACTGGCCGTCGGGACAAGCCTATGCCGACGGCCCCCGTCGGCATAGGGCCGTCGGCAACATATCCGTCGGCGTAGCCCGGGTGGCCGTCTGCATATAAAGGCCGTCGACATAGGACCTATCCCGATGGTGTCCGTACATCTATGCCGATGGCCCTGGCCGTCGGCAACGTTACCTCCTAACGGCGGCCGCCGTCAAGTGCTGACCAACGCCTGCTCGCCATGTGGCAGGCCTATGCCGACGGCCTGGCCGTCGGCTTCGTATGAAACTATGCCGACGGCTAGGCCGTCGGCATAGGCCTGCCACGTGGCGAGCAGGCGTCACCCCTGGGGCAGGTCTATGCCAACGGCCTAGCCGTCGGCACAGTTTCAAACTAAGCCGACGGCCAGGCCGTCGGCATAGGCCTGCCACGTGGCAGCAACTGGGCTCTCCTGGGGCAGGGCTATGCCGACAGCCTGGCCGTCGGCTTAGTTTGAAACTGTGCCGACGGCTAGGCCGTCGGCATAGACCTGCCACGTGTCAGCCACTGGGAACTCACGCCAGCTCTATGCCGACGGCCTAGCCGTCGGCATAGTTTCTGTCTGCTTTTTTTTTTTCTTTTTTCTGTTTTGTTTCAGCTCAATTCATTTGAATATATACAGCATATATAAGGATCATACAGCAATATATGCATCACATAACAATAAGGAGCAGCATCACACAACAAATTCATCACCACACATCATAAGAAGCATCGCAAAGCATAAACATATAAGTATCATCACCACCAAAGCATATAAGAATCTCACAAACAACAATAAGAAACATCACTAGCATATAAGTATCATCACCACCAAGACCGCCACAATGTGACCCAAAGGCTTAAGCGCCAGCACGTCGAGCACCGCGGAGGTCGTCCCCGCCAAGACCGCCGAAGCCCAGGTCGTCACTGCTAGCGGCAGCGCTACCGCCAAGACCGCCTCCACCTCCGCCTCCGCCTCCGTGGATCGGAGTGGTCGGGCTCCGTGTCTCGGGAGTGCTGCGAAGACCACCGCCAACGGTAGATCCACCTATTTCCCTGGATGTTGAAAAGACATATTAACGGGATATATGACTGTGTTGAAAGGCATGACATGCTTTGGGTGAATAGATTGGGGATGAACTAACCAGCGAGGGGCCAGCGTTCTGTGCCACAAACTCCTCAAAGGTCAGCAGCACTGGTTGTGCTGGAGGACATTGTGCTGGCTGCAACTGAGGACACCTGCCGGCCGCCATTTCCTGAAAAGCCTACTGCATCTGGCGATCCCTCTGCACTTGGTGTTCATAAAGCCTCTCATGCCACGCCATGGTCTCCTGGCGTGTGTACTCCAGGTAGGCCTACGGTATGACATGATGGAACTCATAAAACTACTAAATGCGGAAAATAAAGTGAGCAATGAAGATAAGAGGGAAAATACTTACAGATTGTTGCTCCTGAAGGAGGGACTGTGACTGTGCACTCGTCACTGGCTGGCTCGTGCACTGGCTCAGGCTCGGGTCGATCCGACGGAGCTGTGTGTAGGAGATAGTAGGAGTGATCACAGCATCGAGAACCGCCTCCCGACCGTGCTCCTTAGGCCCCATGCCCACCACCACCCTCTCGTCCAGATCCGCCGCAATGGGGTCAGGTGTGTCAGGATGTAACCTCAAATACCCTTCGGAGTAGGCCTTCTTCCTCCCCGCGGTCTTCTTGCCATAGTACTTGGGCTTGCCAGGGTTGGGGTCCTTCCGCATATGGGCGATCTCCCACGCCTGCATGTCTGAGAGCGGCCGCTTCAGTTTCTCCTCCTGCACCACCAAACAGAGGTTAGTCATACATAAGAAAGTGATGGTAAATAGAAGAAGAAGAATGTTTAATGGGGTTAGTCATACATTAACTACCTTGTGGAGATAGTGGTTTCGGTTTCCCTGAGCATGTACTCCCTCCTTCCCTCGGTTAGCCTTGTTTTTGATTCTCATAGCCGCCCACGCTCCAGCCTCATCACACCGAAGATCCACCAATGCCGCCCAGGACTCGTCTTTTCCATAACACCAATTTGGACACACCTACATAATAAAAGCATAATGGCATGTCAACACGAAATGGTGAAATGTACCACAAGGTAATGAAAGCATAATGAAAAATCTTTTATACTTACCGCCAAGAACTCGTCCCTCTCCAAGGTAATGCCCATCCTCCGCGCTTCTTCCTTGGTCATCTTCACACCAAGATAGTCGTGGTAGTATGTCGAGATGGCCACATAGCGCACCTCGTACTGCATCTGGCGGGCCTTCTTCTTGCATTGGCGCAGCACGATCTGGTCCGCTCTGGCCCTGTGCTCCGGAAGAACCCAATAGAATTTCTATAATCATGCATGAAACAAGAATGGAAGAAGTCATGAGTTAAATCATTCATGAAACTAGAATGTGTAGGGTAACGCGACAGAAAACAAAAAATTTCCGACCTACGCACCAGCCCAGGACCACTATGTAGACTGCATACATGGTTTGATCCTTTTCGTTACCGACTCGTAGCGCAGCGGGAAGTAGAGTCTATGACGATCGGCGGTGCAGATCCCCGCAGCTAGGATTTACAACCTCCCAACCGCGAGGATGTATACCCTCATCTGCTCCTCAGACAGCCCTCCGGGAGGCGGTCGAACAGCCCCCCGGACGGTGTCGCGGACATCCCTTCGGGAGGACCTTCGAAACTCGGACGGTCACACGGACAGCCCTTTGGGAGGCACTCACGAACTAAGACCGAAACTACGATCTCTCTACAGAGTTGCACACATACGGTGTCATCTATCCGGCAGGGCTTCGCCGTCCAGAACTAGTTCCCACCGGAACCCAGACAGCCTTTCGGCTCTACGAAACTGTTTCGCTGGGAGGGAGAGAGAAGCCAGATCATGCATGGCACTTGTATGTGAGAAGGGATGATCCTTTAGGCAGCCCCCTCCACCCCTATTTATAGGCCAAGCCCAAGGGTGGCTTCTCCAAGAAGCCAAGGGGGAAATACCAAAAAGGCCCTCAAGGTGGCTTCTCCAAGAAGCCAAGCAAAAAGCACTTTCACTATTCATGACGACATTTCAGCGTCCGTTCGAACTGAAAATATTTATGTGGGCTCAGAACATTTCCAGTACCCACTAAAATAATTTTCAACGCGTTCCGAAACAATTTCGGTTTAGTGATTTTCATCTGTGAAAAGCAAACAAGAATGCGTTTTCACTATTCATGAAGACAATTTTTCGCGTCCACTAAATCCGAAAATATTTCTGTGGGTCTTAGAATAATTCCAGTACCCACTAAAATGATTTTGGATTCGTTCTGAAACAATTTCAGATTAGTGAATTTCATCTGCGAAAAACAGCCAAAGCGGTACTGGCAGCTCCGAAACATTTTCGGTTTTTATTTCTGAAAATTCCAAAAAGTTTCCAGAATGATTCTGGCACCCTCCAAGAATTATCAGGCATGTGCCGAAACCATTTTGACTTAATGGCATACCCCGAAACAACTTTTTTGGTTTCACCGAAACTCATACGGTGACCTCTCTCTGCGGTACGATTCCGCTGTCCGAAACTTTTCGGTGTCCGAAACTTTTTCGGTGATTTTCTCTCAGACTCCCTGTCTAGTATTCAGCAGATAGATGACCCTTAAGCGTGTGACCCTATAGGTTCGGTGAAGTATAGACATGACCTGGAACCCCTTCCGATCAATGATCAACATCGGAGCCGTGGACACCCATATTGACCCCTATACCCACACGAATGAATATTCGAGTGAACCTCCAGTTGAGGTGAGCTATTCCTATTGCTTCACGATATATCACAAACACCTGAGGTGAGATTTATTGCATCCCCGTGGGCCAACACTTTGTCCACTATGCAAGTTACCTCGTTACCGGTTTTGTTCTCTTTTCTCGTTTCGTGTTCCGGCATCCCCGTGATCAAATCACAAAGTGTTTGGCCAGACGATGATGGACACCGTAACACCGAGAGGGCCCGAGTATATCTCTCCATCGTCGGAGGAGCAAATCCCAATCTCGAGCTATCAAGTTACTTAACATACTTTCCCATGAACCCGTAAGCCGCCGTAATAGCCATCCAGTTACGGATGACGTTTAACAAACCCCAAAGTTCATGAAGAAACTCGATACTCTCATGGTCTAAGGAATTATGAAAACATTAACTATCTCTGTGTTATAAACCATTAACTTGTGACGAATGTATCTCATAGCATAACATCAATTCGGGTCGATTCAACACAAATGTCCTTCCTGACATTGTGCCCACAAAGTTGCTTGGCATAGACATGCCCATGATTGGGAAAACATAATCATCATGCAACACTTGAGCTAGTCTTAGAGGCACGACTAGGAATACATTTTACCATTTATTATTCCACACGTGCATATGGGTTCTCCCCAGAGCCTTTATGGATATACGGGCTCGGGAACCACAGCAGTTATAGCATGGAACATAAACATAATTATGAACAGGGAGATAATCAATAACATTTATTATTGCCTCTAGGGCATATCTCCTACAGAATGGACTTGTGCTTCTGAAGAGAACTCACCCAGAAAGTAGTGATCACGGCCTTGGCATGGGTCTCATGGTCCGCGTGGAGGGCCGCTTCCCAGTGGTCCTAGCTCGTGGCCAAAACTCGACGGTCCGGGTGCCTGACTGGATCCGGACAGTACAACCCCGGCCAGTATAACTTCAGCAAGACGGTGATGAGGCCGTTGGGAATATGGACCCCTTTAGAATATATCCAGTTGCTGCAAAAGAATGAACTATTAGCATGTGACAAGCAAAATAAATAACAACCGGAATAAGCATGTGACAAGCAAAATAATGAAATTATTATAAAGTGGCACTTACTCTTTGCCCGTGGGCTCAATGAGCCACTTCTGCTCCTCAGTAGCAGGAACCTGCTTTGGTAGCTTTGTGTTACCACGCAGCCACCCCTTGTTGTCAACCCCCTTCCCGTCACCACCATCATCCCCGCCACCACCCTCCTCCTCGCCTGCCTCCCCCTCTCCAACCTCCTCCTCCTGCTCCTCGCCTACCTCCTCCTCCACCTCCTCCTCGCCAGAGGGTACCTCACTAGAGGAGGGTACCTCACTAGAGGAGGGTACCTCACTAGAGGAGGGCCTCGAAGACAACACCCCTATGTCGGTGAGGGTGCGCTCTTTCTGGCCGCGACCCCCTGTAGTGGCTCTCCCCCACCACCTCGCCCTCTAGAGGCTCTCCCCCTACCCCCTCCTCCTCTAGGGGCACCTTTCCCTCGACCTCCCTGTGAGGAGTCATCGTCAAGTAGCTGAGGGGGAGGATTACGTGCTCGACCACTCCGACTAGGCAGGCCAACGACCTCGCGTAGGAAACCCACGCCGTCGGACTTCCCCTTGCCCATGTTCCACAAACCTGCATTGAAAAGAGAATAAGCAATTAGTAAATTAGTGAAATGAAGGAAAAGGCATGATAATAAACACATTAATAAAAATGCATAAAAAGGCATATTCCTAAACTTTTCTAGCATAAGTATGTCATTTTCATTGACAATGGTCTCACCATCATTCCGCGCATCGTCGACGTTTGGATCCACATCATCATCACCCAATGGTCTAGCGTCATCGTTTCTAACCACATCATCATCATCATCAGGTTGCTCTTGATAGAACACTCCCTCGTATGTCATGGGGTTAATGTTGTAGTAATCGTCTTCATTCGGGTCCGGTAGCTTACCATGTGGTGACACCTTGAACACAACTTCCCAACCCTTTAGATACTCTTTCTGGTATGGGTAAGGCAGATAATATACTTGTGTAGCTTGGGTAGCCGCAATGAAGAGATCGGCTCCGGCATAGACGGTTGATGGTTTAACTTCGACCAAACCAATGGAAGGCGTATGTTTTACCCCCTCCCGCGGATCGAACCATCGGCATTTGAACACAGGCAGACTTAGGGTCTCACGCCCCTGGCGGAATTTAACCTCGTATATATTTTGTACCCTTCCGTAGTAGTCTACTGAATTTTGACAGGGGGTGTACACTCCGGTATTTATAGTTTTGGGATCGGGCCGGCTGTTTTGGTGCTCCTCTGTATGGAAGCGATACCCATTCACATCATACTTTTTACATGTCATGATGGCAGGGTCAAAACCCATGGAAACCCATCTCAATTCATCATCCATAGATATGTTCGGATCTTTTCCCTACAAGTATAATTGAAATTGCTGCGTGCATTAGTTCGGTTAACTAATAAATGTTGAACTAGGTATTTAATAGGGGAGTGTGCAAAATTACTTTCTCCATGAACCAAGCAACAAATTTTTACGTCCAGGGTTTCCATGACGGAGAAGAGTAAGTGCCTCCGCCTCAGTAGGAGGATTCATTCCCATCCATTTCTCTTGAACGAAATCACTAAAAAAAAGAAAAGCGGTGTTAGACCGGGACTAAGTGAACATGGAACTTGATGATGTGGAAGACATAAAGGAATGGTGTAGTGGTATTACCTCATCAACACTTCCTCAACTTCCTTGATGTTGTGCAAGATATAGAACATGAGGTCCTCCCACTCTTGTCGTGGCATGTTATAAGATTTCGAGGCCCCAACCCTCCCACCTTGCGCGTTGAATAGATGGAGCCTAGGTTGATACTTGGGCTCTTCTATATTGTATCGAGGCACCTTGTTATGCAGATGGGGAACGTGGTCTGGATAGTATGATGTCCTGAGGTCTGACACCTCCTCTAGGATAACTGCCTCAGCTATGGAAGCTTCAATCTTAGCTTTGTTTCCACATTTCCGTCGGAGATGCTTGTTCTGTCTCTCAGGGCCGTACTGCCAGCGATTCTGCATAGGCCCCCCCAACAATACCTCGTTTGCGAGGTGCAGAATGAGATGTGTCATCGGAGTAAAGAAGCCTGGCAGAAAGATCTTCTCTAGCTTGACTATCAACTCCGGTGCCTTCTTATGCAATTTTTCAATCACCTCTTTACTTACTTCTTTAGCACAGAGCGTGCGGAAGAAATGGCTAAGCTCGGCAAGCACTCGCCAGACATGCTCGGGGACATAGCCTCGAACCATCACCGGCATTATCCGCTCAATCCATACATGGTAGTCATGACTCTTCAGGCCGGTCACTTTGCCCGTTGAAAGATTGACTCCCTTACTTATATTCAATGCATAACCATCGGTGAACTTCAAATTTTGTTTCAGCCAGATAAGTACTTCCTTTTTTCTGGCGGTTTAAGGACAAAGTCAGCATCTGGCTTGAACCAGTTTTTTCGACCGCCTGTGGGAGGCTTCATGTTCAGGCGTGGTCTATCACAAATTCTCTGTTGATCGGCTCTAGCTTTAATGTTATCCTTCGTCTTATCAGGAATGTTGAGGATCGTGTGGAAAAGGGACTCTGCCACATTCTTTTCGGTGTGCATCACATCAATATTGTAAGGAAGTTTGAGGTCCTTGAAATAGGGAAGCTGCGAGAAGGGAGTAATGTGAGTCCAGTTGTGCGTCTCACCATATCCCTCGAAGCCTTTGGCTTTGCCTTTGACTTTAGGCATGAAAGCTTTTAGCTGAGCAAGAACATCTGCCCCCGAAAATGTTGGAATCTCGGTTACTTCATGAACAACCCGGCCTTTCGTGAAGTTCTTCTTGTCTTCCCTGTCTGGATGGTCTGGAGGGAGGAACTGTCGATGCAGGTCAAAGGCTACATACTTGCCACCCTTACTCAGCCAAATCATTCGCAGAGCCTGCATGCACACTGGGCATGGCATCTTCCCACTTGTACACCATCCGCAGAATAGAGCATAGCCGGGAAAGTCATGCATGCAATAGTGCAACCAAACTTTCATCAAGAAATTTCTCTGCAGATCCCGATCGTATGTCAACCTCGGAAAGTACCAAGAATGGTGCAAAGCATCCACCAGCGGCTGCATAAACACACCCAATTGCTTCCCCGGGTATTCAGGCCCCGGAATGATGAGCGACAAGAACATGGTCTTCCATTGCATTAGGGCACCGAGAGGAAGATTGAGCGGAATTACAAACACGGGCCAGCAGCTGTATGGATTGGACGACATACCATATGGATTCAACCCATCACCTGATATGGCTATTCTGACATTCCCAGCCTCGGCTGCTTCCTCGGGGTATTCTTCATCGAACGACTTGCATGCTTCCCCTTCCGATGGATGTACGATTTTTTTGGATTGTACCTTATACCTTCCTTGTGCCACTTCATCATTTTGGCAGACTCCTTCGTGATGAAAAGGCGCTGCAGTCTTTTTATAAAATCAAGATACCGAAGAACCTTAACGGGGATGGTTAGATGCTTTTTCTCACCATCCTCACCGACCACCTCAATGTACCGAGACGAACCGCACTTCCTACAGTACTTGTCATCTGCATACTTGTGCCTAAACAAAAGGCAATTCTTCGGGCAAACATCTATTTTCTCATAATCCATAGAGAGTGCCTTCATGATTTTCTTTGTATCGTACATGCTTTTCGGCAGTTCATGACCCTCAGGGAGGCTGTTAGCCCATACTCCCAGGAATGCTTCGAAGCATTTCTGGCTACAGCCATACTCAGCCTTGACTGCAATCAGTTGCGAGATGGCATCCAGCTGAGATAATTTCGCACCCGCATAAAGAGGTTTCTTCGACGAGGCCAAGACCTCCAAGAAGGCCTTTGCGGTTGCCTCCGGCTCCTCCGTTTCATTCTCTGAAGGTGTCGCATTTGTCGTTTCTGCAACAATGACATCATCTAGCGTGTCCCTGACCCCGTCGTCCTCATATCCATCGATGCGTTGTCGTATCACCTCCTCTCTACCACCGTCCTGCTCGGCTATGTTTATCGGCGGCATGTCAAAGTTTGGCATATATCCGTGCGTGCGAAGGTGCTCACTCATGTCCGTCTGATTTCTACGGTGAAGTCTGGCACATCTCGCATAGGGGCATGGTGGGATAATTCTCATTGGACGACGGAATATCTCCTTCAAATACACATCGGTTTTCGCGATCCACTCTGATGTTACTCGATTCCGACAGATAAAACCACTATACATCCACTGATTATCTGCCATCCTCTGCTTTTTTGCAAGCCACACAACATAATTAAGGATTCACTTAAATTAATCACATCAAATTTTCAATTTCTACTGCGTTGAATCCACCTACATCTCTAATAGGTAAAGATGGGTCCTAATCCCATCCGAGGATGTGTAGATTGAGTACGTTCTCCATTCTACCCCGTTCCTAGACAAAATTTCGGCAGCACCTCGCCGCTGTTCTCCAGATACACGTCTCGGCAAATAGCCGAGAGAATGTGCTCTGGAGAACAATGGGGAGGCGCCACCAAAATCCTGTCTCGGAACGGGGTAGAACATGGAGAACATACCCAATCTACACATCCTCGGGCTGTCCATGGAAAACGCTGGACAATCCGAAAGAGCTGCGGTGATAAATATGCAATTGAATGCATATTTATCGATGCAACCCTTTCGGACGGGAGACGCCTAGGTTACGCCAGTTGACTTGAGAATGAAATCTAGTGATATGAAAAAATGGAGGAGATGGACTTGTAGCTCACCCTCGGCTGTAGACGAAGTAGTCGAACAACAGAGGGATGCTCAGGGGGACTAACGCGTCGGACAACGGTCACTCCGATGAAATGCGAAACCACAAAGCCTGCAAATTCCATCGCGACAAAAAATTAGAACATCACAACTCATAGAGCATATTTAAAACATTTAAACATGCATTCATTTATTTTTGCATCATGTAGGCAAAAAAATAACAACATTAACAATATATTCATCATCGTCATCACATATTCATCATCATCATTATCACCTATTCGTCATAATCATTGATTCATCTCATCGAACCAAATTTTTTTTCAAGATATGCAACATATAGCATCTCATCTAACCAATTTTTTTACTACCTATCTCACTATCTATCTAACTATCTATATAACTATCTATCTAACTATGTATCTAACTATCTAAATACCTATCTAAATATGTACCTAAATACGTATATAAATACCTATCTGACTATCTATCTAACTAGCTACAAAATTACTAAAAAACACTAAAAAATACATAAAATATTCACCTTTGAGAGGGCCGGCCGGAGTTGGGGTGGGGAGGCGCGGGGTCGGGGCGCGGCGGCCGGCGTGAGGTCGGGGCGGGGAGCCGCGAGGTCGGGGCGGCGCGGCTGGCGCGGGGTCGGGGAGGGGCGGCGCGGGGTCGGGGTGGGGCGGCGCAGGGTCGGTGCGGGCGGCCGGCGCGGGGTCGGGGAGAGGCGGCGCGGGTTCGGGGCGGGGCGGCACGGGCGGCGGAGGGCTCGGGGGGGGGGGGCGGCGCGGGGTCGGGGCTGGGAGGCGCTGGCGGCGGCAGGCTCGGGGCAGGGCGGCGCGGGGTTGGTGCGGCGCGGGCGGCGGCGGGCTCGGGGCCGCCGGTAGCGTGCTCAGGGCGGGCGGCGGAGGTGGTGGGCGGCGGCGCGGGTGTGGGTCGGGGGAAAGGGGGAGATGGGGAATGGGTGGTCGGGGGCGAACCGCAGCGGATAAGGTTCTATGCCGACGGCCTGGCCGTCGGCATAGGCCTCGCCCTTTTCCACGTCATCGATCCGTGGCCGTGTGCGCTGCTATGCCGACGGCTTAGCCGTCGGCATAGATACTTTCCTTCTTTTTGCGGCATATGTGTGACTCTCAGCACAATATAAAAAATAGTCCCACCTGGCCCAAAGACAAGCAACATGACCTGTTTGAATAGTTGGCTAATCCATATGACGTGAGCTCCGGTATTCATTAGACTTCTGTTAAGAAAATGGACAATTACGGTGAAACGTTCAGTTACCAGCCCGGTGCCCGGGTCTGAAGGTTTCACCGTGATAGTCCATTTTCCATGATGGATGCCGGTGTTTTTTATAAATTCAATTATTACTTTTTGTCAATTTGTCGTGTGTAAACTGTGGTGGCCGTTTTCCCCCTCCGAGACATGGTGGCAGCGACGCCCGTGAGGTCTACACGGCGGGACGGGGGCCCAGGGGGTAGCAATGCCGCAAAATCATGCGTAGGCGGCCTCTCACAAGTCTGGAAGTGTTGTGGCGGTTGCAAACGCCCGACACGCGTCTCTGGGTTGTGCCCCCCCCCCTCACGAACGGTGATGACACTGTAGTAGACGTTCTGCGGTAACGATGCGGCCTGAATATTATTAAATACTCGGGGCGCGATAAAATCATGAGTTTTTTACACGACGTGGGCACATGTGTTGTAGGACTGATGGTAATTTTTCATAATTGTTCGTGATGGAGTAGTATCTGAACAATTCCCACTACGTGGATTGCTCTTCGCGTGTCTACGACTGTGGCTGGCGGCATCCGGGGGCTAGCATGCCGCCAAATGTTGCGTAGGCAGCCTCTCACAAGTCTGGAAGTGTTGTGGCGGGTGCAAACACCCGGCATGCGTCTCCGGGGTGTGCCCCCCCTCACGGATGGCGCCGCCGCCGGCACCTGGAGGGGGAAACGGACGCGTCGGGTCTACACGGAGGGGATCTTGCTGTGAGTCTGGCCCGGATGTTGCTCCAAAGTGTTCCTGTGTGCTGACCTACCACAACCGGGTGGATAGGTCCACTGCTCAAAGCCCGTCCGTGCAAAGTCAAAGGGCTAGATCCCGTGGTCAAACGCTACAGGGTTAGGTGGGACGGGGGCCCTCAGGGGGTAGCATTGCCACCCGAGCGTCGCACCGGGCCCTCATACATGCGGGGTGGTGTGGTGGCATGTCCGAAGAGGTGGCACGCGTCTCCGGGGTGTGCCCCCCCCTCACGAACGGCGATGACACGGTAGTAGACGTTCAGCGGTAACGATGCGGCGTGAATATTATTAAATACTCGAAGCGCGATAAAATCATTAGTTTTTTACACGACGTGGGCATATGTGCTGTAGGACTGATGGTAATTTTTCATAATTGTTCGTGATGGAGTAGTATTTGAACAATTCCCTCTACGCAGATTGCTCTTCGCGTGTCTACGACTGTGGTCGGCGGCCTCCGGGGGCTAGCATGCCGCCAAATCTTGCGTAGGCGGCCTCTCACAAGTCTGGAAGTGTTGTGGCAGGTGCAAACGCCCGGCATGCGTCTCCGGGGTGTGCCCCCCCCTCACGGACGGCGCTGCGGCCGGCACCTGGAGGGGGGAAACAGACGCGTCGGGTCTATACGGAGGGGATCTTGCTGTGGGTCTGGCCCGGATGTTGCTCCAAAGTGTTCCTATGGGCTGACCTAACACAACCGGGTAGATAGGTCCAATGCTCATAGCCCGTCCGTGCAAAGTCAAAGGGCTAGATCCCGTGGTCAAACGCTACAGAGTTAGGCGGGACGGGGGCCCTGGGGTAGCAATGCCACCCGAGCATCGCACCGGGCCCTCATACATGCGGGGTGGTGTGGTGGCATGTCCGAAGAGGCGGCACGCGTCTCCGGGGTGTGCCCCCCCTCACGAACGGCGATGACATGGTAGTAGACGTTCTGCGGTAACGATGCAGCGTGAATATTATTAAATACTCGGAGCGCGATAAAATCATGAGTTTTTTACACGACGTGGGCACATGTGATGTGGGATTGATGGTAATTTTTCATAATTGTTCGTGATGGAGTAGTATCTGAACAATTCCCTCTACGCGGATTGCTCTTCGCGTGTCTACGACTGTGGCCGGCGGCCTCCGGGGGCTAGCATGCCGCCAAATCTTGCGTAGGCGGCCTCTCACAAGTCTGGAAGTGTTGTGGCAGGTGCAAACGCCCAGCACGCGTCCCCGTGGTGTGCCCCCCCTCACGGACGGCGCCGCCGCCGGCACCTGGAGGGGGGAAACGGACGCGTCGGGTCTACACGGAGGGGATCTTGCTGTGGGTCTGGCCCGGATGTTGCTCCAAAGTGTTCCTATGGGCTGACCTACCACAACCGGGTGGATAGGTCCACTTCTCAAAGCCCGTCCGGCAAAGTCAAAGGGTTAGATCCCGTGGTCAAACGCTACAGGGTTTGGCGGGACGGGGGCCCTGGGGGGATAGCAATGCCACTCGAGCGTCGAACCGGGCCCTCATACATGCGGGATGGTGTGGTGGCATGTCCGAAGAGGCGGCACGCATCTCCGGGGTGTGCCCCCCTCACGAAGAGCGATGACACGGTAGTAGACGTTCTGCGATAACTATGCAGCGTGAATATTATTAAATACTCGGAGCGCGATAAAATCACGAGTTTTTTACACGACGTGGGCACATGTGCTGTAGGACTGATGGTAATTTTTCATAATTGTTCGTGATGGAGTAGTATCTGAACAATTCCCTCTACGCGGATTGCTCTTCGCGTGTCTACGACTGTGGCTGGCGGCCTCCGGGGGCTAGCATGCCGCCAAATCTTGCATAGGCGGCCTCTCACAAGTCTGGAAGTGTTGTGGCGGGTGCAAACGCCCGGCATGCGTCTCCGGGGTGTGCCCCCCCTCATGGACGGCGCCGCGGCCGGCACCTGGAGGGGGGAAACAGACGCGTCGGGTCTATACGGAGGGGATCTTGCTGTGGGTCTGGCCCGGATGTTGCTCCAAAGTGTTCCTATGGGTTGACCTAACACAACCGGGTGGATGTCCACTGCTCATAGCCCGTCCGTGCAAAGTCGAAGGGCTAGATCCCGTGGTCAAACGCTACAGGGTTAGGCGGGACGGGGGCCCTGGGGGGGTAGCAATGCGACCCGAGCATCGCCCCGGGCCCTCATACATGCGGGGTGGTGTGGTGGCATGTCTGAAGAGGCGGCACGTGTCTCCGGGGTGTGCCCCCCCTCACGAACGGCGATGACACGGTAGTAGACATTCTGCGGTAACGATGCAGCGTGAATATTATTAAATACTCGAAGCGCGATAAAATCATGAGTTTTTTACACAACGTGGGCACATGTGCTGTAGGACTGATGGTAATTTTTCATAATTGTTCGTGATGGAGTAGTATCTGAACAATTCCCTCTACGCGGATTGCTCTTCGCATGTCTACGACTGTGGCCGGCGGCCTCCGGGGGCTAGCATGCCACCAAATCTTGCGTAGGCGGCCTCTCACAAGTCTGGAAGTGTTGTGGCGGGTGCAAACGCCCAACACGCGTCCCCGGGGTGTGCCCCCCCTCACGGACGGTGCCGCCGCCGGCACCTGGAGGGGGGAAACGGACGCGTCGGGTCTACACGGAGGGGATCTTGCTGTGGGTCTGGCCCGGATGTTGCTCCAAAGTGTTCCTATGGGCTGACCTACCACAACCGGGTGGATAGGTCCACTGCTCAAAGCCCGTCCAGCAAAGTCAAAGGGTTAGATCCCGTGGTCAAACGCTACAGGGTTTGGCGGGACGGGGGCCCTGGGGGGATAGCAATGCCACTCGAGCGTCAAACCGGTCCCTCATAGATGCGGGATGGTGTGGTGGCTTGTCCAAAGAGGCGACACGCATCTCCGGGGTGTGCCCCCCCACACGAAGAGCGATGACACGGTAGTAGACGTTCTGCGGTAACTATGCAGCGTGAATATTATTAAATACTCGGAGCGCGATAAAATCACGAGTTTTTTACACGACGTGGGCACATGTGCTGTAGGACTGATGGTAATTTTTCATAATTGGTCGTGATGGAGTAGTATCTGAACAATTCCCTCTACGCGGATTGCTCTTCGCGTGTCTACGACTGTGGCTGGCGGCCTCCGGGGGCTAGCATGCCGCCAAATCTTGCGTAGGCGGCCTCTCACAAGTCTGGAAGTGTTGTGGCGGGTGCAAACGCCCGGCATGCGTCTCCGGGGTGTGCCCCCCCCCCTCATGGACGGCGCCGCGGCCGGCACCTGGAGGGGGGAAACAGACGCGTCGGGTCTATACGGAGGGGATCTTGCTGTGGGTCTGGCCCGGATGTTGCTCCAAAGTGTTCCTATGGGTTGACCTAACACAACCGGGTGGATGTCCACTGCTCATAGCCCGTCCGTGCAAAGTCGAAGGGCTAGATCCCGTGGTCAAACGCTACAGGGTTAGGCGGGACGGGGGCCCTGGGGGGGTAGCAATGCGACCCGAGCATCCCCCCGGGCCCTCATACATGCGGGGTGGTGTGGTGGCATGTCTGAAGAGGCGGCACGTGTCTCCGGGGTGTGCCCCCCCTCACGAACGGCGATGACACGGTAGTAGACATTCTGCGGTAACGATGCAGCGTGAATATTATTAAATACTCGAAGCGCGATAAAATCATGAGTTTTTTACACAACGTGGGCACATGTGCTGTAGGACTGATGGTAATTTTTCATAATTGTTCGTGATGGAGTAGTATCTGAACAATTCCCTCTACGCGGATTGCTCTTCGCATGTCTACGACTGTGGCCGGCGGCCTCCGGGGGCTAGCATGCCACCAAATCTTGCGTAGGCGGCCTCTCACAAGTCTGGAAGTGTTGTGGCGGGTGCAAACGCCCAACACGCGTCCCCGGGGTGTGCCCCCCCTCACAGACGGTGCCGCCGCCGGCACCTGGAGGGGGGAAACGGACGCGTCGGGTCTACACGGAGGGGATCTTGCTGTGGGTCTGGCCCGGATGTTGCTCCAAAGTGTTCCTATGGGCTGACCTACCACAACCGGGTGGATAGGTCCACTGCTCAAAGCCCGTCCAGCAAAGTCAAAGGGTTAGATCCCGTGGTCAAACGCTACAGGGTTTGGCGGGACGGGGGCCCTGGGGGGATAGCAATGCCACTCGAGCGTCAAACCGGTCCCTCATAGATGCGGGATGGTGTGGTGGCTTGTCCAAAGAGGTGACACGCATCTCCGGGGTGTGCCCCCCCACACGAAGAGCGATGACACGGTAGTAGACGTTCTGCGGTAACTATGCAGCGTGAATATTATTAAATACTCGGAGCGCGATAAAATCACGAGTTTTTTACACGACGTGGGCACATGTGTTGTAGGACTGATGGTAATTTTTCATAATTGGTCGTGATGGAGTAGTATCTGAACAATTCCCTCTACGCGGATTGCTCTTCGCGTGTCTACGACTGTGGCTGGCGGCCTCCGGGGGCTAGCATGCCGCCAAATCTTGCGTAGGCGGCCTCTCACAAGTCTGGAAGTGTTGTGGCGGGTGCAAACGCCCAACACGCGTCCCCGGGGTGTGCCCCCCCTCACGGACGGTGCCGCCGCCGGCACCTGGAGGGGGGAAACGGACGCGTCGGGTCTACACGGAGGGGATCTTGATGTGGGTCTGGGCCGGATGTTGCTCCAAAGTGTTCCTATGGGCTGACCTACCACAACCGGGTGGATAGGTCCACTGCTCAAAGCCCGTCCAGCAAAGTCAAAGGGTTAGATCCCGTGGTCAAACGCTACAGGGTTTGGCGGGACGGGGGCCCTGGGGGGATAGCAATGCCACTCGAGCGTCAAACCGGGCCCTCATACATGCGGGATGGTGTGGTGGCTTGTCCGAAGAGGCGACACGCATCTCCGGGGTGTGCCCCCCCACACGAAGAGCGATGACACGGTAGTAGACGTTCTGCGGTAACTATGCAGCGTGAATATTATTAAATACTCGGAGCGCGATAAAATCACGAGTTTTTTACACGACGTGGGCACATGTGCTGTAGGACTGATGGTAATTTTTCATAATTGGTCGTGATGGAGTAGTATCTGAACAATTCCCTCTACGCGGATTGCTCTTCGCGTGTCTACGACTGTGGCTGGCGGCCTCCGGGGGCTAGCATGCCGCCAAATCTTGCGTAGGCGGCCTCTCACAAGTCTGGAAGTGTTGTGGCGGGTGCAAACGCCCGGCATGCGTCTCCGGGGTGTGCCCCCCCTCATGGACGGCGCCGCGGCCGGCACCTGGAGGGGGGAAACAGACGCGTCGGGTCTATACGGAGGGGATCTTGCTGTGGGTCTGGCCCGGATGTTGCTCCAAAGTGTTCCTATGGGCTGACCTAACACAACCGGGTGGATGTCCACTGCTCATAGCCCGTCCGTGCAATGTCGAAGGGCTAGATCCCGTGGTCAAACGTTACAGGGTTAGGCAGGACAGGGGCCCTGGGGGGGTAGCAATGCCACCCGAGCATCGCCCCGGGCCCTCATACATGCAGGGTGGTGTGGTGGCATGTCTGAAGAGGCGGCACGCGTCTCCGGGGTGTGCCCCCCTCACGAACGGCGATGACACGGTAGTAGACGTTCTGCGGTAACGATGCAGCGTGAATATTATTAAATACTCGAAGCGCGATAAAATCATGAGTTTTTTACACAACGTGGGCACATGTGCTGTAGGACTGATGGTAATATTTCATAATTGTTTGTGAGGGAGTAGTATCTGAACAATTCCCTCTACGCGGATTGCTCTTCGCATGTCTACGACTGTGGCCGGCGGCCTCCGGGGGCTAGCATGCCACCAAATCTTGCGTAGGCGGCCTCTCACAAGTCTGGAAGTGTTGTGGCGGGTGCAAACGCCCAACACGCGTCCCCGGGGTGTGCCCCCCTCACGGACGGTTCCGCCGCCGGCACCTGGAGGGGGGAAACGGACGCGTCGGGTCTACACGGAGGGGATCTTGCTGTGGGTCTGGCCCGGATGTTGCTCCAAAGTGTTCCTATGGGCTGACCTACCACAACCGGGTGGATAGGTCCACTGCTCAAAGCCCATCCAGCAAAGTCAGAGGGTTAGATCCCGTGGTCAAACGCTACAGGGTTTGGCGGGACGGGGGCCCTGGGGGGATAGCAATGCCACTCGAGCGTCAAACCGGGCCCTCATACATGCGGGATGGTGTGGTGGCATGTCCGAAGAGGCGACACGCATCTCCGGGGTGTGCCCCCCCTCACGAAGAGCGATGACACGGTAGTAGACGTTCTGCGGTAACTATGCAGCGTGAATATTATTAAATACTCGGAGCGCGATAAAATCACGAGTTTTTTACACGACGTGGGCACATGTGCTGTAGGACTGATGGTAATTGTTCATAATTGTTCGTGATGGAGTAGTATCTGAACAATTCCCTCTACGCGGATTGCTCTTCGCGTGTCTACGACTGTGGCTGGCGGCCTCCGAGGGCTAGCATGCCGCCAAATCTTGCGTAGGCGGCCTCTCACAAGTCTGGAAGTGTTGTGGCGGGTGCAAACGCCCGGCATGCGTCTCCGGGGTGTGCCCCCCTTGTTGGAAATATGCCGTAGAGGCAATAATAAATGGTTATTATTATATTTCTTTGTTCATGGTAATTGTCTATTATTCATGCTATAATTGTATTGTCCGGAAATCGTAATGCATGTGTGAATACATAGACCACAACGTGTCCCTAGTAAGCCTCTAGTTGACTAGCTCGTTGATCAACAGATAGTCATGGTTTCCTGACTATGGACATTGGATGTCATTGATAACGGGATCGCATCATTAGGAGAATGATGTGATGGACAAGACCCAATCCTAAGCATGGCATAAAAGATCGTGTAGTTTCGTTTGCTAGAGCTTTTCCAATGTCAAGTATCTTTTCCTTAGACCATGAGATCGTGCAACTCCCGGATACCGTAGGAGTGCTTTGGGTGTGCCAAACGTCACAACGTAACTGGGTGACTATAAAGGTGCACTACGGGTATCTCCGAAAGTGTCTGTTGGGTTGGCACGGATCGAGACTGGGATTTGTCACTCCGTGTGACGGAGAGGTATCTCTGGGCCCACTCGGTAATGCATCATCATAATGAGCTCAATGTGACTAAGGCGTTAGTCACGGGATCATGCATTGTGGTACGAGTAAAGAGACTTGCCGGTAACGAGATTGAACAAGGTATTGGGATACCGACGATCGAATCTCGGGCAAGTAACATACCGATTGACAAAGGGAATTGCATACGGGATTGATTGAATCCTCGACACCGTGGTTCATCCGATGTGATCATCGTGGAACATGTGGGAGCCAACATGGGTATCCAGATCCCGCTGTTTGTTATTGACCGGAGAGGCGTCTCGGTCATGTCTGCATGTCTCCCGAACCCGTAGGGTCTACACACTTAAGGTTCGGTGACGCTAGGGTTGTAGAGATATGTGTATGCGGAAACCCGAAAGTTGTTCGGAGTCCCGGATGAGATCCCGGACGTCACGAGAGGTTCCGGAATGGTCCGGAGGTGAAGAATTATATATAGGAAGTCCAGTTTTGGCCACCGGGAAAGTTTCGGGGGTTACCGGTATTGTACCGAGACCACCGGAAGGGTCCCGGGGGTCCACCGGATGGGGCCACCTATCCCGGAGGGCCCCGTGGGCTGAAGTCTGAAGGGAACCAGCCCCTAGTGGGCTGGGCGCCCCCCCATGGGCCTCCCCCCATGCGCCTAGGGTTGGGAACCCTAGGGGTGGGGGGCATCCCACTTGCCTTGGGGGGCAAGGCACCCCTTCCCCCCCTTTGGCCGCCCCCCCCCCCCACCCTAGATGGGATATGGCCGGCGCGCCCCCCCCTCCCAGGGGGCCTATATAAAGGGAGGGAGGGCAGCAACCTACAGCCTTGGGCGCCTCCCTCCTCCCCTGCAACACCTCTCTCTCTCTCGCAGAAGCTCGGCGAAGACCTGCCGGAGACCCGCTACATCCACCACCACGCCGTCGTGCTATTGGATCTTCATCAACCTCTCCTTCCCCCTTGCTGGATCAAGAAGGAGGAGACGTCGCTGCACCGTACGTGTGTTGAACGCGGAGGTGCCGTCCGTTCGGCACTCGGTCATCGGTGATTTGGATCACGGCGAATACGACTCCGTCATCCACGTTCATTGGAACGCTTCCGCTCGCGATCTACAAGGGTATGTAGATGCACTCCCTTCCCCTCGTTGCTAGTACACTCCATAGATGCATCTTGGTGTGCGTAGGAAAATTTTAAATTATGCTACGATTCCCAACAGTGGTATCAGAGCCAGGCCTATGCGTAGTTACTATGCACTAGTAGAACACAAAGCAGTTGTGGGCGTTGAGTTTGCCAATTCTTCTTGCCGCTACTAGTCTTTTCTTGTTTCGGCGGCATTGTAGGATGAAGCGGCCCGGACCGACCTTACACGTACGCTTACGTGAGACAGGTTCCACCGATTGACATGAACTAGTTGCATAAGGTGGCTAGCGGGTGTCTGTCTCTCCTACTTTAGTCGGAACGGATTCGATGAAAAGGGTCCTTATGAAGGGTAAATAGAAATTGGCGAATCGCGTTGTGGTCATACGTAGGTAAGAAAACGTTCTTGCTAGAAACCTTCAAACCACGTAAAAACTTGCAACAACAATTAGAGGACCTCTAACTTGTTTTTGCAGCAAGTGCTATGTGATGTGATATGGCCAGAAGATGTGATGAATGATATATGTGATGTATGAGATTGATCATATTCTTGTAATAGGAATCACGACTTGCATGTCGATGAGTATGACAACCGGCAGGAGCCATAGGAGTTGTCTTTATTATTTTGTATGACCTGCATGTCATTGAATAATGCCATGTAATTTACTTTACTTTGTTGCTAAACGCATTAGCCATAGAAGTAGAAGTAATCGTTGGCTTGACGACTTCATGAAGACACAATGATGGAGATCATGATGATGGAGATCATGGTGTCATGCCGGTGACGAAGATGATCATGGTGCCCCGAAGATGGAGATCAAAGGAGCATGATGATATTGGCCATATCATGTCACTATTTGATTGCATGTGATGTTTATCATGTTTTTGCATCTTATTTGCTTAGAACGACGGTAGTAAGTAAGATGATCCCTTATAATAATTTCAAGAAAGTGTTCACCCTAACTGTGCACCGTTGCGAAGGTTCGTTGTCTCGAAGCACCACGTGATGATCGGATGTGATAGATTCTAACGTTCGAATACAACGGGTGTTGACGAGCCTAGCATGTACAGACATGGCCTCGGAACACACGCAATACACTTAGGTTGACTTGACGAGCCTAGCATGTACAGACATGGCCTCGGAACACGGAGGACCGAAAGGTCGAGCATGAGTCGTATAGAAGATACGATCAACATGGAGATGTTCACCGATCTTGACTAGTCCGTCTCACGTGATGATCGGACACGGCCTAGTTAAACTCGGATCATGTTTTCACTTAGATGACTAGAGGGATGTCTATCTGAGTGGGAGTTCATTAAATAATTTGATTATATGAACTTAATTATCATGAACTTAGTCTAAAATCTTTACACTATGTATTGTAGATCAAATGGCCAACAATGTCCTCAATTTCAACGCGTTCCTAGAGAAAACCAAGCTGAAAGATGATGGCAGCAACTATACGGACTGGGTCCGGAACCTGAGGATCATCCTCATAGTAGCCAAGAAAGATTATGTCCTAGAAGCACCGCTAGGTGAAGCACCAATCCCACAAAACCAAGACGTTATGAACGCTTGGCAGCAGCGTGCTGATGATTACTCCCTCGTTCAGTGCGGCATGCTTTACAGCTTAGAACCGGGTCTCCAAAAGCGTTTTGAGAAACATGGAGCATATGAGATGTTCGAGGAGCTGAAATTGGTTTTCCAAGCTCATGCCCGGGTCGAGAGATATGATGTCTCCGACAAGTTCTTCAGCTGAAAATGGAGGAGAATAGTTCTGTTAGTGAGCACATACTCAGAATGTCTGGGTTGCACAACCTCTTGTCTCAGCTGGGAGTTAATCTCCCGGATGACGCGGTCATTGACAGAATCCTTCAGTCGCTTCCACCAAGCTTCAAGAGCTTTGTGATGAACTACAATATGCAGGGGATGGAAAAGACCATTCCTGAGGTATATTCAATGCTGAAATCAGCTGAGGTAGAGATCAGAAAAGAACATCAAGTGTTGATGGTGAATAAAACCACTAAGTTCAAGAAGGGCAAGGGTAAGAAGAACTTCAAGAAGGACGGCAAGGGAGTTGCCGCGCCCGGTAAACCAGTTACTGGGAAGAAGTCAAAGAATGGACCCAAGCCCGAGACTGAGTGCTTTTATTGCAAGGGAAGTGGTCACTGGAAGCGGAACTGCCCCAAATACTTAGCGGACAAGAAGAAGGCTGGCAACACCAAAGGTATATGTGATATACATGTAATTGATGTGTACCTTACCAGTACTCGTAGTAGCTCCTGGGTATTTGATACCGGTACGGTTGCTCATATTTGTAACTCAAAACAGGAACTACGGAATAAACGGAGACTGGCGAAGGACGAGGTGACGATGCGCGTCGGGAATGGTTCCAAGGTCGATGTGATCGCCGTCGGCACGCTACCTCTGCATCTACCCACGGGATTAGTTTTGAACCTCAATAATTTTTATTTAGTGCCAGCTTTGAGCATGAACATTGTATCTGGATCTCGTTTAATTCGAGATGGCTACTCATTTAAATCTGAGAATAATGGTTGTTCTATTTATTTGAGAGATATGTTTTATGGTCATGCCCCGCTGGTCAATGGTTTATTTTTGATGAATCTCGAACGTGATGTTACACATGTTCATAGTATGAATACCAAAAGATGTAAAGTTGATAACGATAGTCCCACATACTTGTGGCACTGCCGCCTTGGTCACATTGGTGTCAAGCGCATGAAGAAGCTCCATGCAGAGGGACTTTTGGAGTCTCTTGATTACGAATCATTTGACACGTGCGAACCATGCCTCATGGGTAAGATGACCAAGACTCCGTTCTCCGGAACAATGGAGCGAGCAACCAACTTATTGGAAATCATACATACCGATGTGTGCGGTCCAATGAGTGTTGAGGCTCGCGGAGGATATCGTTATGTTCTCACTCTCACTGATGACTTAAGTAGATATGGGTATGTCTACCTAATGAAACACAAGTCTGAAACCTTTGAAAAGTTCAAGGAATTTCAGAGTGAAGTTGAGAATCAACGTGACAGGAAAATAAAATTCTTACGATCAGATCGTGGTGGAGAATATTTAAGTCACGAATTTGGTACACACTTAAGGAAATGTGGAATAGTTTCACAACTCACGCCGCCTGGAACACCTCAGAGAAACGGTGTGTCCGAACGTCGTAATCGCACTCTATTGGATATGGTGCGATCTATGATGTCTCTTACCGATTTACCGCTCTCATTTTGGGGTTATGCTTTAGAGACTGCCGCATTCACTTTAAATAGGGCTCCGTCGAAATCCGTTGAGACGACACCGTATGAATTATGGTTTGGGAAGAAACCTAAGCTGTCGTTTCAAAAAGTTTGGGGATGCGATGCTTATGTCAAGAAACTTCAACCTGAAAAGTTCGAACCCAAGTCGGAAAAATGCGTCTTCATAGGATACCCTAAGGAAACTATTGGGTATACCTTCTACCTCAGATCCGAAGGCAAGATCTTCGTTGCCAAGAACGGGTCCTTTCTGGAGAAGGAGTTTCTCTCGAAAGAATTGAGTGGGAGGAAAGTGGAACTTGATGAGGTGATAGTCACCCCTTCCGAACCGGAAAGTAGCATAGCGCGGGAAAATGTTCCTGTGGTGCCTACACCGACTGGGGAGGAAGTTAATGATGATGATCATGAAGCTTCGGATCAAGTTACTGAACTTCGTAGGTCCACAAGGACACGTTCCGCACCAGAGTGGTACGGCAACCCTGTCCTGGAAATCATGTTGTTAGACAACGGTGAACCTTCAAACTATGAAGAAGCGATGGCGGGCCTGGATTCCGACAAATGGCTAGAAGCCATGAAATCCGAGATAGGATCCATGTATGAAAACGAAGTATGGACTTTGACTGACTTGCCCGATGATCGGCGAGCCATAGAAAACAAATGGATCTTTAAGAAGAAGACGGACGCGGATGGTAATGTGACCATCTACAAAGCTCGACTTGTCGCTAAGGGTTATCGACAAGTTCAAGGGGTTGACTACGATGAGACTTTCTCACCCGTAGCGAAGCTGAAGTCCGTCCTAATCATGTTAGCAATTGCCGCATACTATGATTATGAGATATGACAGATGGACGTCAAAACGGCATTCCTTAACGGCTTCCTTAAGGAAGAGTTGTATATGATACAGCCGGAAGGTTTTGTCGATCCTAAGAATGCTAACAAAGTATGCAAGCTCCAGCGCTCAATCTATGGGCTGGTGCAAGCATCTCGGAGTTGGAACATTCGCTTTGATGAGATGATCAAAGCGTTTGGGTTTACACAGACTTATGGAGAAGCCTGTGTTTACAAGAAAGTGAGTGGGAGCTCGGTAGCATTTCTCTTATTATATGTGGATGACATATTATTGATGGGAAATGATATAGCATTCTTGGAAAGCATAAAGGCCTATTTGAATAAGTGTTTTTCAATGAAGGACCTTGGAGAAGCTACTTATATATTAGGCATCAAGATCTATAGAGATAGATCAAGACGCCTCATTGGTCTTTCACAGAGTACATACCTTGACAAGATATTGAAGAAGTTCAGTATGGATCAGTCCAAGAAGGGGTTCTTGCCTGTATTGCAAGGTGTGCAATTGAGCACGGCTCAATGCCCGACCACGGCAGAAGATATAGAAAAGATGAGTGTCATCCCCTATGCCTCGGCCATAGGGTCTATTATGTATGCCATGCTGTGTACCAGACCTGATGTAATCCTTGCCGTAAGTTTGGTAGGAAGGTACCAAAGTAATCCCGGCATGGAACACTGGACAGCGGTCAAGAATATCCTGAAGTACCTGAAAAGGACTAAGGATATGTTTCTCGTTTATGGAGGTGACGAAGAGCTCGTCGTAAAGGGTTACGTCGACGCTAGCTTCGACACAGATCTGGATGACTCGAAGTCACAAACCGGATACGTGTATATTTTGAATGGAGGAGCAGTAAGCTGGTGCAGTTGCAAGCAAAGCGTCATGGCGGGATCTACATGTGCAGCGGAGTACATGGCAGCCTCGGAGGCAGCACAGGAAGCAGTCTGGATGAAGGAGTTCATTACCGACCTAGGGGTGATTCCCAATGCGTCGGGCCCGATGACTCTCTTCTGTGACAACACTGGAGCTATTGCCCTTGCGAAGGAGCCCAGGTTTCACAGGAAGACCAAGCATATCAAGCGTCGCTTCAACTCCATTCGTGAAAGTGTTCAAAATGGAGACATAGATATTTGTAAAGTACATACGGACCTGAATGTAGCAGATCCGTTGACTAAACCTCTCCCTAGGGCAAAACATGATCAACACCAGGACGCAATGGGTGTTCGATTCATCACAATGTAACTAGATTATTGACTCTAGTGCAAGTGGGAGACTGTTGGAAATATGCCCTAGAGGCAATAATAAATGGTTATTATTATATTTCTTTGTTCATGGTAATTGTCTATTATTCATGCTATAATTGTATTGTCCGAAAATCGTAATGCATGTGTGAATACATAGACCACAACGTGTCCCTAGTAAGCCTCTAGTTGACTAGCTCGTTGATCAACAGATAGTCATGGTTTCCTGACTATGGACATTGGATGTCATTGATAACGGGATCACATCATTAGGAGAATGATATGATGGAGAAGACCCAATCCTAAGCATAGCATAAAACATCGTGTAGTTTCGTTTGCTAGAGCTTTTCCAATGTCAAGTATCTTTTCCTTAGACCATGAGATCGTGCAACTCCCGGATACCGTAGGAGTGCTTTGGGTGCACCAAACGTCACAACGTAACTGGGTGACTATAAAGGTACACTACGGGTATCTCTGAAAGTGCCTGTTGGGTTGGCACGGATCGAGACTGGGATTTGTCACTCCATGTGACGGAGAGGTATCTCTGGGCCCACTCGGTAATGCATCATCATAATGAGCTCAATATGACTAAGGCGTTAGTCACGGGATCATGCATTGTGGTACGAGTAAAGAGACTTGCCGGTAACGAGATTGAACAAGGTATTGGGATACCGACGATCGAATCTCGGGCAAGTAACATACCGATTGACAAAGGGAATTTCATATGGGATTGATTGAATCCTCGACACCGTGGTTCATCCGATGAGATAATCGTGGAACATGTGGGAGCCAACATGGGTATCCAGATCCCGCTGTTGGTTATTGACCGAAGAGGCGTCTCGGTCATGTCTGCATGTCTCCCGAACCCGTAGGGTCTACACACTTAAGGTTCGGTGACGCTAGGGTTGTAGAGATATGTGTATGCGGAAACCCGAAAGTTGTTCGGAGTCCCAGATGAGATCCCGGACGTCACGAGAGGTTCCGGAATGGTCCGGAGGTGAAGAATTATATATAGGAAGTCCAGTTTTGGCCACCGGGAAAGTTTCGGGGGTTACCGGTATTGTACCGGGACCACCGGAAGGGTCCAGGGGGTCCACCGGATGGGGCCACCTATCCCGGAGGGCCCCGTGGGCTGAAGTGGGAAGGGAACCAGCCCCTAGTGGGCTGGGCGCCCCCCCATGCGCCTAGGGTTGGGAACCCTAGGGGTGGGGGGCTTCCCACTTGCCTTGGGGGGCAAGGCACCCCTTCCCCCCCTTTGGCCGCCGCCCCCCCCCCCCCACCCTAGATGGGATATGGCCGGCGCCCCCCCTCCCAGGGGGCCTATATAAAGGGGGGAGGGAGGGCAGCAACCTACAGCCTTGGGCGCATCCCTCCTCCCCTGCAACACCTCTCTCTCTCTCTCTCTCTCTCTCTCTCTCGCAGAAGCTCGGCGAAGCCCTGCCGGAGACCCGCTACATCCACCACCACGCCGTCGTGCTGTTGGATCTCCATCAACCTCTCCTTCCCCCTTTCTGGATCAAGAAGGAGGAGACGTCGCTGCACCGTACGTGTGTTGAACGTGGAGGTGCCGTCCGTTCGGCACTCGGTCATCGGTGATTTGGATCACGGCGAGTACGACTCCGTCATCCACGTTCATTGGAACGCTTCCGCTCGCAATCTACAAGGGTATGTAGATGCACTCCCTTCCCCTCATTGCTAGTACACTCCATAGATGCATCTTGGTGTGCGTAGGAAAATTTTAAATTATGCTACGATTCCCAACACCCCCCTCATGGACGGCGCCGCGGCCGGCACCTGGAGGGGGGAAACAGACGCGTCGGGTCTATACGGAGGGGATCTTGCTGTGGGTCTGGCCCGGATATTGCTCCAAAGTGTTCCTATGGGCTGACCTAACACAACCGGGTGGATAGGTCCACTGCTCATAGCCCGTCCGTGCAAAGTCGAAGGAATAGATCCCATGGTCAAACGCTACAGGGTTAGGTGGGACGGGGGCCCTGGGGGGTAGCAATGCCACCCGAGCATCGCACCGGGCCCTCATACATGCGGGGTGGTGTGGTGGCATGTCTGAAGAGGCGGCACGCGTCTCCGGGTTGTGCCCCCCCTCACGAACGGCGATGACACGGTAGTAGACGTTCTGCGGTAACGATGCAGCGTGAATATTATTAAATACTCGAAGCACGATAAAATCATGAGTTTTTTACACAACGTGGGCACATGTGCTGCAGGACTGATGGTAATTTTTCATAATTGTTCGTGATGGAGTAGTATCTGAACAATTCCCTCTACGCGGATTGCTCTTCGCATGTCTACGACTGTGGCCGGCGGCCTCCGGGGGCTAGCATGCCGCCAAATCTTGCGTAGGCGGCCTCTCACAAGTCTAGAAGTGTTGTGGCGGGTGCAAATGCCCAGCACGCGTCCCCGGGGTGTGCCCCCCCCCCTTATGGACGGCGCCGCCACCGACACCTGGAGGGGGGAAACGGACGCGTCGGGTCTACACGGAGGGGATCTTACTGTGGGTCTGGCCCGGATGTTACTCCAAAGTGTTCCTATGGGCTGACCTAACACAACCGGGTGGATAGGTCCACTGCTCAAAGCCCGTCCGTGCAAAGTCAAAGGGCTAGATCCCGTGGTCAAACGCTACAGGGTTAGGCGGGACGGGGGCCCTGGGGGGTAGCAATGCCACCCGGGCATCGCACCGGGCCCTCATACATGCGGGGTGGTGTGGTGGCATGTCCGAAGAGGCAGCACGCGTCTCTGGGTGTGCCCCCCCTCACGAACGGCGATGACACGGTAGTAGACGTTCTGCGGTAACGATGCGGCGTGAATATTATTAAATACTCGAAGCGCGATAAAATCATGAGTTTTTTACACGACGTGGGCACATGTGTTGTAGGACTGATGGTAATTTGTCATAATTGTTCGTGATGGAGTAGTATCTGAACAATTCCCTCTACGCGGATTGCTCTTCGCGTGTCTACGACTGTGGCTGGCGGCCTCCGGGGGCTAGCATGCCGCCAAATGTTGCGTAGGCAGCCTCTCACAAGTCTGGAAGTGTTGTGGCGGGTGCAAACACCCGGCATGCGTCTCCGGGGTGTGCCCCCCCCCCCTCACGGATGGCGCCGCCGCCGGCACCTGGAGGGGGGAAACGGGCGCGTCGGGTCTACACGGAGGGGATCTTGCGGTGGGTCTGGCGCGGATGTTGCTCCAAAGTGTTCCTGTGGGCTGACCTACCACAACCGGGTGGATAGGTCCACTGCTCAAAGCCCGTCCGTGCAAAGTCAAAGGGCTAGATCCCGTGGTCAAACGCTACAGGGTTAGGCGGGACGGGGGCTCTCGGGGGGTAGCATTGCCACCCGAGCGTCGCACCGGGCCCTCATACATGCGGGCTGGTGTGGTGGCATGTCCGAAGAGGCGGCACGCGTCTCCGGGGTGTGCCCCCACTCACAAACGGCGATGACACGGTAGTAGACGTTCTGCAGTAACGATGCGGCGTGAATATTATTAAATACTTGAAGCGCGATAAAATCATTAGTTTTTTACACGATGTGGGCACATGTGCTGTAGGACTGATGGTAATTTTTCATAATTGTTCGTGATGGAGTAGTATCTGAACAATTCCCTCTACGCAGATTGCTCTTCGCGTGTCTACAACTGTGGCCGGCGGCCTCCGGGGGCTAGCATGCCGCCAAATCTTGCGTAGGCGGCCTCTCACAAGTCTGGAAGTGTTGTGGCAGGTGCAAACGCCCGGCATGCGTCTCCGGGGTGTGCCCCCCTCACGGACGGCGCTGCGGCCGGCACCTGGAGGGGGAAACAGACGCGTCGGGTCTATACGGAGGGGATCTTGCTGTGGGTCTGGCCCGGATGTTGCTCCAAAGTGTTCCTATGGGCTGACCTAACACAACCGGGTGGATGTCCACTGCTCATAGCCCGTCCGTGCAAAGTCGAAGGGCTAGATCCCGTGGTCAAACGCTACAGGGTTAGGCGGGACGGGGGCCCTGGGGGGTAGCAATGCCACCCGAGCATCGCCCCGGGCCCTCATACATGCGGGGTGGTGTGGTGGCATGTCTGAAGAGGCGGCACGCGTCTCCGGGGTGTGCCCCCCTCACGAACGGCGATGACACGGTAGTAGACGTTCTGCGGTAACGATGCAGCGTGAATATTATTAAATACTCGACGCGCGATAAAATCATGAGTTTTTTACACAACGTGGGCACATGTGCTGTAGGACTGATGGTAATTTTTCATAATTGTTCGTGATGGAGTAGTATCTGAACAATTCCCTCTACGCGGATTGCTCTTCGCATGTCTACGACTGTGGCCGGCGGCCTTCGGGGGCTAGCATGCCACCAAATCTTGCGTAGGCGGCCTCTCACAAGTCTGGAAGTGTTGTGGCGGGTGCAAACGCCCAACACGCGTCCCCGGGGTGTGCCCCCCCTCACGGACGGTGCCGCCGCCGGCACCTGGAGGGGGGAAACGGACGCGTCGGGTCTACACGGAGGTGATCTTGCTATGGGTCTGGCCCGGATGTTGCTCCAAAGTGTTCCTATGGGCTGACCTACCACAACCGGGTGGATAGGTCCACTGCTCAAAGCCCGTCCAGCAAAGTCAAAGGGTTAGATCCCGTGGTCAAACGCTACAGGGTTTGGCGGGACGGGGGCCCTGGGGGGATAGCAATGCCACTCGAGCGTCAAACCGGGCCCTCATACATGCGGGATGGTGTGGTGGCATGTCCGAAGAGGCGACACGCATCTCCGGGGTGTGCCCCCCCTCACGAAGAGCGATGACACGGTAGTAGACGTTCTGCGGTAACGATGCAGCGTGAATATTATTAAATACTCGAAGCACGATAAAATCATGAGTTTTTTACACAACGTGGGCACATGTGCTGTAGGACTGATGGTAATTTTTCATAATTGTTCGTGATGGAGTAGTATCTGAACAATTCCCTCTACGCGGATTGCTCTTCGCATGTCTACGACTGTGGCCGGCGGCCTCCGGGGGCTAGCATGCCGCCAAATCTTGCGTAGGCGGCCTCTCACAAGTCTAGAAGTGTTGTGGCGGGTGCAAATGCCCAGCACGCGTCCCCGGGGTGTGCCCCCCCCCTTATGGACGGCGCCGCCACCGACACCTGGAGGGGGGAAACGGACGCGTCGGGTCTACACGGAGGGGATCTTACTGTGGGTCTGGCCCGGATGTTACTCCAAAGTGTTCCTATGGGCTGACATAACACAACCGGGTGGATAGGTCCACTGCTCAAAGCCCGTCCGTGCAAAGTCAAAGGGCTAGATCCCGTAGTCAAACGCTACAGGGTTAGGCGGGACGGGGGCCCTGGGGGGTAGCAATGCCACCCGGGCGTCGCACCGGGCCCTCATACATGCGGGGTGGTGTGGTGGCATGTCCGAAGAGGCAGCACGCGTCTCTGGGGTGTGCCCCCCCTCACGAACGGCGATGACACGGTAGTAGACGTTCTGCGGTAACGATGCGGCGTGAATATTATTAAATACTCGAAGCGCGATAAAATCATGAGTTTTTTACACGACGTGGGCACATGTGTTGTAGGACTGATGGTAATTTGTCATAATTGTTCGTGATGGAGTAGTATCTGAACAATTCCCTCTACGCGGATTGCTCTTCGCGTGTCTACGACTGTGGCTGGCGGCCTCCGGGGGCTAGCATGCCGCCAAATGTTGCGTAGGCGGCCTCTCACAAGTCTGGAAGTGTTGTGGCGGGTGCAAACACCCGGCATGCGTCTCCGGGGTGTGCCCCCCCCCCCTCACGGATGGCGCCGCCGCCGGCACCTGGAGGGGGGAAACGGACGCGTCGGGTCTACACGGAGGGGATCTTGCTGTGGGTCTGGCACGGATGTTGCTCCAAAGTGTTCCTGTGGGCTGACCTACCACAACCGGGTGGATAGGTCCACTGCTCAAAGCCCGTCCGTGCAAAGTCAAAGGGCTAGATCCCGTGGTCAAACGCTACAGGGTTAGGCGGGACGGGGGCTCTCGGGGGGTAGCATTGCCACCCGAGCGTCGCACCGGGCCCTCATACATGCGGGCTGGTGTGGTGGCATGTCCGAAGAGGCGGCACGCGTCTCCGGGGTGTGCCCCCACTCACAAACGGCGATGACACGGTAGTAGACGTTCTGCAGTAACGATGCGGCGTGAATATTATTAAATACTTGAAGCGCGATAAAATCATTAGTTTTTTACACGATGTGGGCACATGTGCTGTAGGACTGATGGTAATTTTTCATAATTGTTCGTGATGGAGTAGTATCTGAACAATTCCCTCTACGCAGATTGCTCTTCGCGTGTCTACGACTGTGGCCGGCGGCCTCCGGGGGCTAGCATGCCGCCAAATCTTGCGTAGGCGGCCTCTCACAAGTCTGGAAGTGTTGTGGCAGGTGCAAACACCCGGCATGCGTCTCCGGGGTGTGCCCCCCTCACGGACGGCGCTGCGGCCGGCACCTTGAGGGGGGAAACAGACGCGTCGGGTCTATACGGAGGGGATCTTGCTGTGGGTCTGGCCCGGATGTTGCTCCAAAGTGTTCCTATGGGCTGACCTAACACAACCGGGTGGATGTCCACTGCTCATAGCCCGTCCGTGCAAAGTCGAAGGGCTAGATCCCGTGGTCAAACGCTACAGGGTTAGGCGGGACGGGGGCCCTGGGGGATAGCAATGCCACCCGAGCATCGCCCCGGGCCCTCATACATGCGGGGTGGTGTGGTGGCATGTCTGAAGAGGCGGCACGCATCTCCGGGGTGTGCCCCCCTCACGAACGGCGATGACACGGTAGTAGACGTTCTGCGGTAACGATGCAGCGTGAATATTATTAAATACTCGACGCGCGATAAAATCATGAGTTTTTTACACAACGTGGGCACATGTGCTGTAGGACTGATGGTAATTTTTCATAATTGTTCGTGATGGAGTAGTATCTGAACAATTCCCTCTACGCGGATTGCTCTTCGCATGTCTACGACTGTGGCCGGCGGCCTTCGGGGGCTAGCATGCCACCAAATCTTGCGTAGGCGGCCTCTCACAAGTCTGGAAGTGTTGTGGCGGGTGCAAACGCCCAACACGCGTCCCCGGGGTGTGCCCCCCCTCACGGACGGTGCCGCCTCCGGCACCTGGAGGGGGGAAACGGACGCGTCGGGTCTACACGGAGGTGATCTTGCTATGGGTCTGGCCCGGATGTTGCTCCAAAGTGTTCCTATGGGCTGACCTACCACAACCGGGTGGATAAGTCCACTGCTCAAAGCCCGTCTAGCAAAGTCAAAGGGTTAGATCCCGTGGTCAAACGCTACAGGGTTTGGCGGGACGGGGGCCCTGGGGGGATAGCAATGCCACTCGAGCGTCAAACCGGGCCCTCATACATGCGGGATGGTGTGGTGGCATGTCCGAAGAGGCGACACGCATCTCCGGGGTGTGCCCCCCCCCCCTCACGAAGAGCGATGACACGGTAGTAGACGTTCTGCGGTAACTATGCAGCGTGAATATTATTAAATACTCGGAGCGCGATAAAATCACGAGTTTTTACACGACGTGGGCACATGTGCTGTAGGACTGATGGTAATTTTTCATAATTGCTCGTGATGGAGTAGTATCTGAACAATTCCCTCTACGCGGATTGCTCTTCGCGTGTATACGACTGTGGCTGGCGGCCTCCGGGGGCTAGCATGCCGCCAAATCTTGCGTAGGCGGCCTCTCACAAGTCTGGAAGTGTTGTGGCGGGTGCAAACGCCCGGCATGCGTCTCCGGGGTGTGCCCCCCCCCCCCTCATGGACGGCGCCGCGGCCGGCACCTGGAGGGGGGAAACAGACGCGTCGGGTCTATACGGAGGGGATCTTGCTGTGGGTCTGGCCCGGATGTTGCTCCAAAGTGTTCCTATGGGCTGACCTAACACAACCGGGTGGATAGGTCCACTGCTCATAGCCCGTCCATGCAGAGTCGAAGGGCTAGATCCCGTGGTCAAACGATACAGGGTTAGGCGCGACGGGGGCCCTGGGGGGTAGCAATGCCACCCGAGCTTCGCACCGGTCCCTCATACATGCGGGGTGGTGTGGTGGCATGTCTGAAGAGGCGGCACGCGTCTCCGGGGTGTGCCCCCCCTCACGAACGGCGATGACACAGTAGTAGACGTTTTGCGGTAACGATGCAGCGTGAATATTATTAAATACTCGAAGCACGATAAAATCATGAGTTTTTTACACGACGTGGGCACATGTGTTGTAGGACTGATGGTAATTTTTCATAATTGTTCGTGATGGAGTAGTATCTGAACAATTCCCTCTACGCGGATTGCTCTTCGCGTGTCTACGACTGTGGCTGGCGGCCTCCGGGGGCTAGCATGCCGCCAAATGTTGCGTAGGCGGCCTCTCACAAGTCTGGAAGTGTTGTGGCGGGTGCAAACACCCGGCATGCGTCTCCGGGGTGAGCCCCCCCCCCCTCACGGATGGCACCGCCGCCGGCACCTGGAGGGGGGAAACGGACGCGTCGGGTCTACACGGAGGGGATCTTGCTGTGGGTCTGGCCCGGATGTTTGCTCCAAAGTGTTCCTGTGGGCTGACCTACCACAACCGGGTGGATAGGTCCACTGCTCAAAGCCCGTCCGTGCAAAGTCAAAGGGCTAGATCCCGTGGTCAAACGCTACAGGGTTAGGCGGGACGGGGGCCCTCGGGCGGTAGCATTGCCACCCGAGCATCGCACCGGGCCCTCATACATGCGGGCTGGTGTGGTGGCATGTCCGAAGAGGCGGCACGCGTCTCCGGGGTGTGCCCCCACTCACGAACGGCAATGACATGGTAGTAGACGTTCTGCGGTAACGATGCGGCGTGAATATTATTAAATACTCGAAGCGCGATAAAAAAATCATTAGTTATTTACACGACGTGGGCACATGTGCTGTAGGACTGATGGTAATTTTTCATAATTGTTCGTGATTGAGTAGTATCTGAACAATTCCCTCTACGCGGATTGCTCTTCGCGTGTCTATGACTGTGGCTGGCGGCCTCCGGGGGCTAGCATGCCGCCAAATGTTGCGTAGGCGGCCTCTCACAAGTCTGGAAGTGTTTTGGCGGGTGCAAACACCCAGCATGCGTCTCCGGGGTGTGCCCCCCCTCACGGATGGCGCCGCCGCCGGCAGCTGGAGGGGGGAAACGGACGCGTCGGGTCTACACGGAGGGGATCTTGCTGTGGGTCTGGCCTGGATGTTGCTCCAAAGTGTTCCTGTGGGCTGACCTACCACAACCGGGTGGATAAGTCCACTGCTCAAAGCCCGTCCGTGCAAAGTCAAAGGGCTAGATCCCGTGGTCAAACGCTACAGGGTTAGGCGGGACGGGGGCCCTCGGGGGGTAGCATTGCCACCCGAGCATCGCACCGGGCCCTCATACTTGCGGGGTGGTGTGGTGGCATTTCCGAAGAGGCGGCACGCGTCTCCGGGGTGTGCCCCCACTCACGAACGGCGATGACACGGTAGTAGACATTCTGCGGTAACGATGCGGCGTGAATATTATTAAATACTAGAAGCGCGATAAAATCATTAGTTTTTTACACGACGTGGGCACATGTGCTGTAGGACTGATGGTAATTTTTCATAATTGTTCGTGATGGAATAGTATCTGAACAATTCCCTCTACGCAGATTGCTCTACGCGTGTCTACGACTGTGGCCGGCGGCCTCCGGGGGCTAGCATGCCGCCAAATCTTGCGTAGGCGGCCTCTCACAAGTCTGGAAGTGTTGTGGCAGGTGCAAACGCCCGGCATGCGTCTCCGAGGTGTGCCCCCCCCCCCTCACGGACGGCGCTGTGGCCGGCACCTGGAGCGGGGAAACAGACGCGTCGGGTCTATACGGAGGGGATCTTGCTGTGGGTCTGGCCCGGATGTTGCTCCAAAGTGTTCCTATGGGCTGACCTAACACAACCGGGTGGATAGGTCCGCTGCTCATAGCCCGTCCGTGCAAAGCCGAAGGGCTAGATCCCGTGGTCAAACGCTACAGGGTTAGGCGGGATGGGGGCCCTGGGGGGGTAGCAATGCCACCCGAGCATCGCACCGGGCCCTCATACATGCGGGGTGGTGTGGTGGCATGTCCGAAGAGGCGGCACACGTCTCCGGGGTGTGCCCCCCCTCACGAACGGCGATGACATGGTAGTAGACATTCTGCGGTAACGATGCAGCGTGAATATTATTAAATACTCGAAGCGCGATAAAATCATGAGTTTTTTACACAACGTGGGCACATGTGCTGTAGGACTGATGGTAATTTTTCATAATTGTTCGTGATGGAGTAGTATCTGAACAATTCCCTCTACGCGGATTGCTCTTCGCATGTCTACGACTGTGGCCGGCGGCCTCCGGGGGCTAGCATGCCGCCAAATCTTGCGTAGTCGACCTCTCACAAGTTTGGAAGTGTTGTGGCAGGTGAAAACGCCCGGCATGTGTCTCCGGGGTGTGCCCCCCTCACGGACGGCGCTGCGGCCGGCACCTGGAGGGGGGAAACAGACGCGTCGGGTCTATACGGAGGGGATCTTGCTGTGGGTCTGGCCCGGATGTTGCTCCAAAGTGTTCCTATGGGCTGACCTAACACAACCGGGTGGATAGGTCCACTGCTCATAGCCCGGCCGTGCAAAGTCGAAGGGCTAGATCCCGTGGTCAAAAGCTACAGGGTTAGGCGGGACGGGGGCCCTTGGGGGGTAGCAATGCCACCCGAGCATTGCACTGGGCCCTCATACATGCGGGGTGGTGTGGTGGCATGTCCGAAGAGGCGGCACGCGTCTCCGGGGTGTGCCCCCCCTCACGAACGGCGATGACACGGTAGTAGACGTTCTGCGGTAACGATGCAGTGTGAATATTATTAAATACTCGAAGCGCGATAAAATCATGAGTTTTTTACACAACGTGGGCACATGTGCTGTAGGACTGATGGTAATTTTTCATAATTGTTCGTGATGGAGTAGTATCTGAACAATTCCCTCTACGGGGATTGCTCATCGCGTGTCTACGACAGTGGCCGGTGGCCTCCGTGGGCTAGCATGCCGCCAAATCTTGCGTGGGCGAATCTTGCGTGGGCGGCCTCTCGCAAGTCTGGAAGTGTTGTGGCGGGTGCAAATGCCCGGCACGCGTCTCCGGGTTGTGCCCCCCCCCCCTTACGGACGGCGCCGCCGCCGGCACCTGGAGGGCGGAAACGGACGCGTCGGGTCTACACGGAGGGGATCTTACTGTGGGTCTGGCCCGGATGTTACTCCAAAGTGTTCCTATGGGCTGACCTAACACAACCGGGTGGATAGGTCCACTGCTCAAAGCCCGTCCGTGCAAAGTCAAAGGGCTAGATCCCGTGGTCAAACGCTACAGGGTTAGGCGGGACGGGGGCCCTGGGGGGTAGCAATGCCACCCGGGCGTCGCACCGGGCCCTCATACATGCGGGGTGGTGTGGTGGCATGTCCGAAGAGGCGGCACGCGTCTCTGGGGTGTGCCCCCCCACACGAACAGCGATGACACGGTAGTAGACGTTCTGCGGTAACGATGCGGCGTGAATATTATTAAATACTCGGAGCGCGTTAAAATCATGAGTTTTTTACACGACGTGGGCACATGTGCTGTAGGACTGATGGTAATTTTTCATAGTTGTTCGTGATGGAGTAGTATCTGAACAATTCCCTCTACGCGGATTGCTCTTCGCGTGTCTACGACTGTGGCCGGCGGCCTCCGGGGGCTAGCATGCCGCCAAATGTTGCGTAGGCGGCCTCTCACAAGTCTGGAAGTGTTGTGGCGGGTGCAAACGCCCGGCATGCGTCTCCGGGGTGTGCCCCCCCCCTCACGGACGTTGCCGCGGCCGGCACCTTGAGGGGGGAAACAGACGCGTCGGGTCTATACGGAGGGGATCTTGCTGTGGGTCTGGCCCGGATGTTGCTCCAGAGTGTTCCTATGGGCTGACCTAACACAACCGGGTGGATAGGTCCACTGCTCATAGCCCGTACTTGCAAAGTCAAAGGGCTATATCCCGTGGTCAAACGCTACACGGTTAGGCGGGACGGGGGCCTGGGGGTAGCAATGCCACCCGAGCATCGCACCGGGCCCTCATACATGCGGGGTGGTGTGGTGGCATGTCCGAAGAGGCAGCACACGTCTCCGGGGTGTGCCCCCCCCTCACGAACGGCGATGGCACGGTAGTAGACGTTCTGCGGTAACGATGCAGCATGAATATTATTAAATACTCGGAGCGCGATAAAATCATGAGGTTTTTACACAACGTGGGCACATGTGCTGTAGGACTGACGGTAATTTTTCATAATTGTTCGTGATGGAGTAGTATCTGAACAATTCCCTCTACGCGGATTGCTCTTTGCGTGTCTACGACTGTGGCCGACGGCCTCCGGGGGCTAGCATGCCGCCAAATCTTGCGTAGGCGGCCTCCCACAAGTCTGGAAGTGTTGTGGCGGGTGCAAATGCCCAGCACGCGTCCCCGGGGTGTGCCCTCCCTCACGGACGGCGCCGCCGCCGGCACCTGGAGGGGGGAAACGGACGCGTCGGGTCTACACGGAGGGGATCTTGCTGTGGGTCTGGCCCGGATGTTGATCCAAAGTATTCCTATGGGCTGACCTAACACAACCGGCTGGATAGGTCCACTCCTCAAAGCCCGTCCGCGCAAATTCAAAGGGCTAGATCCCGTGGTCAAACGCTACAGGGTTAGGCGGGACGGGGGCCCTGGGGGGGGTAGCAATGCCACCCGAGCGTCGGACCGGGCCCTCATACATGCGGGGTGGTGTGGTGGCATGTCCGAAGAGGCGGCACGCGTCTCTGGGGTGTGCCCCCCCCCCTCACGGACGGCGATGACACGGTAGTAGACTTTCTGCGGTAACGATGCAGCGTGAATATTATTAAATACTCGGAGCGCGATAAAATCCTGAGTTTTTTACACGACGTGGGCACATGTGTTGTCGGACTGATGGTAATTTTTCATAATTGTTCGTGATGGAGTAGTATCTGAACAATTCCCTATACGCAGATTGCTCTTCGCGTGTCTACGACTGTGGCCGGCGGCCTCCGGGGGCTAGCATGCCGCCAAATCTTGCGTAGGCGGCCTCTCACAAGTCTGGAAGTGTTGTGGCGGGTGCAAACGCCCGGCATGCGTCTCCGGGGTGTCCCCCCCCCCTCACGGACGGCGCCGCGGCTGGCACCTGGAGGGGGGAAACAGACGCGTCGGGTCTATACGGAGGGGATCTTGCTGTGGGTCTGGCCCGGATGTTGCTCCAAAGTGTTCCTATGGGCTGACCTAACACAACCGGGTGGATAGGTCCACTGCTCATAGCCCGTCCGTGCAAAGTCAAAGGGCTATATCCCGTGGTCAAACGCTACAGGGTTAGGCGGAACGGGGGCCCTGGGGGGTAGCAATGCCACCCGAGCATCGCACCGGGCCCTCATACATGCGGGGTGGTGTGGTGGCATGTCCGAAGAGGCGGCACGCGTCTCCGGGGTGTGCCCCCCCCCCCTCATGAACGGCGGTGACACGGTAGTAGACGTTCTGCGGTAACGATGCAGCGTGAATATTATTAAATACCCGGAGCGCGATAAAATCATGAGTTTTTTACACAACGTGGGCACATGTGCTGTAGGACTGATGGTAATTTTTCATAATTGTTCGTGATGGAGTAGTATCTGAACAATTCCCTCTACGCGGATTGCTCTTCGCGTGTCTACGACTGTGGCCGGCGGCCTCCGGGGGCTAGCATGCCGCCAAATCTTGCGTAGGCGGCCTCTCACAAGTCTGGAAGTGTTGTTTCGGGTGCAAACGCCCAGCACGCGTCCCCGGGGTGTGCCCCCCCTCACGGACGGCGCCGCCGCCGGCACCTGGAGGGGGGAAACGGACGCGTCGGGTCTACACGGAGGGGATCTTGCTGTGGGTCTGGCCCGGATGTTGATCCAAAGTATTCCTATGGGCTGACCTAACACAACCGGGTGGATAGGTCCACTGCTCAAAGCCCGTCCGTGCAAATTCAAAGGGCTAGATCCCGTGGTCAAACGCTACAGGGTTAGGCGGGACGGGGGCCCTGGGGGGGTAGCAATGCCACCCGAGCGTCGGACCGGGCCCTCATACATGCGGGGTGGTGTCGTGGCATGTCCGAAGAGGCGGCACGCGTCTCCGGGGTGTGCCCCCCCTCCCGGACGGCGATGACACGGTAGTAGACATTCTGCGGTAACGATGCGGCGTGAATATTATTAAATACTCGGACCGCGATAAAATCATGAGTTTTTTACACGACGTGGGCACATGTGTTGTAGGACCGATGGTAATTTTTCATAATTGTTCGTGATGGAGTAGTATCTGAACAATTCCCTCTACGCGGATTGCTCTTCGCGTGTCTACGACTGTGGCCGGCGGCCTCCGGGGTCTAGCATGCCGCCAAATCTTGCGTAGGCGGCCTCTCACAAGTCTGGAAGTGTTGTGGCGGGTGCAAACGCCCGGCACGCGTCTCCGGGGTGTGCCCCCCCCCCCCCCCCCCACGGACGGCACCGCCGCCGGCACCTGGAGGGGGGAAACGGACGCGTCGGGTCTACACGGAGGGGATCTTGCTGTGGGTCTGGCCCGGATGTTGCTCCAAAGTGTTCCTATGGGCTGACCTAACACAACCGGGTGGATAGGTCCACTGCTCAAAGCCCGTCCGTGCAAAGTCAACGGGCTAGATCCCGTGGTCAAACGCTATAGGGTTAGGCGGGACGGGGGCCCTGGGGGTAGCAATGCCACCCGAGCATCGCACCGGGCCCTCATACATGCGGGGTGGTGTGGTGGCATGTCCGAAGAGGTGGCACGCGTCTCCGAGGTGTGCCCCCCTCATGGACGGCGCCACGGCCGGCACCTGGAGGGGGGTAACGGACGCGTCGAGTCTACACAGAGGGGATCTTGCCCGGATGTTGCTCCAAAGTGTTCCTATGGGCTGACCTAACACAACCGGGTTGATTGGTCCACTACTCAAAGCCCTTCCGTGCAATGTCAAAGGGCTAGATCCCATGGTCAAACGCTACAGGGTTAGGCGGGACGGGGGGCCTGCGACGTTCGTAACGGGGGGCAATCAATATACCAGCGGGGTATGTTTTTTTAGATAAGGCATAATTATCTTATGCAAAAACAAAAACTAAAATAAAGTAAAAATAACAAAATAAAGTAAAATAAATGTATGCCGACGGCAAGGCCGTCGGCATATCTTTGCACACACGGAGGTGCAGTCCCACGGATCGATGACGTGGCATGGCACACGGATCGATGACGTGGCAGAGGGGCCTATGCCGACGGCTATGCCGTAGGCATACCTTTGCCATAGATAGTATAAAGCAAAATAAAAAATAAAACTAAATAAACATATGCCGACGACGCTGCGCACACGGATCGATGACGTGGCAGAGGGGCATGGGCCAGGTCTATGCCGACGACTATGCCGTAGGCATACCTCTGCCACAGATATGCCGACGGCCGCCGTTACCTCCCATCGGCGTAGTTTCAACGCCGTCAAACGGTCAGCGCTGACCGGGTAGGTGGGCCCGGGCTATGCCGACGCCCGCGCCTATGCCGACGGTCCCCGTAGGCGTATCTCGAGCGGCCCCGACGGCCTCGTCTATGCCGACGGCCCCGTCGGCATAGATGGATGTATGCCGACGACTTTTCTACGCCTACAGCCTGTCCTTGGCCGTTGGCATAGATGAGGCCGTCGGCGCAAGCAGTTATTCCGGTAGTGAGCACTTTTCACTACAACATATTTTCATAACCATGCTTAGACAAATTAAATGAAACCGAATCCCTTGCACTGTAAGGTTTTGAAAACCTGTTTAAAGCTGGAAACCATGAGCCCAAACAGAGTATACGAGGTGGTCAGTTTCCTCTAATATCTGAACTAGTGTCATGACATTAAAAATGTTGTATAGATAGAGCTTGCTCACTGAAGATGGTGCTTGGTAGATACATACGAAATTGCATTCTGATATCTGAGTACGCAAACATACATGGTGGAATATGAGAGTGTATATATAGAGCCGAACACACACAAAATTAAACAAGGGAACCAAAGCATGTGACAAGTATGACAAGAAACAATAAAACTCATGAGCACCACAATCAATTAGGTTTATTTTTTAGGCACGGGAGATAGAAATCATTCTCTCACACTTCAAATTAGGCAGATGCATGACTCCTCGCAGTCTTGCCCGGGCACGAAACGAAAAGAAAGTCGTTTCGTGGTCGAGGTACAAAATGGTGATCCTCTGGCACAAATGTAAGTGTAACTGAACATGGCCAGTTCATTGTTCATCAACTCGCGGGGTGCGTACAGGGGCTCCCAGTGCGCATCACCAGGCTTGGCGAGTAGGACCAGCCACGCCTCGTCTCTCACCGGGAGCTGGAGGGTCGGGGCGAGGTGGACTCGTCTACGCCGGCGCTGGTGAACACCGTGTTGAAGGCGGGGTAGTCGATGTTGTATCCATTCGGCGGCTCGGGGCCGAGGCCGAGGAACCGGGACCTGAACGCGTCCATGGCGACCCGGGCGCCGCCCCGGTCCCGCACGTTGGCGATGACGGGGAACTCGGCGAGCGCGCCGGTGAGCGGGAGGAGGAGGCGGACGGCGCTTGTGTCCTTGTCGCAGAGGACGAGGAGGCCGTCGAGGACGCTGAGGAGGTGGCTGGCTGCCAACACCGGGAGGTCCAGCCCGACGCGGGCGTTGGTGGTTGTGTTCCTGAGGCGGAGACGCGATGGGGTCGACGCCTGATTGCGTAGAGGGATTCAGTTGCGGGGCCGGAACCGGCCGTCTAGGACGCCGCCCGTGCGAGGGTCGTCCGTCAGCTCGCGCCAGGGCGCGCACACGGCCCTGAAGCTCAGGTACTCAGACACGTCGATGGAGAGCAGCCGGCCGGCAATGTCCTCGACGAACACCGATGTCAGCTTGGCCCAGTCCCTCCTGCCACGCAGGCCATTCCAGAGTGAGCTCGTAGCTGGACAAGACGAAAGAAGGAAGGAGGAGAGCACCGGACTTTCGTACCATTCGGTTGCTTCTGGATCGCCGGTGGCACGGGCACGCGCGCCGTCGGGATTTCGCTTCCCCGGGCGGCCAGATCCGGTGTCTGCTAGGCACCGGCGCCGCCGCCTTGCTTGCGTCGTTATCCCCTCTGGTCCGGGGAGATGCGTGCAGCCACCGGCGAGGCGACACTACGACCGTGTCCTCATTTGCTTGCCGCTGGGTAGGACGAATCTGAATACTTTCGACCTTCCACGGGATTGCAATTTCCAGCGAGATTTTGTAGGAGAAAAGAAATCGGTTGGCTGATTTTCTAGGGAGATGGATGCAGTTTTCGAGCACCTCCACCCGGGACCTATTATCCTGGCTCTCCAATATCGCTTTAAAATCAGTGCACCACAACTAACTTCCTACATGATTTTTATCTTTTTTATTTCTCTCATATAGAACATATCTTGAACTTCAAGCTCTGCAGCGCAGCAAAACTTTTTAAGTAGAACTAGGTAAAATGCCCGTGCGTTGCAACGGGAGGAGAAAAAGTATCACCACACCTTCTTTCTCTACCTTCTAGAAAAAGATGATGCTTCTAAAGCTTCGCTTGGGACTTGGTTGCAATGAACCAAGGTTGGCTAGGCATACGCAAACACACAAACTGGAACTGCCATACAATAGTTGAACAACATCATCACAAGTGTTCTGCCATGAACCACAATCGAAGTGTTCCACTATTATCATACATATTATGGTAATATTCAGAAATTCATTCACAGATAGATGCTTTATAAATGACCATTAGCAACAAATATATCCATAGCTGCACATATGTGCTGAAATTCAAATTACAAATAGTTGTATTATTGATTCTGATAAATCAATATTTAGTTCCACAAACATGTTCCATCCCTTTTTACTGAAGTCCTATCACAGCCTTGCACAAAGTTTACATGACAGCACTCAAAAGTCCTATAGAACCGAAATGTAGAACAAGAAAAATGCATACCGGAACTCGAGTCCAGTAGCATTAGCAGATGCCTAACATTGTTTATTCACCCTGTAACTATCATCATATCAACAAATAACGCATTTACAAATATAAACAGGTATCGTTTAGAGGAGAACCATAGTCAACTCATTTGTATGAGCCAACTGGTAGACAAATGACAGTAGACTAATGAAACTGTCCAACACACACCCATGCTTCTAAAATTCCGGTGTAATAAGGCCATCTAATTCTTCTTAACCTCCGCATTGCATATATAATCACCACCAATGGACTGAAACCGAAAAGATGCACATCAAGGTAAAGAAAAAAGGAAGGTGTCAAATTATGAATACCAAAGAAAGAGTGACAAATTATTCAGGCACCAACGGAAACACATAGAAACAATTATTTCCATATATCCCATTGAAAGAAATTTATGATAGTAAATATGACAAAGCAAGTATGCATGTGAACCATGCTTAAAGGATTACATCATACTATTTGGTGCTTTGAAATATTATAGCATAATTAAGATATAATGTAACCATTGAACGGAATTTCTTCAAAAATAAACATAAATACAATAAAGAAGAGAACTCCTGCGGTGACATATTCATGAGGTACAATATTTATCCGTTTCAAGAAAAAGGGTAAAATTATTAAATTGACCAAAGAGAAAATGCATGGATGCCCAAAATCGAACTTCAAAGAAAGCCACTAAGAGAGAAAGCAGGGAACAAATGCAAGGAGGTGGACTGCAGAGGAAACCGTCACGGTACCGTGATGACTGCCATGTCCTCCCCACCCCTCTCCGCATCCCACAACTTCCCCTACCTCACGCGCCCGTCCATCAGCACCGCCACTGTGGCAAGCAGAGGAGGAGAGACATGGTGTCCTGGCAGGAGCAGAACCTCCCGGAAACTCTGTCTGGACGCAGTGGTTTCTATCGCAGCTCCACCCACCCAGCCGTGCTTGCCGGGAGGTGGGAGTATGCCGCTGGTCGCGCTCGTGGGCTCATGCGGTTCTGCCTGCTCATGGGCACTGCTCTGGCTCGGGTTGTAGGTGGATGAGCGCCCTTCGAATGACCCGCTGAAACAGATATAAGTGATCACATCAATGTTATCCCTAATAAAAGTGACTCCATATCGTACAAATTAAATTTGCTAGCTCTTGCCTCCTCTAATGCTTATGCAACAGAGGCGATGACCAAAGAAATGCTTTGCCACTTCTCTTGATGTGCTTTTCATTATAATACTATAGTATTTTCTCACTTTATATAATGAAAAGCAGCACTGCTGCTCTTCATAAAAAAACAAAGAAATGTCTAAATAACTTCATGCGAAAAAACATACGTTTGATCAGATAAATCCAAGAAAAAAAAAACTCTGTTACCACATCAAGCACTGTAACATAAATGTAGAGTATCATCAACTGTGATGTTTCAAGCTATATGGCAAAACATCCAATTTCATAGAATAGATGTAGGCACCTGGTGGCGCATCAGCAAGTGGTCGCCATGTGCTTCTCCATCTTGCTTTTCTACACCGAATCAAAGAATACACGTGAGAGCCCAATAGCAACAGGATGCAGAGGAATATAGTGACCATAGGTCGCAACAAATGCTCTACATTCGACCATTTATGCGATCAACATCATGGCCCTTAGTGAGATACTTGAACAAATATTTGAGCAAATTTGTCTTCTTGCTCCACTCAACATCAATGTGCACTTAGAATCTTTTATGCAGCCGTAAGCAATGTGGCACCACCCATCGATAATCCAGCTTAACTGTACCCTTGTTCCTTAACACATCCAAATCACGTCTACGATATACAGGAAAGACTCTATCGTCAACCGATGTCTGCTCATTAAAATCTCTGGGAAATTGTTTGGACCACAATCCATCCTTCATACATGCACACTTAACTTTGTGTTCTCCACATGGACTATGAACCATAAATTTATCCACAAGAGCAGAACCCAGGGGATCAACCAAAGCATCAGGTATCTCAGCAGAAATCAAACCATCTATGAAGGAGGCTGGCGGCTCATGATTGTTCCCTTTAAGCCAAATTGAAGTATGAGTATGAGGCAAGCCTCTTTTCTGGAATTTCCACCATGTACAAATCTGGATAACCCAAAAAAAGAGAAAGAGAAATAGATGGACAAAGTTAGATTATATAAATGAAAAGATTAAAACAAAGGGGGGGGGGGGGGTGTCAGTATGTAAATAACTTGCATATACTTGAATTGTGCCAAACAAATGTCCACTTTTAACATCTTCTCACAAATCATTAAACTTCATATTGACATGTGTAACAATATCGGTCGATCAATATAAACATGTCCATCTTCATATAAAAGCGCCTACATTCATGCTAAATATATTTCCCCCGACAATGAACGTATCATCTTATGAGAAGCAATTTTTTAATTTCATTGGGAAATACCAAAACACCTACTTAGAGTTAATTTGCTGAATTTTTCCTTCCGCAACTCTCAGTAGAACTGAAGATTAGGGGACAATTCTTTTTTATCGAAGATAAGATGAACCCGTCTTTAATTTAGTTGATCTCTTTTCTATGCAGAATTGGTTGCTCCACAAAATATTATAAACTTTATATTAATGCATAAAAAATATTATGAAGTCTATAATGAAACTGAAATAACGTGATCAAAAACTTATTTTTGTAATTAAAATGCTAGATCTGGTGGTTAGGGAACTCACCACAAAAATGAGCTTATTCTGCTTCAGCCTTGTCTCACTCTGAATCAAAGATTGAACAGTTAATCTCCCAATAGATTAAACAGTTAATCTTCATTTCTGTACCATGTAGACATACAGGTTGAGCATCCAGTTGTTGCTGCCACTACATTTTTGCTTGTTCGTGTACAAAGAATGAGGGTTGTATATGTTGTTATCCATGTTCTGCAAATCTATGCGGAAGAAATAACGCGCCAGCTATATGTCATTAATTATGACATTTTCATCAGTTTCACTTTGCAAATTACAATTTGTCCGCAAAAGGCCTCACGACGGTACCTGAAACTTTTCCTATTTTATTTTAAGAGGAGCAGTATTTTCCATCCACAATTTGTCCTTAGACAATTATATATGTATAATTACCATACAAAAATTGTACGTAAAATTACTGTGTTCAACATTTCGTATATTTACCTGTCTAACAATATGCTCTACAATTTTTCTAATAACTATTGGGAAAACACTCAATTGTTTAGAAATCAGTTGCACCATGAACATTAGCAAGACCAAAAGAACATGAGCATGAACATTAGATTCAGCAATAGGAGAGAAAGGCAAGGTAAGTGTGCAGACCTCATGCTGACACGAGCTGATGTCGCCGGCAGAAAGGAAGGCTCGGCGTCCTCCGACTATGCATGCACGCCGGCCAGAATCACGTAGCCACGGCTCCCACCAGAATAACCGCGTCTGTCCCAGATTACCAGAGAGGGAACAACAAATTACAAGCATGGTTTTGGTACAGATTCACAGAAGACCCTAATCAAACATCACGACAACATACTGTTCGGAATTCAGAAATCCATTCAAGTCATGCACTCCAAAGGATAATCCATCAGTATGTCGGATAAATCACCCAAGAATGATTACTAACTCAAGCAGCATGTTTTAGAACAAAATTTCAGGCACGCCATGGTTTCCAATTCAGAAGATGAAAGACAGCAAACAGTCTGTTCAGCCCAATTCTAAAAATCAAACACACCTCTATTGAATCTCAGGCTAGCGTACTCCTCAGAGCAACTCTAGCAGACCCCGCATCCTCCTGACTCGCAAAACGTTTTCGCAGTTCGCGGAAAAACGTCTTTGCGGGTCGGCACGGACGGCCACAGTTGCAGACCCCGCATAATGGACCCGTAAAAAAGGATATTCCAAGAATATGCTTTTTTACGGATTGGGGTTGCGGCGTCTGATCTGGCGCATCTCATCCCGGCCCGCAAAACTTAAATTTGCAACTCAATTTCATCTAGCATATTGCATTGCTTTGACAATTGGATACAAAAAGCATCACCAAATCTTTGCTAGAGTAGCAAGACCAAAGAAAACAAGAACTACAAGAATGCATTTTAGAAGATTTTCAATTTCCATAACTGCTCCCACTAGTTGGACTAATATCTTCTCCATGCATTCGTTGTTGATCTGTAGATTCTTGATTTTGCATTCTTCTTTCTTCATCTTTGGTTCGGAAGAAGTAGATGTTGCTTCCCCTCTAGTTGCACATGCAGCCGCATCATTGCCTTCGATTGTACTAAGGAGTGCACTAACATCTATTAAATTTCTTTCTATCAACAAATCAATGTATTGCCCTTCCCAAAATCAAAATGAGCATCCTTCGTCCTACACAAAAGAATGAGCAAGCTTGAAGTGAGCCACCGCAATTTAGCTAAAGAATGAACTGTGAAACGAGCTACCGCAAGTGCACGTACCCCGTCGTTTTCGCATTTGAAGAACACCCATCCAGGGTGCTTCGGCGTGCTCGAAGTGAGCCGCAGCACTTTCCGCGTGCAGTCGTCGCACTCTATGAGCGGCATCGGCAAGCCACAAAGACGATGCGCGAGCGCCGAGCCCGGTGGACGGCCGGACGAGTATGGCGGGCGGCGACGGAGGGCGGACGAACTCGCACCTGCATGCGGCGATGCGCCCTTGCGTGGGCTGCGGGAGAGGCTCCCCGACCACTCCATCGCTTGGGGCAGCAACCGGCGGCCGGAAAAAGCCAAATCCGGCGGCCCGCGATGAAGTGCCGCAGATCTACAAATCTGGCAGCCCGCCGACGCAGGGGTGGAGGGGGGAGGCCTCGTGCGCGTGGCGGCCTTCCGGCATGCTCCTGCCGGCTGCGGTCGCCGGAATCTTGGGCGGCGGCCGGCGGCGGCGCGAGAGGGGAAAGGAGAGGTGGTTGGTGGGAGAAAGCGCGGGATGAAATGTCCCCCACCAACCGCTTCCGCTTATATGCAGGACACCGCAGCCGCGAGGGAAAATCCACGTTTTTCCGGGTTGGGCTCGGGATTTTGCCACGCCCCCTAAAATTTTTTGCGGGCCGGGGCGGGATGCGGGGTCTGATCGGGCGGGTTTTTCCGCCCCGGCCCGCATTTTGGCGGTTATCTTACGGCTCAGGGCGGGATGCGGGGTCTGCTAGAGTTGCTCTCAGCCTTGCCTGGCAAGCCCGCCGGCTGGTCACCGGAGCCACCACCGCTAGCGACCGCCTTCCTGACCCTGCGCCCCTTCTCCATCTCCTTTCTCCCTCTCTCCCTCATGCCCTGTCTCTCTCTTTCTCTGGATGAGCAGGCCAGCGCCGCCACTGGAACAAGCCGCCGCACCAGAAGCCAGATCGGTCGACGTCGCGCTCGGATCCACACGTCCTTCTCTCGCCGGCGCCGCGCCTCGCGTCACCCACCGGCCGCCTGCCCGTTCCGGCGAACTCCAGCGCCACCAACCTTTTCCCCTATGTCGATGAGTTGCTCTAACCGCTTCCGTCCGCTGCATGGGCCACACAGCCCAGCCAGATCTGGGGCTCGCCCGCGTGGGCTGCGTGGATGGCCGGAGAGGAGGACCATCCGCGTGCGGCGGTGGCGGCGGCCGTACCCCGGGCTCTCCTTCGATGCGTACGTGCCCGTGTGTGCTGTGTTTCTTTTTTGTTTCCAACCCTTGTGTTAGGTCGAATAAAAGTAAGGCCCAAGCCCAGAAAGGAACGAAACGTTTTCTCACTTCAAAAGGACCGTGAGTTGAATACAGGAAACTACAGGTTTTTTCTCAAAAAACTTCCTGAACGAAACGTTTTTAAAAAAGGACCGCGGGTTGAATCCATAAATTCACAGGGGATTTTTCACAAAAATGCCGCGATAGTGAGTAGGCGGGCAGAAGCGATAGCCGCTTTATTATTAGGGAAAGATGTGGGATAAAACTTCCATAAAAAATTGTGTGACATAAATACTAAAAACAGGATTTTTTAATCAAACAAAACTTATCTTATATATTTATGTTGGACCAAAAGATCTAAATTTTTTATCGTAGATTCTAGTTAGAAAGTTTTGATGTTCTGCAAAGTTTAAACTTTAAGACATATTCTATATGAGAAAAAAAATGTATTTGCACGAATCTTGATGCGGAGAATGGATAGCTAGATAAGAGGGGCTTGGATGCAGGTGCTTTAAAACATGTTTTCGAGAGGGAGATACTGTATGATACGGGTTTTTTTTCACTGATGGGGCCTACACCTTCTTTAGCACACATGCATGTTTTCTTTTTTTTTAACACACTACAGACGCAAGCGCTCATACATACGCGCATACACTAATCCCTATAAGCACCTTCGAGAGACTAAGCCGGCGTATCATCTTGAGATTTACGAAGTCATCGTAGGCGTCTCGTTGTCGACGGGGACGTCTCCTCCCACTGAAATCGCATTGCCGGAAATCTGAAATTAATCCAAAAATAATGTGAGCATCATGACTTGAACCCTGATGGACTGGGGACCACAATCCCTCTAACCATCAAACCGTTGGTTCGCCACCATAAGGGCATCTTCAATGCAAGACTCTTATACGGGCGCTTAGGGAAATTAAAAAAATGTAAAATAAAAGAAAACATCCAAGCGGCTGGTCTGTTGCAACGCTAGATGCTATGGGACAGGCGCTAATAATCTCGATCGCTTCATCCCGCGTGGCAAGAAAGGCCCAGGCGTTCGATGCTATTTATTGCATCGATGCCACACCCGGTGCCGGGAATCGGCCAGGAATCAATTGCCCAAGTGCCAATCGAGCAGGATATCCATCATAGCGCCTCTTCACCAGCGCCTGCATTGGACATGCTATTAACATGTGTCAGTTAACGGCCGACTCCAGAACTTTAGGCTACTCATAGTGGGGAGTAACATATACTAGTATCATGCATATGATACTAGTATATGATACTATCTTCATAGTGCATAGTATCATGAAGTAGTACTCCCTCCGTTTTTATTTATTCCGCACATTAGATTTGACTGAAGTCAAACTTCATAAATTTTGACCAAGTTTATAGAAAACAACATAAACATTTACCATAACAAATCTATATGATGTGAAAATACATTCAATAATAAACCTAATGATATTGATTTGTTATTGTATATGTTAATATTTTTGTTTATAAGTTTTGTCAAAGTTTACAAAGATTGACTTTGATCAAAGCTAATACGCGGACTAAATAAAAACAGAGGGAGTATCATAGATGGCCATATTTATTGCAATGCATGACACAAAGTAGTACATCATTTAACATGATACGGTATCTACCTATGTTACTTTAACCCCCTCTCTCTTGTAATTGTGTGCCACATAAGCATGTTTGCTAGTCCCAAGTGCATCTGACCGGTTATGTTACCCCCACTATGGCCAGCCTTAGAGTCCCCGGGAGAAATATCAAAATGGCCCTATATATACATATAAAAGGAATCATGTAACTAATAAAGTACTAACACAACTGAAACATACTCTGATTTCTGTGATGACGTGCAGATTATGGTGAACTGCATATTGGTGATGGCATCATGACTTTGGGAATCGGGGCAGTCAGGGTGTCGCCACGTTGGGGTGAAAATGGAACGGTTAAACAACCGAATGAATCGAAAAGCGGGCGATAGATAGACGTTGGGAGCATGGAGCTAGGGATGCGGATCACGATCAGGGCGGGTCAGTTTCTTCTAATCTCTCAAGTGACACCGTGATAACCAAAATGTCGTATATATGACACCTCGCCAAAAGATGATGTTTGGCAGATGAAAGTTTGGCTCTCATTCTTAGCTAAGTAATCATAGTCCCATGGCCAAACAAATGGTGCAAACATCGGGTGAAACATGTGAGGTTTGCTGTTCCACTAAAAGAGGGAGTACATAGCAAAAAACTATCACAACTTGGGCTAGGATTACGGAAAACTACCATTTTTCTTAATTTCTCAAAATGGTACCACTATTTTGGTTTGTTGTTCAAAAAACTACTACTATGTTGCACTGATGACTATGTTAGTTAATTTTAATCATGTTTATAACAGATTGGGTCCACTTGTCAGCTTTGACTGTTAGGATGACCTTTATGACAGATAGAGCCCACATGTCGGTCCCTTCAAAAAATAAAAAGCAACCAGGCCCCTGTAACTTTTTACAAAAGCAATCAAATCCCTATAAGTTTTTTAAAGAAGCAATCGGTCCTTTTCAGTTTTTTAGAAAAAGTCCCTGTGCCGGCGAGCTCGTCGCTGGAGCCGGTCGGCGTTGGTCCGGCGAGCTCGAGGGCGTGCAGGCTCCTGCATGCAGTGCAGCCGAGCTCAAGTGCCGCACAACCTCGTTCCGGAGCTGCTGTACGAGGCGCGGCAGAGTTGGAGGGTCGCCGCAGCCACAGCGGGCGACGCCATGCCCGGCCCACTAGATAAATTGATGTGTTTGAGCCGTTGAACACACAAATTGGATCATACACACACTGGCATGATGCTCCATTTTTCTTCTCGGCATTTGTGTGTTCAACGGCTCAAGTGCACTAGATAAATTGAGCTAACAACACTTTATTTTTAGAGGAAAGGTGTACGCCTAACTTTATAAATAAAACCAAGCTAACAACACTTATCCCTTGAGGACTACCATTAGTTAGGTTTATCTGACGTTAGGAGGGTACGACTGAGTCCTCCCAAAGTGCAAATTAAGGAAGATGTGTGACTCCCGACGTCCGGCTTATTCATCCATTGTTGCATAGCTTGGCCCTCAGAGGCACAGATAAGCTACGTAGGTAGAAATTAAATCGTATACTATGGAATGGTAGAAAATAAATTGCATTTTGTTAGAGCTAAATCCGGCAGATCCCTTGGTATGCTATCTTAAGCTAAGAGACATGGCATGATGGTAACAAAGACACAAGGTTTTACACTGATTTGGGCTCTCGGAGTGGATAATACCCTATGTCATGTTTGTTTTGTATTGCGTCTTTTTTTTCGAGATATTTTGTATTGCGTCGGAGTGTATCAAGAGTACAAAGTACTGGGAGATTGTTATTCTCTCTATAAACGAGCCTGGACCCCAGTTTATATAGCAAACCAAGAATCCTAGGGTTACATGGATCCTAGTCGGCTACGTATTAAGAGGTAGATTCCTCGCCGAATCCAGCTTCTTATCTTGTACGGAAAGTCATTTGTTATCTTCCAGTTATACTCCACGGGCCGCCCAAAGTGGTCCAGGACAGAACCTACAAGGGGTCCTCAGCTCGGCCCACCAGGCCGGGAGTCGATGTGGTGAGAGGCCCCTTAGCAGGGACACCGTCAGTAGCCCCTGAATCGGTCTTCAAGCCTGGCTGCACCTGGTTGTTCTGAGCTGCACATTGTCTTCAGTCACCGGTCTTGAAACTGGTTCAACGAAAGCGTCCCCCAATAGTACTTCTGCCTTTGAGCTGCGACGCCGGATCGCATCCGTAGTGACGTAGACCACTGTGATCTTCCAAAAGGTTGGCAAAGTTCAGCCGAGCGACATGCCAGAAAGATATTTCCCGCGCAGCCAGGCTGTTGGCGCGAAAAGTTTCACATGCTTATGTCACCTTATTGTACTTGCACTTCTCTTTTCTCTAACTAAACAAAGATATAATATTTAAGTCCTTATAGCTTGCTTATGTCACCTTATTATACTTACTCTCGTAGGGAGGGGAGGCGGTCTGGGAGGGCAAGCCGCTGATAGGGCCATCGCAGCATAGGACAAGGCAACGTTGTGTGGCGGTGGTTGGATAGAAATAGGTGAGGAAGATAAGCAGATGGGTGCTCTCTCTCCCTCGATCCTACATATCTCTCCCACGACCGACACTCTTATCTACCTCTCCTCCATGACCAGTGGGATGGGTGGAAACTACTCTCCAGATCGAGATCGAGTGGGGCGGGTTTGGCACAGTGCGTGAGGAAAGAAGAAAACCACAACTAAAAAGGATCGTGGAGGTAAACCTGATGGCATTTGCGGGTAAAATTGCATGCGAGGGAGAAGTACGAGGGAATAGGAAGTGGAACCATCAAGACGACGACAAACATATCATCACGACCACAGTAGTGATATGTTTTTTCATTTTCCGTTTTCATTTTTCATTTTTTCAAAATGTATGAACTTTATCGAATTTGAAAACTATTACTAAATTCATGAAATTTTCTTAAATTTGCAAACTTTTGTCAAATTCATGAAAACAATTTGGAGTTATTTTTCAAAGTCAAGTTTTTTTAAAATTAGGTAACATTTTAAAATTCTTACCTTTTAAAAGAATAATTTTGTCAAATTTGTTAAAATTTGCTAGTTGAGTGATTTAAAAAAATTATGAACATTTTTTGAATCCATAAACATTTTCTTAATTTCATGATCCTTTTTGAATATATGTGATTTTCTAAAAGTCAATGTTCAATGGTCGACCGGTCAACCGTTGAAAGAGGGAACCCAATCAAGGGTGCGACGACCGAGCAAGCGTGCACATTAACAAGAGCAACTAATTTAGGAGCGTTCCTCCGCCCAAAGTGGTCCAGGACAGAACCTACAAGGGGTCCTCAGCTCGGCCCACCAGGCCGGGAGTCGATGTGGTGAGAGGCCCCTTAGCAGGGACACCGTCAGTAGCCCCTGAATCGGTCTTCAAGCCTGGCCGCACCTGGTTGTTCTGAGCTGCACATCGTCTTCAGTCACCGGTCTTGAACCTGGTTCAACGAAAGCATCCCCCAACAGTACTTTTGCATCCAAGCTGTGACGTCGGATCACATCTACATGACGTAGACCACCTCAGTCCTCCAAAAGGCTGGCGAAGTTCAGCCGAGCTGCATGCCGGAAAGATATTTCCCGCGCTACCAGCCTGTTGGCATGAAATTTTCCGTGTGCTTATGTCACCTTATTGTACTTGCTCTTCTCTCTCCTCTTCTCTTTCCTCCAACTAACCAAAGATATAATATTTAAGTCCTTATAGCTTTCTTATGTTACCTTATTATACTTGCCATTAGAGGGAGGGGAGGCAGTCTCGGAGGACAAGCCGCCGACGGGACCATCGCAGCAGAGGACTAGGCAGCGTTGTGTGGCGGTGGTTGGACAGAAAGAGGTGAGGAAGATAAGCAGATGGGTGCTCTCTCTCCCTCGATCCTACCTATCTCTCCCACGACCGGCATCGGGGCGGGTTTGGCATTGTGCGTGGGGAAAGGAGAAAACCGCAACTAGAAATGATCGTCGAGGTAAACCTGATGGCATTTGCGGGTAAAGTTGCATGTGAGGGAGAAGTACAAGGGAATAGGAGGTGGAACCATCAAGACAACGACAAACGTATCATCACGACCACAGTAGTGATATTTTTTTTTTCAATTTCCGTTTTTGTTGTTGTTTCCTCTCTTTTTTTTCAAATGTATGAACTTTTTCAAATTTGAAAACTATTACTCCTAAATTCATAAACTTTTCTTAAAATTGTGGACGTTGGTCAAATTCATGAAAAAAATTGGAGATATTTTTGAGATTTAAGAATGTTTTAAAATTAGCTAAAATTTTAAAATTCATACCTTTTAAAAGGAAATTTTATCAAATTCGTTAACTATTTAAATTTGAGTGATTTTTAAAATTATGAACATTTTTCAAATCCATGAACATTTTTTTTCAATTTCATGAACCTTTTAGAAAAGCCGTGATTTTTTTTGGAAAGTCAATGTTCATTGGTTGACCGGTCAACCGTTGAAAGAGCGAACGAATCAAGGGTGCGACGACCGAGCGAGCATGGACTACCAACATCTCCTTGATGGGCCCGCCCACACCAGCGAGCACCATTGTGGTTCATATAGGATCAGGGCCAACCCAAAGGAGATAGAGAATTTAGGAAGGAGATATCATCGGGTGACGCGATCCGTTCCAAAGAAAAGAAAAGGTCACACGATCCACTGTCCGAGTCGGACGACGTGCCCGGGTGAGCCCTAACTCGATTCCTCACGGTCCACGCCGACCTTCCGTGTTAAAAGCAGAGCACCGCCTGGACGCACCACGCAACTCTCGGCAAGTCGCTTGATCGAAACCAGCAGGCAGCAATGGAGGTGGACGAGCTGACGGCGTCCTTCGGTGCGGTCACGATGCACGGCTCCAACCGGCCACAGGCCTCCGGCCAGGCGGCGACGGTGGACGAGCTGACGGCGTACTTCAGGGCGGTAACCATGCACGACTCGGACGCCGCCGCGGCCGTCCCGGTGGCGCCGGTAGACCACGACGAACCGGCGACGTGCGAGGAGGCGTGCACGCTGCGGGTGCGGCTCCCGGACGGGCAGTTCATCTGCAAGACCTTCGGCGCCGGGCGTCCGGCGACGGCGCTGTTCCGGTACTGCCACTCGGCACTTGCCGCCTGCTACGGCGGGGCAGCCGCGACGCCGCCGTTCCGGCTCTTGAGGCTCGCCGGTGGACAAACCGAGGAGATACGCCCGGACGAGTCGCCGCTGCGGGATCTCGGGCTGCACCATTGCACCATCCACCTGGTCTTCTGGGTTTAGTCGGCCGGCTATAAATGTCACTGAAACGCTCCAAGTAACAGGTGATCAACGAGGTGGCAAGGTGCACGACGAGACCAACAACAAGAACAGGTGATCAACGAGGTGGCCGACGGGACCAACAAGAACAGGTGACCAATAAGGTGCAGGACGAGTATAATGTTACAGTAAGTCTGTAACACGATCGAACAGGTGATCAGCATGCGAGAAGACAATCGATGGACAGATCAGGAAGCAGATATGTCTGAGTCTGTACAGCCATGATTGCTTTCCAGCCATGGCCGAGCCATGCACGGAGAAGATGAAGGACGAGGAAGCTACTGTACACAACCGGCTGTAAATCTGCAATGTTTGCGTTGTTTTGCATGCTTTGTACTGTTTTTTCTTTTTTTTTGTTAACGGAGCTTTGTATACTATACTAGTAAGAGCAACTCTAACCGATCCTCTATGAACCTTTAGAGGAATCCTCTAAACCGTACCTAGACAATCTCTTATAATCTTTAGAGTAAAATTTTTTACTCCATAATCTCCCTGATGATAAATATACTCGACCGAGCAGGTCCCGAGAATAAATCTTGTGGCTCCTGTCGTTCACTTCCGCAGCGCCGCAGCCAGCACCCTGATTGCCGCCACTGCAACCCACTGCCACTGCATGCGCCCTCGCCTCAGGTCATCGAACAGTACCGCCGGATCCCCTCTCCTCCCCCTCTGTCCTCCCCATAGGTCACCGTAGAGTGTCGCCGATGAACAAACAACGCCACGGAGTGCACCCCATGGTTTCGGGGATCTCGCCGGAGTTAGGGGATGGGGTACCTACTTTAGTAGCCTGCCACCGCCACCGAAGCACACCCCGACAAGCAATCAGTTGTGGTATCGCCAGTCTCCGTCATCCCACGGTGGAGGCTGACGTACACTATGGCGGAGCCACGTTATTGAGGAGTGTGCTCAATCGACCACACAGGTTTTTGGCAAATTCTATGTACACAAGTAGAAATCATGTATTTAAAAAAAATATAGTGAAAACACATGTATTTTACATCACAGATTTGAAATGACATCACAGACTTCTGATCCTGGCACCGCCACTGGACGTACAGCTCGTGCGCTTCATTTAGAAGCCACCTTCCTCCCTGCACCTCGCACTCACTCCTCGACCTGTGTGCGAAGGCTGAGAGCAAGCGGCGGGAGAGGAGGGAGGAGGTCACCACATAGGGTACAAGTTAAACAGACTTCGCAGCCTATATACAACCAAACTTTGGGTTGTGAATGTTCATAGTTATATGCAGGCAACCAAACAGAGGGACGAGAATCGGTGCTATGATGCGGACAAGCAGTATGCAGGCAATCAAACGATTTGTAGAATATAATATATTTTTCTCTGCATATGCTCAAACCAGGCTCAACTAGAAAAAGCATGCAAACAGGAGAAAAACATGAAGGCGACAAAACAAAACTTTAATGGATGCAGTTGGACGATCGACTTCTGCATCTGTGTTCATAAACAAATAATATGCCCGCTTTAGCAGATGGCCTAACAACACGGGCGACCGGGCGAGGCGAGAGTGCACTGGCACTTGGCAATGGAAGAGCTGCTCTCCCGGAAGAGCACGTGGTCGGAGTGAGAGTGAGAGCTCGAAGGGGAGTGTGGTGTGAACGAACCTCATATTCTCCACCGCCATGATTACAAACAATTAAAACCATGCCTCCCCTCAGTTTTTTCCCTTTTCATGTAAAAATAGCCATGTACTACCTTCGTCCTGGTTTATTGGTCCCTATTGTATTTTGTGTAAAATTTTGACTATAGATGCAACTAACAAAATGTTCTTGCATGTCACTAAAAATTATATCATTGAAAACTATGTTGAAATACGAATCAAACGATGTATTTTTTGTTGACATGCATTAACATTTTGTTAGTTAAATCGTTGGTCAAAATTTGGCACAAATTACAAAGGGGACCAATAAACCAGGACAGAGGTAGTACTACTCTGTTCCAAAATGCTTAAGTTCAAATTTCAAAAAAAGAACCTTAGGTTCTCGATTTATCGTAATTTAATCATCTTTAAATATGACCAAGTCTACTGGAAAATATACCAACATTATAACATCAAACTACATATTGCGATAGCCATGTACTACTCCATTCCAAAATACTTGAAGTTTGAGATTTATCCTAAGTTAAACAATTTTCAATTTGACCAAGTCTATTGAAAAACATACGAACATCTATAACACCAAACTAGTTTCATTAGATTCATCATAAAACATATTTTTATATTATATATTTGATGTTGTAGATGTCAACATGCACATACGTATTGGCTGCATGTTCTGAAGTGGAACGCAACAACGTCCTAATGTTGACTTGGCGTGTGTGGCAATTGCGGTCGGACGCTGTGCACGGAAAGGCAATCGCGACTATTGAGGCATCAGCGTCGTTTTTGGAGAGTTACATGCAATCAATTACTCAGACTAAGTATTACAGTGTCGATGAAATCATTAAAGGAAAAATGCCCGTGGGGGTCCTATACTGTGTCGACCTGGGAGGGAGCAGCCTGCTACTGCTTGGCCTGCTCCGGCAGATAATAGACTTGCTCTTTCGGTGGACGGTTCTTATTCACCGACGGACGGAGCTGCGTCGGCAGGTATGATTCTGCGTCGTAATGATGGCAGTGTGGTGTTCGCCGCTTATCGGTATATTTTTAATTGCAATGATGCTTTGGAGGCGGAGATTCACTCACTGATGTAGGGCATGGCTTTGGCAATCCAGCATTAAGAGGGTTCTATTGTTGTTCAGTCCGACTCTTCTGAAGCATTGTCATGTCTTTCTGATTCTAGACTAAGCAGGTCAGCATATGGGCACTTAGTTGCAGAGATAAAAGCACACATGCTTATCCGGGAGTTTGTTCCCCAGAAGCTTACAAGAGAGCAAAATAGGATAACAGATCGTTTGGCATTATATAGTCGTGATGAGCGGGCCAAAGCTGTGTGGCTTGGTCAAAGACCTTCTTGTGTAGAGCAATTACTGCCTCTGGATTGTAACCCTATCAATATGGAATAAAACTCCCTTTTACCTTGCAAAAAAAACTTACAAAAGTTTGACCTAGGAGACCTAGGAGTACTTTAAAAGCGGAGGAATTACATATTACAATGATGTACAAGTTGTGGTCATTGACGGGTCTAGGATTGGACCAATGTGGGGCACAATGCAATGCACAATCTTATATTTACTAATTGGAGGCACCTTTCAAGCCTTCTAATTAATCCACATCATCGAAATTAATTACATCATGGGATTATAAAATTTACGTCCAAGATAAAAAAGAAAACCCGCATAACAAACATGGTCATCGGGTCCCAAAAAAGGCATCTGACACGTTGAATGTTCGGGGGGAAATGCATACATCCGTTCCTCTTTCCATAACAACTTCTGCTAATTAAAAAGGCTAACATCTCTCCTCCTCAAGAAGAAAAAGAGAATATCACCCACGTACCGCTCCTGTACATTTTTTAGGAAACCTTGGCTGCTATGGCCCCGTCAAAGAAAAAACAGCATCTGACACGTCTGCATCTGTTCTTAAAAAAAAAGATAGCCTAACTTCAAAAAAAAAAAAGGATAGCCTTATTCCATGAAAACTCTACAAATAAAAAGTAAAAAAGACCAGATCCGTGAAACTCTTCTGCCAGTTAAAAAGTAAAATATCTCTCCCTAAAAAAAAGAGAAAACATATCCCTCGGCTCCTGTACAATTTTTAGGCAAACCCGGCGGCTGTACATGACTGCACCTTTCAAACATTCATACTAATCCACGACTTCAAAACTAATTACACCATTGAATTGTAAATTTTACATCCAAGAGGAAAAAGACAACTTGTCTAACAAGGATAGTCTCGTGCGAAAAGATGGCACTTGACACGTCCAATATGGTGAAAAAAACATCTGTTCCTTAAAAATAATGAGTGTCCTTTAAGAAAAACTGATAAAAGGGGGAAAAAGTCCCAATCCAGTTGATGACCCGTGAAACTCCATGAATATAATCTTCTGACGATGGGGTAAAAGAGGGAAAAACATATCCATCGTGTCGTGGTTTTGTCACGGCAGATGTCCTAAGGAAAGGACTTAGTCGTGGAGCCATCGCTACGGGTTAGCTTAAAGGGGTTAAAGCGGACAAGGGACGCAGAGAGTTTATACTGGTTCGGCCCCTTACGGTGAAGGTAAAAGCCTAATCCAGTTGCTGTGGAATTGCTAGGGTTTCGATGACCAGGGAGCGAATACGCTTTGCCTGAGTCTCGAGTTGTCGTCTGTCCTCCTAAACCGCCGCCGGGTCGTCCCCTTATATACATGGGTTGACGCCCGTCGGTTTACAAAATCCCGAGGCCGGCTCATAAACGTGTCCGGCTCGGTCTCTACTCTTTCTTTCTTACAACACAAGTTTACATATCAATGCCGGTTTATGTCTACAGGCCTTAAACTAGCTTTGGGCCCTGGGCCTTCATAAATCGTCACCGTCTTTGTCTTCATGGGCATTAGATATAGTGAACCATTATGGGGTTAACCCGGCCTCTCCTGGCCAGTTTACGCCCAGTAGTAATATCCCCAACATTAGGCCCCAGATTGAGTTGAACTGGTTTATGTCAATCCTCAACGCATCATTATCTTCACAGAAATCTTGTAAACCGCCTTGACGTCACTTTCCAGGACCATGATAAATCGCCATGACGTCATCTGTTATTAAGAACTGCGCATAACCCACCTTTATTAATGGGCCTCCGACAATCGAGGCAATAAAGCTGTCACATATCACATTTTTCAGGCTCCTCGATTCTCGCGCCTGCCACTTATCCATTCACCTTATAAATAAGGCCGAGGGGTCCTTTTCACTTTTCCCCCGTGCCTCTTCGCATCTTCTTCTTCCTCGTGCCGTCCAACCTTCGAGCTCTGCCGCCGCCGTCGACCTTCGCCTCTGCCTCAACAACGGCCGCTGCATTAACCTGACCGCACCAGAGAAACGCGGCGATCTTCCGCTTCTTCCTCAGCACCAGTAAGTTCCTCTTCTCCTCACTCCAGATCCACCATTAGGGTCCAGTGTTCTTCGTAGTTCTTCAAAGGTCTTGGAGCTGTTCTTCCTTGTTCCTTGAACTCTTCGAGCACTTGAAATTAGGTTAGAATATATTTTGATTTTTCAACGCGCGGCAGATCTGAAATTACCATGCCAAGCTGTAAAACTTGTTTTTCCTTCACTTACGCATCTTTAGACTTGTATCTTCAATACCAGATTAGGCGGTTTAATCCCGTAGAAAAAATGATGACCCAGTAGATACCATTAGTCCCCTGTTGAACCGCCAATGCATTCGTCATTGTACTGTCTCCATTGTCAGACTCCGGTTTACCAATAACAAACCCCGGTTTAACAATATGCATACATCCTCGCATCGCTTCATAGTTGTCAATTGTGAATCTTAAACCGGTAATAATTATGTCTCAGCTTGTCATTGAAATGGCCAAACAAGTCTATGAGTGCAACTGGGCTCCTTCCCGAGTCACTGAAGAACAGTTGCGCAGATGTGTCGCAACTGGTGCTTTAGCCAAGAAAGAGGTCATCCACTGGAGGGCCCCTGGTACGGAAAATTCTCTTGAACCCAAGGACGGAGAAGTGGTCGTTTTTGTTGATCATTTAGGTCGAGGCTTTAGCCCGCCCGGTTCAAAATTCTTCTGAGATGTGCTTGCCAGTTTTCAACTTCACCCTCAGGACATCGGCCCAAACTCTGTGTCCAACATCTGCCATTTCCAAGTCTTTTGTGAGGCTTATCTTCAAGAGGAGCCCACAGTTGAATTGTTTAGGGACTTCTTCCACCTAAACCGTCACATAGAGTTCACAGATGGACCCAATACTGAGCTCGGCGGAATGGCGGTTCAAAAGAGGAAGGAGGTCAGCTTCCCTCACGCCAAGCTTCACAGTCACCCCAAGGAGTGGAACCAGACTTGGTTTTACTGCAAAGATACATCTCCAACTGATGAAATTCCCTTGCCGGGTTACCACCCTCACCGTCTCAGCAATACACATCCCTTTCCTCAGAGATTGACTGCAAAGGAAAGGGCCAATTATGCTCCACAACTGTCAAAGCTTAGAGCCTTTATGGCGAACGGTTTAACAGGTGTTAATTTTGCTCGCTGTTGGATAACTTGGAGCATATTACCCTTAAGCCGACACCCCAGTTTAATGTGTGAATATACCGGGAGCTTGAAGGACCCTCAACGACACATTGATATCCAGCTTACAGATGCTGAAGTTACTGAGGCTGTGAAGAAGATGCTGAATGAACCGGAGGCTGTCTATAGCCAGACCGGATTAAGTCCCTTCTGTGTTTCCAACAAACCTCCAAAGGTAAAGGTCACATAACTTGCCTTTGTTTTAATTTGCTTCTTTCAAATATTCTCTGAAAATCTTGTCATCTTTGTCGGGGCGATGATCCGTTTTGGAAGAAAAAACCACAAGATAAACCGGCAAAGCCACTTCGCCCGAAGACCAAGGTTGTTAGAAAACCTGCCAAGAAAAGGACCACTGCGTCTTTCGAGCCAACTGCAGATGCCGATGAGGCTAATCCGGACTCAGAGGTAGAACTTGACTCTCTTGGTTCATTTTTCATACATCCCATTGACAACGACTATTATCAGGACGATGCTGAAGGCAGTCAAGCTGAGGACGTTGAGGTAATTATTCTTTCCTCCGATTCAGATCCTCTGCCAACATCAAAAATCCGTCGAGCAAATCGGAAAGTAATATTTTCTCACCCTCTTGCCCACTTGGACCCAAACTTTCTTTTGAAGACACAGCAACACGAAGCTCACCGCACAACCCGGCACAGCGGCCAGGTAGTTACCTCCGCCGGTTTACCGAACACTCCGGTTCAGAAACGCTAATCAGAGGTCTCTTATACTCTTGATACTTCTTGCCCCAAGGCGGGTTGTTTCCGGCAGCCTCTTAATCCATTTGATTCAAATTATCAGGGAACACCTCACTCATCCTCTGGCGAGTCAACAGCCACACAACTTCCACCCCTCAAGACAGTTCCTGGGTGAGCTATGCACTTTATTTTATCCTTCATGTGTTATTTTTGCACTGTACTGATCTTCATGTTTATTTTGTTTAGTGCCAAGCCGAGACTTGGCAAGAAGGCTCGGTTAAATAAACCGGCTGATGATAACATGGCTGTTGAACCGGAAAAGACTCCAGACCCAGAAGAAACCGATGCTGATGCCATGCTTAATGATCCGCCGCCTCAAGACCATGACTTGTTTACTGAACAAGTAGAAATTGACACCACAGGCCATGCTGACAAACCGACCAGCCCGGTCCGACCTGATGACAAATCGGCCAGTCCAGCTAAGGCTACCGATAAACCGCCAACTCCTGTGAAGGCTGCTGATGATAAAGAGGATGATGTTATGATTACCGGTGTCAGCCACACTGCTCCTGGCAACCCGGTCGCTTTATCCAAACATAGCGCCAAGGATGAACTTTCTGCTATGGGCAAAGGTAAATGGAGCACCGATTTGTCCAGCTACGCTCATCTCAACGCCCAAGACATTCACTCTGGCTTCTTGAACCGTCTGTACACCAGCCGTGACTATGAAGCCGGTTTAGTAAATCTGATGAAGGAGCGATATGAGGTAACCACACAACTATTTCTCTTATGTCCAATTTCAAATATCAACTCCAGTAGCCCCCAAGTGACGGTTTACGATGTCAATCCAAACCGGGACTTAGTAATAACTTAACTTTGCATGTTTAGCCTCCAAGGACCGGGTTATCATTTTAAGATGAACCGGTATTTTTAAAATTGCAATACTGTATCTTTCCCGGATGTAGCCCCCAAGGGCCGGTTTAACTTTTTAAAGATGAACCGGGACTGTAGAAGAATTCCATACCAGTATTTTGAGCAAACATACATTAGCCCCCAAGTGCCAAGAGTAATACTTGTATTGTGCTTGGGACTTGTAGAAATTTCGGAGAACAAGCAAATATGCATTAGCCCCCAAGTATCAGGTGCATAACTTGTTATGTGCTTGATACTTCAAACATGTATCACCAACTCATTATACTTCTGTCTGTTGCAGGCTGAGCTGAGCAAAAAGGAAGCTCAAACCGCTGATCTGCAAGAGAACATCAAATCTCAGCAAGCCGAAACCTCCAAGGCCAAGGAAGAGTTGACCAGCGCTTTAAACGCTATGGAAAAACTGAAAGAGAGCTTCAACAAGGAGCAGGCGGTTTGGGAGACAGAAAAATCCGCTTTGCGAAAAAGAGCCGAGGACGCAGAAGCAGCTCTTAAACCTGTAGTAGATGAGCTGACTGGCGTAAAGCGGCAGATACATGCCATGACTGCTGCTGTGTTCGGTAAACATCCTTGCTTTATACTTTCAACATATCTTCCCATGTGTTGCCAGTTTACTGACGTTTGTAATGATGCAGGAACTCGCATTAGTCATCTGGGCTCAGATGTACAGAAGAAACTGAAGGCTGCCTACACGCTGATAGAGCAATTGTACACCGGCGCGCAACGAATTATCTGCACCGCTTCTCACAATAAGCCGCCCCCGATGTTAATCAAGGATACTTTAGACAGGCTATCTATGCTGCCTGCCCGGGTAGAAGAGCTAAAGAGATCTGCTGCAAGGGCTGGCGCTCTGACTGCACTAACCCGGGCAAAAGCATGGGTGCCTGATCTTGATCCGGCGGATGTGGCTAAAGGCTACCCAAGCTTAAAAGAAGACGGATCAGAATTCTGGCAATGAAGATCTCCGCGCCATAAACCGGGAAGTACGTCCAATGGCTTGTCAACTCGCTGAAGAGGCTGATCTTTCCTTTTACCAGGCGAGTTATGACACCAATAACAAACGGGTTGCTGCACCGACTCCTGAGGCTCAAAACCTGATTCCTCCAATCCGTAAGCACACTTATGCCCTTGACATTGAACCGCCCACCCTTATAAGCGACGAAGTTGTGTTCCAAGCGTTAACTGGGATCGACTGGACAACTATTGACTTCAAGCCGCTGGGTAGAGACGAAGAGGATGAACCGGTGCAAGATGATCCGCAGCAGTCAGGTCAAGCTGGTGACCAATCATAATCCGGAAGCCGGTTTAGTCTTCCATGTGCTGCAACACTTATTTGAGAAACAATTATCCTTTTGGGCACTGAAACGCCTTGTAATAGGCTAGTTAAAGCACTTGTTCTGTTATGCCTTCGTGCATATTTATTTGTGTCTGGTACTTGCTAATCCGCCATGCTTTAAGATATATTATGTTCATAATCCGTAGCAATTTATTCCTGTGATCTTGAATCACAATGTTGGCTGACCAACGTTGATAGTCAGGGTGATACCCCAATCTTGAGTAATGATAACTCCTTTCATACCGTGCCGGTTTATGAGAAAACCGTGCCAGGTTGTTATAAACACCAGTTTATTCAATGCTGGCGACTTAGAGTCAAAACCAGACCGGGTTAAGAAACTCTGGGTTATAAGTGATTACATACTGACAACTTGTAGTTGACAGCCTAGCCGGGTTGATGAACACCGGTTTATCAAAAACCTCATAAGCCTTGTCAAAAGAGAGAAAAACTTGGCAAAAAGCAAATGAAAACTTGTAGTCGAGGCTTTTCACGGGCTGTCGGGCCCCAAATTCGAGGCTTTTCATGGGCTTCCAGGCCACTGAGTTAATCCATTTTACAAAGCCTTTTAAGATGATCCTCAATCCTTAACCAATCGTCATTTTAACTTGACAAGTTCAGGGTCTTATCAGAGTAACTTGTCAAAGTTCGACGGGTCATAACAGGTTTACCTGGGCAGAGTGACTTACTTAAGAAGGCAGGCTAACCCGGGGTTTTAGGTGTATACACCAGGCTTCCAAGCCGTGGCTTGATAGCCTATTACAAGTGTAGATTCTTTGTTCATTGCGACAGCAAAGAATCCCCAAGTAACATTGTGAGCTGTGCTCAGTGGGTGCCTATGTTTGAGTTGTTGTTTTGCAACACTCTCTTTGGTCCCGGAGTAATTTGGCTTTGAGCCGATCAAGAGGTGTGACTATGGTTCGAATACCACCAAACCCCCAAGTGATATTGTGGCATTGCGCCGATCAAAAGGTGTAGCTATGGTTCAAATGCAACCAAGCCCCAAAGTGATTTTTATATAAAGCTTTAATAAGCTGAATCAAGGGGTAAACCAGACGCCGCTTTATGAACAGAAGCCCCCATGTAACCACACATGATATAAGAAAAACAACAGATACCCCGCTTTAGCTGAGGCTCCGGTTTATTATATTTATCATAATATATACATTGTCATAACTATGTACATAAGCAGAGCCTATGGCTCAAGTATAGTAGGGCCGAAGATGAGCGATATTCCATGGCCGGTGGGTCTCCTCCTCCGATTTACATGAGTCTTTGCGCTCTCGAACATTGATTAGGTAGTATGACCCGTTGTGCAGATTCTTGCTGACCACAAAGGGTCCTTCCCAAGGGGGGGATAACTTGTGCATATCCGTCTGATCCTGGATGAGTCGGAGCACCAAATCGCCTTCTTGAAAGGTTCTGGTTCTAACCCGGCGGCTGTGATAACGACACAGATCTTGCTGATAAATCGCCGAACGACGCAGACCATGTCACACTCCTCATCTAACAGATCGAGAGCTTCCTGCCACGCCTTCTCATTGTCAGCTTCGACATATGCCACCACACGGGGCGAGTCGTGACGGATGTCACTAGGAAGAACCGCCTCCGCTCCATAAACCATGAAAAAAGGCGTGTACCCCGTCGATCTGTTGGGTGTGGTATTGATGCTCCATAACATAGAAGGTAACTCCTCAACCCAACAACCCGGCGTCCGTTGCAAAGGAACCATAAGCCGGGGTTTGATGCCTCTCAAGATCTCTTGATTGGCCCTCTCCGCTTGACCATTGGACTGGGGGTGAGCTACTGATGATACGTCAAGCCGGATGTGCTCACGTTGACAGAACTCCTTCATGGAACCCTTTGACAGATTGGTACCATTATCTGTTATAATGCTGTGTGGAAAGCCAAACCGGAAGATCACCTTTTTGATGAATTGAACCGCCGTAGCTGCATCACACTTACTGACTGGCTCTGCCTCCACCCACTTAGTGAACTTATCAATCGCCACCAGAAGGTGGGTCTTCTTATCCTTAGATCTCTTAAAGGGTCCAACCATATCAAGCCCCCAATTCGCAAACGGCCAAGTAATTGGAATCATCCGCAACTCTTGAGCTGGCACATGAGCCCGTCGTGAGAACTTTTGATATCCATCACACCTTTTGCCCAAGTCCTCGGCATCAGCATGAGCCGTCAACCAATAGAAACCGTGACGAAACGCCTTGGCTACAAGCGATTTTGAACCGGCGTGGTGACCACAATCTCCTTCGTGGATCTCACATAAAATTTCACGGCCTTCTCGTGACGCCCCTGATTCAATCGTACACTAATCATACACGCAAATGTGTACGATCAAGATCAGGGACTCACGGGAAGATATCACAACACAACTCTAAAAGTAAAATAAGTCATACAAGCATCATAATACAAGCCAGGGGCCTCGAAGGCTCGAATACAAGTGCTCGATCATAGACGAGTCAGCGGAAGCAACAATATCTGAGTACAGACATACGTTAAACAAGTTTGCCTTAAGAAGGCTAGCACAAACGGGGATACAGATCGAAAGAGGCGCAGGCCTCCTGCCTGGGATCCTCCTAAACTACTCCTGATCGTCGTCAGCGGCCTGCACGTAGTAGTAGGCACCTCCAGTGTAGTAGGAGTCGTCGTCGACGGTGGCGTCTGGCTCCTGGGCGCCAGCATCTGGTTGCGACAACCAGGTAGAAAGGAAAGGGGGAAAAGAGGGAGAAAAGCAACCGTGAGTACTCATCCAAAGTACTCGCAAGCAAGGAGCTACACTACATATGCATGGGTATATGTGTAAAGGGCCATATCGATGGACTGAACTGCAGAATGCCAGAATAAGAGGGGGATAGCTAATCCTGTCGAAGACTACGCTTCTGGGCACCTCCATCTTGTAGCATGTAGGAGAGAGTAGATGGTAAGTTCACCAAGTAGCATCGTATAGCATAATCCTACCCGGCGATCCTCCCCTCGTCGACCTGTGAGAGCGATCACCGGGTTGTATCTGTCACTTGGAAGGGTGTGTTTTATTAAGTATCCGGTTCTAGTTGTCATAAGGTCAAGGTACAACTCCAAGTCGTCCTGTTACCGAAGATCGCGGCTATTCGAATAGATAAACTTCCCTACAGGGGTGCACCACATAACCCAACACGCTCTATCCCATTTGGCCGGACACACTTTCCTGGGTCATGCCCGGCCTCAGAAGATCAACACGTCGCAGCGCCACCTAGGCTCAACAGAGAGGTCAGCACGCCGGTCTAAATCCTATGGCGCAGGGGTCTGGGCCCATCGCCCATTGCACACCTGCACGTTGCGAGGGCGGCCGGAAGCAGAACTAGCCCCCTTAATACAAGAGCAGGCTTACATTCCTATCTGGCGCGCGTCGCTCAGTCGCTGACGTCACGAAGGCTTCGGCTGATACCACGACGTCGAGTGCCCATATCTTTCCCACGTAGTTGGTTAGTGCGTATAGACCAAATGGCCAGACTCAGATCAAATACCAAGATCTCGTTAAGCGTGTTATTATGAAGTAACCGCGAACGCCGACCAGGGCCAGGCCCACCTCTCTCCTAGGTGGTCTCAACCTGCCCTGTCGCTCCGCCACAAAGTAACAGTCGGGGGCCGTCGGGAACCCAGGCCCACCTCTACCGGGATGGAGCCACCTGCCCCTTCAGCCCCCATCTACGAACAGTATCATAAGTAATGTAACAGTATAAAGTATATAGTATATGCCCGAGATCACCTCCCGAAGTGATCACGACCCAGTAGTATAGCATGGCAGACGGACAAGAGTGTAGGGCCACTGATGGAACACTAGCATCCTATACTAAGCAGTAGGATAGCAGGTAAGGGTAAAAACTGTAGCAACAATGACAGGCTATGCAGCACAATAGGATTAACCGAAAGCAGTAACATGCTACACTCTTCTAATGCAAGCATTATAGAGAAGAATAGGCGATATCTGGTGATCAAAGGGGGGCTTGCCTGGAAGCTCTGTTGTACAGGGAGAAGGGTCGTCGGTGACGTAGTCGAACTGGGGGTCGCCGGCAGCCTCGCGGTCTACCGGAAAGAAGTAACGGAGGGGGAACACGATAAATAAAGTCGCTGACGTCACGAAGGCTTCGGCTGATACCACGACCTCGAGTGCCCATATCTTTCCCACGTAGTTGGTTAGTGCGTATAGACCAAATGGCCAGACTCAGATCAAATACCAAGATCTCGTTAAGCGTGTTATTATGACGTAACCGCAAACGCCGACCAGGGCCAGGCCCACCTCTCTCCTAGGTGGTCTCAACCTGCCCTGTCGCTCCGCCACAAAGTAACAGTCGGGGGCCGTCGGGAACCCAGGCCCACCTCTACCGGGATGGAGCCACCTGCCCCTTCAGCCCCCATCTCCGAACAGTATCATAAGTAATGTAACAGTATAAAGTATATAGTATATGCCCGAGATCACCTCCCGAAGTGATCACGGCCCAGTAGTATAGCATGGCAGACGGACAAGAGTGTAGGGCCACTGATGGAACACTAGCATCCTATACTAAGCAGTAGGATAGCAGGTAAGGGTAAAAACTGTAGCAACAATGACAGGCTATGCAGCACAATAGGATTAACCGAAAGCAGTAACATGCTACACTCTTCTAATGCAAGCATTATAGAGAAGAATAGGCGATATCTGGTGATCAAAGGGGGGCTTGCCTGGAAGCTCTGTTGTACAGGGAGAAGGGTCGTCGGTGACGTAGTCGAACTGGGGGTCGCCGGCAGCCTCGGGGTCTACCGGAAAGAAGTAACGGAGGGGGAACACGATAAATAAAGTCGCTGACGTCACGAAGGCTTCGGCTGATACCACGACCTCGAGTGCCCATATCTTTCCCACGTAGTTGGTTAGTGCGTATAGACCAAATGGCCAGACTCAGATCAAATACCAAGATCTCGTTAAGCGTGTTATTATGACGTAACCGCAAACGCCGACCAGGGCCAGGCCCACCTCTCTCCTAGGTGGTCTCAACCTGCCCTGTCGCTCCGCCACAAAGTAACAGTCGGAGGCCGTCGGGAACCCAGGCCCACCTCTACCGGGATGGAGCCACCTGCCCCTTCAGCCCCCATCTCCGAACAGTATCATAAGTAATGTAACAGTATAAAGTATATAGTATATGCCCGAGATCACCTCCCGAAGTGATCACGGCCCAGTAGTATAGCATGGCAGACGGACAAGAGTGTAGGGCCACTGATGGAACACTAGCATCCTATACTAAGCAGTAGGATAGCAGGTAAGGGTAACAACTGTAGCAACAATGACAGGCTATGCAGCAGAATAGGATTAACCGAAAGCAGTAACATGCTACACTCTTCTAATGCAAGCATTATAGAGAAGAATAGGCGATATCTGGTGATCAAAGGGGGGCTTGCCTGGAAGCTCTGTTGTACAGGGAGAAGGGTCGTCGGTGACGTAGTCGAACTGGGGGTCGCCGGCAGCCTCGGGGTCTACCGGAAAGAAGTAACGGAGGGGGAACACGATAAATAAAGTCGCTGACGTCACGAAGGCTTCGGCTGATACCACGACGTCGAGTGCCCATATCTTTCCCACGTAGTTGGTTAGTGCGTATAGACCAAATGGCCAGACTCAGATCAAATACCAAGATCTCGTTAAGCATGTTATTATGAAGTAACCGCGAACGCCGACCAGGGCCAGGCCCACCTCTCTCCTAGGTGGTCTCAACCTGCCCTGTCGCTCCGCCACAAAGTAACAGTCGGGGGCCGTCGGGAACCCAGGCCCACCTCTACCGGGATGGAGCCACCTGCCCCTTCAGCCCCCATCTCCGAACAGTATCATAAGTAATGTAACAGTATAAAGTATATAGTATATGCCCGAGATCACCTCCCGAAGTGATCACGGCCCAGTAGTATAGCATGGCAGACGGACAAGAGTGTAGGGCCACTGATGGAACACTAGCATCCTATACTAAGCAGTAGGATAGCAGGTAAGGGTAACAACTGTAGCAACAATGACAGTCTATGCAGCAGAATAGGATTAACCGAAAGCAGTAACATGCTACACTCTTCTAATGCAAGCATTATAGAGAAGAATAGGCGATATCTGGTGATCAAAGGGGGGCTTGCCTGGAAGCTCTGTTGTACAGGGAGAAGGGTCGTCGGTGACGTAGTCGAACTGGGGGTCGCCGGCAGCCTCGGGGTCTACCGGAAAGAAGTAACGGAGGGGGAACACGATAAATAAAGTCGCTGACGTCACGAAGGCTTCGGCTGATACCACGACCTCGAGTGCCCATATCTTTCCCACGTAGTTGGTTAGTGCGTATAGACCAAATGGCCAGACTCAGATCAAATACCAAGATCTCGTTAAGCGTGTTATTATGACGTAACCGCAAACGCCGACCAGGGCCAGGCCCACCTCTCTCCTAGGTGGTCTCAACCTGCCCTGTCGCTCCGCCACAAAGTAACAGTCGGAGGCCGTCGGGAACCCAGGCCCACCTCTACCGGGATGGAGCCACCTGCCCCTTCAGCCCCCATCTCCGAACAGTATCATAAGTAATGTAACAGTATAAAGTATATAGTATATGCCCGAGATCACCTCCCGAAGTGATCACGGCCCAGTAGTATAGCATGGCAGACGGACAAGAGTGTAGGGCCACTGATGGAACACTAGCATCCTATACTAAGCAGTAGGATAGCAGGTAAGGGTAACAACTGTAGCAACAATGACAGGCTATGCAGCACAATAGGATTAACCGAAAGCAGTAACATGCTACACTCTTCTAATGCAAGCATTATAGAGAAGAATAGGCGATATCTGGTGATCAAAGGGGGGCTTGCCTGGAAGCTCTGTTGTACAGGGAGAAGGGTCGTCGGTGACGTAGTCGAACTGGGGGTCGCCGGCAGCCTCGGGGTCTACCGGAAAGAAGTAACGGAGGGGGAACACGATAAATAAAGTCGCTGACGTCACGAAGGCTTCGGCTGATACCACGACGTCGAGTGCCCATATCTTTCCCACGTAATTGGTTAGTGCGTATAGACCAAATGGCCAGACTCAGATCAAATACCAAGATCTCGTTAAGCATGTTATTATGAAGTAACCGCGAACGCCGACCAGGGCCTGGCCCACCTCTCTCCTAGGTGGTCTCAACCTGCCCTGTCGCTCCGCCACAAAGTAACAGTCGGGGGCCGTCGGGAACCCAGGCCCACCTCTACCGGGATGGAGCCACCTGCCCCTTCAGCCCCCATCTCCGAACAGTATCATAAGTAATGTAACAGTATAAAGTATATAGTATATGCCCGAGATCACCTCCCGAAGTGATCACGGCCCAGTAGTATAGCATGGCAGACGGACAAGAGTGTAGGGCCACTGATGGAACACTAGCATCCTATACTAAGCAGTAGGATAGCAGGTAAGGGTAACAACTGTAGCAACAATGACAGTCTATGCAGCAGAATAGGATTAACCGAAAGCAGTAACATGCTACACTCTTCTAATGCAAGCATTATAGAGAAGAATAGGCGATATCTGGTGATCAAAGGGGGGCTTGCCTGGAAGCTCTGTTGTACAGGGAGAAGGGTCGTCGGTGACGTAGTCGAACTGGGGGTCGCCGGCAGCCTCGGGGTCTACCGGAAAGAAGTAACGGAGGGGGAACACGATAAATAAAGTCGCTGACGTCACGAAGGCTTCGGCTGATACCACGACGTCGAGTGCCCATATCTTTCCCACGTAGTTGGTTAGTGCGTATAGACCAAATGGCCAGACTCGGATCAAATACCAAGATCTCGTTAAGCGTGTTATTATGAAGTAACCGCGAACGCCGACCAGGGCCAGGCCCACCTCTCTCCTAGGTGGTCTCAACCTGCCCTGTCGCTCCGCCACAAAGTAACAGTCGGAGGCCGTCGGGAACCCAGGCCCACCTCTACCGGGATGGAGCCACCTGCCCCTTCAGCCCCCATCTCCGAACAGTATCATAAGTAATGTAACAGTATAAAGTATATAGTATATGCCCGAGATCACCTCCCGAAGTGATCACGGCCCAGTAGTATAGCATGGCAGACGGACAAGAGTGTAGGGCCACTGATGGAACACTAGCATCCTATACTAAGCAGTAGGATAGCAGGTAAGGGTAACAACTGTAGCAACAATGACAGTCTATGCAGCAGAATAGGATTAACCGAAAGCAGTAACATGCTACACTCTTCTAATGCAAGCATTATAGAGAAGAATAGGCGATATCTGGTGATCAAAGGGGGGCTTGCCTGGAAGCTCTGTTGTACAGGGAGAAGGGTCGTCGGTGACGTAGTCGAACTGGGGGTCGCCGGCAGCCTCGGGGTCTACCGGAAAGAAGTAACGGAGGGGGAACACGATAAATAAAGTCGCTGACGTCACGAAGGCTTCGGCTGATACCACGACGTCGAGTGCCCATATCTTTCCCACGTAGTTGGTTAGTGCGTATAGACCAAATGGCCAGACTCAGATCAAATACCAAGATCTCGTTAAGCATGTTATTATGAAGTAACCGCGAACGCCGACCAGGGCCAGGCCCACCTCTCTCCTAGGTGGTCTCAACCTGCCCTGTCGCTCCGCCACAAAGTAACAGTCGGGGGCCGTCGGGAACCCAGGCCCACCTCTACCGGGATGGAGCCACCTGCCCCTTCAGCCCCCATCTCCGAACAGTATCATAAGTAATGTAACAGTATAAAGTATATAGTATATGCCCGAGATCACCTCCCGAAGTGATCACGGCCCAGTAGTATAGCATGGCAGACGGACAAGAGTGTAGGGCCACTGATGGAACACTAGCATCCTATACTAAGCAGTAGGATAGCAGGTAAGGGTAAAAACTGTAGCAACAATGACAGGCTATGCAGCACAATAGGATTAACCGAAAGCAGTAACATGCTACACTCTTCTAATGCAAGCATTATAGAGAAGAATAGGCGATATCTGGTGATCAAAGGGGGGCTTGCCTGGAAGCTCTGTTGTACAGGGAGAAGGGTCGTCGGTGACGTAGTCGAACTGGGGGTCGCCGGCAGCCTCGGGGTCTACCGGAAAGAAGTAACGGAGGGGGAACACGATAAATAAAGTCGCTGACGTCACGAAGGCTTCGGCTGATACCACGACCTCGAGTGCCCATATCTTTCCCACGTAGTTGGTTAGTGCGTATAGACCAAATGGCCAGACTCAGATCAAATACCAAGATCTCGTTAAGCGTGTTATTATGACGTAACCGCAAACGCCGACCAGGGCCAGGCCCACCTCTCTCCTAGGTGGTCTCAACCTGCCCTGTCGCTCCGCCACAAAGTAACAGTCGGAGGCCGTCGGGAACCCAGGCCCACCTCTACCGGGATGGAGCCACCTGCCCCTTCAGCCCCCATCTCCGAACAGTATCATAAGTAATGTAACAGTATAAAGTATATAGTATATGCCCGAGATCACCTCCCGAAGTGATCACGGCCCAGTAGTATAGCATGGCAGACGGACAAGAGTGTAGGGCCACTGATGGAACACTAGCATCCTATACTAAGCAGTAGGATAGCAGGTAAGGGTAACAACTGTAGCAACAATGACAGGCTATGCAGCACAATAGGATTAACCGAAAGCAGTAACATGCTACACTCTTCTAATGCAAGCATTATAGAGAAGAATAGGCGATATCTGGTGATCAAAGGGGGGCTTGCCTGGAAGCTCTGTTGTACAGGGAGAAGGGTCGTCGGTGACGTAGTCGAACTGGGGGTCGCCGGCAACCTCGGGGTCTACCGGAAAGAAGTAACGGAGGGGGAACACGATAAATAAAGTCGCTGACGTCACGAAGGCTTCGGCTGATACCACGACGTCGAGTGCCCATATCTTTCCCACGTAGTTGGTTAGTGCGTATAGACCAAATGGCCAGACTCAGATCAAATACCAAGATCTCGTTAAGCATGTTATTATGAAGTAACCGCGAACGCCGACCAGGGCCAGGCCCACCTCTCTCCTAGGTGGTCTCAACCTGCCCTGTCGCTCCGCCACAAAGTAACAGTCGGGGGCCGTCGGGAACCCAGGCCCACCTCTACCGGGATGGAGCCACCTGCCCCTTCAGCCCCCATCTCCGAACAGTATCATAAGTAATGTAACAGTATAAAGTATATAGTATATGCCCGAGATCACCTCCCGAAGTGATCACGGCCCAGTAGTATAGCATGGCAGACGGACAAGAGTGTAGGGCCACTGATGGAACACTAGCATCCTATACTAAGCAGTAGGATAGCAGGTAAGGGTAACAACTGTAGCAACAATGACAGTCTATGCAGCAGAATAGGATTAACCGAAAGCAGTAACATGCTACACTCTTCTAATGCAAGCATTATAGAGAAGAATAGGCGATATCTGGTGATCAAAGGGGGGCTTGCCTGGAAGCTCTGTTGTACAGGGAGAAGGGTCGTCGGTGACGTAGTCGAACTGGGGGTCGCCGGCAGCCTCGGGGTCTACCGGAAAGAAGTAACGGAGGGGGAACACGATAAATAAAGTCGCTGACGTCACGAAGGCTTCGGCTGATACCACGACGTCGAGTGCCCATATCTTTCCCACGTAGTTGGTTAGTGCGTATAGACCAAATGGCCAGACTCGGATCACGATAAATAACAGAGCAATCAAAGCATCACAAAGCATAACATGGCAATACGCGGTGCTAGAGGTGACTTAACAAAGTATGGGGTGAAACCGGCGAAGGGGGGAAAACATCCGAGAAAGTATTCCCGGTGTTCCGTGTTTTCGGACAGATGAACCGGAGGGGGAAAGTTCCATGTTCGTGATGCTAGGGATGTGTGGTGGACTAACAGGCTATGTATCCGGATTCGTCTCGTCGTTCTGAGCAACTTTCATGTAGAAAGTTTTTCGATCCGAGCTACGGATTATTTTATATGATTTTCTAAAGTTTTAATCATTTCCTAAATTAATTTAATTCAAAAATTAAATGTTAAATTGCTATGGGTACACAGAAGTGTACCCAGAGATGGGTTTGTGTGGCTGACCATTAGGCCCGGTTGACTTGGTCAACTGCCCAGTCAGCAAAGACTGGCTGGTGGGGCCAGTCAAAGTCAACAGCCCAGTCAGCATTGACCGTTGACTGGTCAAATTGACCAGTGGGTCCCCACTGTCATTGAAACATGGACGAATCAACCGTTTAATTAGTTTAAGTAGTTATTAGGTTAATTAAACTTAATTAGATTAATTAAACATGATTAGTTAAGTTAATTAACCTAGTTAATTAATTAATTAATTTAATTACTAATTCTATTATTATTATTTTTCTAAAAACGTTCTGGGCGGGGCCCATGTGTCTGTGGCCCAGAGGGGCTAGCGGGCAATGGGTTTCGGGCGCCCGGGCGGGGCGCATCCAGGCGCCCATCACGCGAGGGGATGAGGCCGGCTGACCGGGACCGCGCCCGGCAGCGGCGAGGCCACGGCGGAGCGGCGCCGGGGCGTGGCGCGGGCAAGCGCAGGGAAGCGAGCCGCGGCGCGGTTAGGCGCCCGCGGGCGCAGCAGCACCGGCGGCGACCGCACAAGAAGCAGCAGCAGTGGGTGAGCGGGAGCAAACGGCGGACGACGCAACGGCCGGCGGCTGCGAGGCCGTGGGACAGCCGGCAGTGGCCAACGCAGAGGCGAGCGAGCAGAGACGGCTGCGAGCGGCTGCGGCGCTGGCGGGGAGCGGCGGCAGTTCAGCAGACAGGGGAGGCGATGGGCGAGCGATGGGCGGGCGCACGCGAGCGAGATGCAGCCCGGGCGCGAGCGTGCGTGTGCCCGAGGCGCAGGGGAGCGGCCAGGCTGGGCGCGAGCGCCAGTAGGAGGAGGAGGCGGGCATGCGCGGGCGGAGGCGGGCGCGCGCGGCACGGCAGCACGGCGCAGGCGGGTGCGCGTGCGTGCGCATGGGGACAGGGGAGAGGAGGGCCCGGGGCCTCACCGGGGTTCGTAGGGACGGGGGCAGCGGGGCTCGGGGTGGTCGACGGGGACGACGGCGACGGCGCGACGGAGAGGAGGCGGACCATCGGGGAGGAGGAGGCAGTCCGGCGAGGTGCGTCGGTGACGGACGGCGTCGGGCGGCGGGGATCAAGCGGTGCGGGCGCGGCTGGTCCTTGCCCCCGATCTCGATCCAGATCGGGGGAAGGAGCGGGCGACGTGGGGGGAGTGGGAGTGGTCGTGGGTTAGGGTTTGGTGGTGGGGCAGGTTAGTAGCCGAGGGGGGTTCGGCGCGGGTGGGCTGGCCTGATGGCCTAGCTGGGCCAAGGCCCACGGGAGGGGGGGTTTATTTTGTTTTGTCTGTTTTTCCTTTTTTATTTTTATTTTCTGTTTTCTTTTGACTTTTCAATTTATTTTAATTTTGTAAAAATATAATTTCAACTCCTAAATTTAGCATTGCCACTAAACCCACTGTCATAAAAAGTTTTACCCAAAACAAAACAGTTTAGTATTTTATATAATACAAAAGGCATTTAGTTAATTGTTTTATCTACAGTTTTATTCATCTTATAGTATTTAAATATTTTATAAAAGTGTGGTTTCTCCACCATAATTACCTACGCATTATTTGGCACAACCCGAACATTTTAGTTTTATTGTTTGAAAACTTTTGTTGTTTGCCTATATTTTAAATTTGAATTTGAATCGTTTTGAACTAACGCGAGTTTATCAACAGTAACCAAGGTGACGTGGCATCATTAGCAGAGGTTACTGTAGCTTGATTATTCGGGCGTCACAATTCTCCTCCACTACAAGAAATCTCGTCCCGAGATTTAAGAGGGGGTCTAAGGGGGGGGGAAGGTTTGGTTACGAAATTCTAACGAATCTTCTCGGTCTTGGTTGCTCTTCTCGATAAGGTCGATCCATTACGTTGATGTCTTCATTTCTCTGCTTCAGATCATCTTGATGAAGTCGTCATCCTTTCTTCGGGAATTTCCTTCGTACTTACGAAAAGGATAAGGGGCAGCTTCGGAAGAACTTTACAAGGTTGACTATCTGTTAGACAACTCAGGGAATGTGGCAGAAAGTATCTCTGGAATTGAAACTTAAGAAAATATTGAGAGCAAAGTAAGGAGGTATCATGGGAAGTTTCGAGCGGGCAGGCAATCGTTCGATGCCTGTTACAGGGCGTGGAAGGGGTTCAAAGCAACGGGAATAAGTACTGTGTCTGATACCAGAATTGCTGATCTCTCGGAAGGTGGCTCGTGAATTACATACGAGGCCACGCGCGAGGAACAACCTTTGGAACAGGGGGTGTACAGGAGAGTCAGGTTTCGATCCTGTGGAACTGTGGGTTATGGGCCCACCACGTGTGTTAAAAGTAGGAAGGGCGATGTCATGTTGTATGATCATGATAGCGAGGCATGCCGGAGAATAGCCTGTAGTTATGTCGGCAACAACATCGATACCAAGGGCGAGGGACGAAGAGAACCATTTTCCTGCTCGTTAAACGAGGCAGACCAATAGGCAAAGTTCTCGTCCATCGGTGGCTACCGGAATGTCATGAACAATAGTAACAGTGTCTTGCTGACAGAATAGTACACCGAGGTGTTTTCATAATCAGGAGAATATTACCGCTTAGATCATATAGATCACAAGAAAAGTTAAACCAAACAATGGAAAGGAAAATATGATTATCAGAGTAGTCAGAACAATGGGAAGGAAAATGTGTTTAAACACATATTTCAAGGGTATATCCTTCCCAAGGACAAGCAGAGCATGATATCCATGGCAGGATATAAAGTAGAAAACCCTTCAGGAAAGGGGAGAGAAATTTCATGACATTACCCATACAATGGTGTTTGGATAATTGATCAAGAAACATTTAGCATTGGGCTTCAATGTTCTTGTTAAAAATCGGAGTACCATAGACATGCTTCGAGATAGCATTGACATGGTCTTCAAGCAAAGATCGAACTTGGATACACAAAGGATTCATCAGGAACAACATATAGAATAAGTCTTACGATTTCCTCATGGAAGAATGGTTAACCTTGCTAAAATGGAAACTATAACAATAAGTTCTTCGGAAAGGTTTGCTAGGCAGGACATCACCTTACCGGACCATATAAAGACCAATGTTATAACTCTTGGAAATATGTTCCAACCATCATATCTGACCGAGAGTTTCAAATCTGATTGGGGTCAAGATACCTCAGACTCAGGATGCCTGAGAAGAAAAGGTGCAACACAAACTGACGAGAAGACATTGAAAGATTCTCGGGAAATGAAATATGGAAGCGAGTTCCGAAACAAGGGTTCATCACTAAACCAAGGAGAGGGTGAGGAAATGTCAGATGGCCTCAGCGACAATTCATCGAGATTTCCGAAAGATGGATCTCCATATACGTGAACAAACAGATAACATTTGTCAGATCAAATGATATAAGGAGATATGCTCGAGGAAAACATACCCAATTAAACATTGGTTGAAAGCTGCACCTGAAATATGGGCTTAGGTAGCATGACCGATGTTATAATGGTGATTCGATAACCAATGGTCTAAGAATGAAATGTCGACCATTAACTTCAAAGCAATAGGGTTGCTAGAAGGAAGGAATCCAATCAACACCGTTCAATTGTTGGAATCAACACGGGGACCAAGAAAGAATGGTGATGGTGAGAAGTATCACTATACCAAGAATTCTTAAGAGGTGGAGTAATCCTCATGACATTCTTGACATAAAAGATGGTAATACTCCAAGGTAAAGAAGAACAAATGCTGGATAGCGAGGAACTCAAGGTATAACACAGAACACGGACAAGTTTGTGTTGGAGGGAAGGCAATAAAGTGGTCGATGACAACACAAATCATCGAGGGCAAGGATGGTATTTCTCATCATGAATTCAATTGATATCCTGGCGGAAATCGGAATGTTGATGATGATCATGACAAATTTTGTTGAGAGGTTTCATGGAGATGTAATCGGTCGGCGATGACATCAAGTCAAAGGAATGATGAAGCGAAAGGTTATCGGAACCATGGGTACGACACAAACTCGAAATCAAGTTTGATGTTCAAGGAGAAATGATATGACGAGGAAGATCGACGTAAGATTAGCTCACCGCCTAAATTTGTGCTCCGGAAAGAAGGACAAGGTAGCACAATGAAAATTAGCATGATCATGAAGTAACCGATCGGGCTAGGAGTGACGTGAAACGTTTCAACAACAAATTACTAGGAGTACTGAATTGCGGTGCGGATTCGATTCAATTCTCGGAGTCCTCGGTTGACGACAACCCAGAACC